>NW_008246060.1:5508260-5614792 GCF_000691975.1 Corvus brachyrhynchos
GAAAGTGGTAGGGGGTGGACACAGAAGGGAGGAGAACCGGTGATGGAAACTGGTACAGAAAACATTTGTCCCTTCTTTAATAGGCTAGTTCTTGTATAAAGCAACAGCTCCCACACAGTTTCAACTTCCTGAGCTAGGAGGGCTTTGCTATTCCTTCCCTAATGGAGATCAGAACCACAGACCTGGGCATGGTAAATAAATAAAGCCACATCCCAAATATACCACAGGCTGACCCAGTAACTGAGTAGAACTTTTGAAACATTATCCCTTTCCCAAAGGTATGGTTGTTCAGACTGCCTGCACAGAAGAGGAGGGAGAACAGCATTTGATCCTTTTTTCTACTTCCACATATATTTCTCAGCAGACACTACTAAAAAAAAAAATTATTCTTTGTGTACTTACCATATCCTGCATGCAGGAATTTTATTATAAATCCACACTGGCAGACCAAGTCCACCTGAACAGTAAATGAGGATATTTCACACTCACCTGCTGCTCATACAGTACTTTTTTTTCTGCTCCTTACCAGCACAGGAAAGAAGAAAAGGCTCTGGAATTTTTCTTTGAAGACAGACCTGATCTTCAATCTCTCACCTACAGCTCCTACATTATAACACACATGATTCAAACATGAGCATTAGATTAACCTAATAAATTAGATCACCCAGGAAGGGGGTCCTGAACTACTGGGGCTGAGCTGATTTTTGAGGGCATTGTAGGGCTGCTAAAACTCAAGGGGACTGGCAGTAACAGCAAGAATTCTTATATTATTACAATTCCACTCCAGCATCATTCCAAGTAACTTCACACAAACAGAGGGATTTTCACCATCATGACTAGACCTTACTTTGAAAAGTAATGGACGGTTTGTTTGTTTTAAATGGAAGTTATCTTACTGTGGAAATAAAGATAAAAATGGTATAAACTGTTTGCACATATTAAAAAATAGGACAGTTACAGTGCAATTCCTACCATGAAAATATCTTTCAAATAATTAAGAAGCCAGCTACTTGACAGGGTACTGGTAGCCCTAAAGTAGACGCACAGCTGGACAAGCATAAATCCCCTATTTTAAATTGGACTTATCCCTTTGCTAGTCAGACAATAGTTTCAGTTTTGCAATTCCACTGCCCAGGCACTACATGAGTTGGAAATCCTCTCTCACAAATGCTGAATTCTTTTCTTCAAGCATTGTTATGAAATAAACATACTGATCTCTGAGACCTTTTAAAGATGGGAACCAACTCCATGAAAGCAAACTAAAAGCTGTGCTGGTGTGAAATACATTATTCCCCAAAGTCTTCCATCAAGTATGCAAGCAGAGAGGAGACTGCATCACAGAAAGTTGGAGAATGCACATTTATACCCATCTGAGCTGCCTTTGATCAAATGAGAACACTCTACGGCTGGGGAACAAACTCTACCACAGCAGAGCAACCAGCTGACAGAGTGTAGATGTTGTACATGTAGCTGTCTTGGGATGGAAATTCTTACAGACCCTGATTTCAAATCACAAACCAAAAAGCAATCGATGGAGAGATGCCTGCTGATAGGACCTGTCACTACTTCCCACCTGCCACACTTCTTTTAATTTTAATACATGACAGAATCACAGAAGCAATTAGTTGGAAAAGACCTCTGAGATCATCAAGTCCAACCTATGACCAAACACCACCATGTCAACTAAACCACTAAACCACAGCATTAAGTACCACATCCAGTCTTCCCTTAAACAGCTCCAGGGATGGAGACTCAAACATCTCCCTGGGCAGCCCATTCCATTTGTTACTAAAATTCCAGTTACTCATTTTCTATTAAAAAAATTAAAAATCCTATTTATAAGATCACTGTTAGCTACAGTTTAACTACCACTTATAATATCACACAGGGCAGAGTAGGTCTTTATATGAGAAAACAAGTACAAAAAGCATATGCAAAGCTTAATGGAAGAAAAAATTAAAGCATGAAGAAAGATGAGGGAATCAAACTTTAAACAAAAAAACACAGGCGCAAAATATTTGAAATAGCAGGATACTTGCTTCATAACATAACATTTTGCAGTAAGAGCCTGAAAATTTTTGAATTTGTAAATATGAATGCTGGTGTGTGTTCTATGTCTTTCTTCAAAGAAAGTATTTGTGATGAGCACTTACACATACACGTCAAGAGCTGGTTTACCTAAAATAGGCAAAATCCATCTTGCATTAGCAGGTTAGAGAGAATGTGTGTATGTGTTCAATGCATCATAAAACCCCAGTTTTCATCCAGGATGATGTAGGGGAAGGAGGCACATGATGTCAGCAGATCATCCAAATGTGGAACAGACTGCTTGCTAAATAAAATCTGTTGGGGCTGCTGAACGAAAACTAAGTTAATTTGGCAGGTGGACTCCCAACCCAAGTTGCTCTTAATTCACAGACGCTTTTTGCCAGACAAGGGAGTCTTGCTTACAAGGCATTTGCAGGGTACTAGGATGGAATGCAGATTCAAATATGTTTCTTTGTTCCTGAGGAAAATTCCCTAAAGGGTGCATGGCACTGGAAAATAACAGAGCAATATGCCATCTGGAAGTTCACAGTAGCATAGATGCAAATAATTAAGAGTTCAGAGTTGCAAAGAGAATCCTTCCCCTTTCTCCCACCAGATCTCCACAGTTTTGTTTCTTCTAATTCAGCCAGACACCTGAAAACTTGTGAACAAATGCAACAAGCAAGGTCACCCCAGACAACAAGCAGTGCAAGGCCTTTGGGGCATTTTTGCCCCTTCCAGCTCAGCCCCCATGCCACGCCATTAGGAGTGCACCTTCCTTGAGCACAGAGCTCCCCCCACTGTATTGAGTGACTTCTTGTCTGCTCATCAGCATGGCTGGAAGGTACAGGAAACCAAATTTGCCATCAAAAGCAGCAATGCACCTCTCTGAGCTCTCCCAGATGAGGATGGAGGCTCAGGTCTCAGTCAGTGTGCTTGGAAGTGTACAGTAAGTACAGACATGGCAAGAGTGTCTCCAACAGGAGTATAGCATTGCCTCCTTACTGCAAAGCACATTTTTAACCTGTACAGTGCCACTGAAGAGTTGCACATCAATGTTTATATCTAAGGACTTTCCTTCTGACTCCATTAAAGTGGAACTTTAAAAAAAGAACAAAGTGGCCTCGTGGTGACTTCAGTGTGCAGTTTAAGACCTTCAGCATACAGAGATGTTAATGATTAGCATCGTCCCAAGGGCTGCACACATGCATATTTGAGCAGCCTGTTTGGTTCACAGCTCCTTAATGACAATGCCTGTGTCTCTGCCGTAGCAGTTATGCAATCATTCCTTTAGCCTGTGACCCGATGACAGGCTAAGATGATGTGAATGAATGTGACAGAGTCCATCCACTCTTTTCTTAATTCTTCTGAGATTGCCGAGTACAGGCTGGCAGGGTTTCAAAGTAGTAGAACGTAACAATTCAATCCTGCTTTTTCAGACTTAGAAATCTTAGTGTGTGGTAGGGAAGACAGAGAGGAGTGATGGGTCAAGAGAGCTGGGCTAGAAGCAGTTCTCATGAAAAGCCAAACAATTATACTGAATCTTACTTTCAACCAACATTTGAAATGCCCAGAAAAATAACTTTGGAATCATTACCCTGAAAAATGTGTAAATCACGGTCCTAGTGTGCATGACTTTATATTTAATTAAAACTGGATACAACAGTTATTGTGTGTTAAACAGCAATGTAAAAAGCACTGAAGTACAATAAATAACTACTGACTTCTGCGTGCTAATTCGTGCACAATTGTAATAGGCTGAAAATGAAAATGTGTCCATTTTCAGCCTCAGAGGCCCTTAATAAACTATCATTCCTCTTTTATTCATTTGCAAGATCTGAAGTAGCTCCTATTCTTCATTCATTTGACTAGCATTCTCCTTTACCAGTGAGGCTGATGATACCCTAAATCACGTTAATGCTCTTGCTACTCCTTTTTTCTACTTTGTACAGAAATCTTTCACCACTCCCCACCAGCTTCATTACATCCATTCTAAATCCTGTCCAGCAAACACCAGATCCGTTCTTCAACAACCAAAAGTCTGCAGGACTAAGGGTATGAGAAGTCTTGCTTTTCAAATCCTAACTTCTAGTGCAGAATGAGAACAAGTAAAAAAATCCAGGTTTTTTCAAGGCTATGAATCAAATTCAAGTCCAGGGAAATGACCTGGCTGGAATAGGAAAGCAATCAAAAAAGTTCTAACAACTGCAGTCTTTTTCCTACTTGCTAAACTACCTAACCACTTCTCACTACCATAATACTATAACTCTGATAAATGGTATTTATTAATGGAAAGCCTCAACAGATTAAACTTTCAGAGTGCAACAACAAAGGACAAATACATAGCAAACCAAATACTATAGAGGACAGCCTCTTTTCCAACTCTCTTGTTGCATTATATTCTGCATCACAGCAGGACATAAATGAATGCCATCCAAAAGTGAGGCAAGAAGCAAAGGAAGGCAAAAATGTATTTGGAAATATTCCACTTTTTTGCAGGTCATATGCTGAAAATAAATATCCTTTTAGACCACACATATCTCACAACGACCTTTCCACAGCCCCTAACCTACCAGCATGCTGCTTATGTGAGAACTACTGAAAACCACACGTGCCCAGTTCAGTCATTCTATCGCCACGTCCTTCCTCCAGGATAAACATGAAAAAGTCTACAAAGCACATCCTCATCTTATGAGGTGAGTAGCCATAGCGTAACATTTCTCAATTTTGGAGCTATAGCCTTCCATCTTACCCAAAGAAGAGTAAGCCAAGTTTTCCAGATATTTGCATGTTAGCAATTCAGCATTCCCTCACCTGAAACCACTTCTTCCCTGTACAAAAGCAAACAACACAATGTCAATTGTCAGATTTAGGAACAGGTCTATCAGCCCAGAGAGGCTTCACTAGAGCCATTCAAAGCTTCACAGAACATCCATTTTCCCAGAATTTCATCATATTGGTTGACCAAAAACACTTTCTCTAACTAACCAGCTAGTTGGGGAGTTCCCTTCAAGGAATTTAAGATAAACTCTGAGTTACATTCAGAGGACTGCTCAGAATTCCTGTTAAGGACAATGTAGCTGGATCAAAAACACATTTTACTATTTTGCTTCTCTTCCTTTTTTCTTCTCAACACCACACCACTGGCACAGCACTGTGAAGTATTGTTACAACTGTGCTTTTCAGGACATGGATATGTCCTAAAGGGCCTATCATTGATTGCTCTGAATAACACCTCTTAACTGCAAAGGAAAAGATGTAACAGGAATAAAGAGGTCACCTATTTAAAAAAAAAAAAAGAAAAAAACCCATGAATTCTTCAAATATTGTAAAATCTGATTATTTTATTATGAAGATCACAGAGACATCCCTTTGCATGAGTTGTGAGGTCCACCTGTAAAGTACTTTGCCCTTATCTGCCAGACAGCATTTCTAGTAATTAAACCTCCTGGACTTCTGATTCTATGTTCTGCATGGTAACTTCATGCAAACATCATTTCAACATAAATTTTATGATATATTACTGATTCTTTGCCAGCTAAGAGGCAAGTTCCTGTCAGAGAAACTGAATATTGAGCAACACTAACACCACTCTGCAGCATGGAATTTGTTAAATAAATAAAAAATAAAAAAAAATAAAAAAAAAAGAGGATGAGGAATTTAAAAAGAAAAAGATATGCAAGCTTTTCTTACATGAGTTTTAATAAGTTATTTTTGTTTCTGGTGTAGCAGACATGGAAAAACCAGTTAACTGTGACTGCAGAAGTCAGGAAGAACTGCTGTTAGACAATTTTATTCTCTGCACAGGTTCTCAAAGAAAATATTTTCAGATGACAAGAAACACAGCCTCTGCACAGGTTCTCAAAGAAAATATTTTCAGATGACAAGAAACACAGTGGAGGACAATAAGCATAAGAGAAAAAAAATCATACAAACGTGTCTTACTTTAGATTGAAGGGCACCACAGGAGAAGCTCACACTGATTTATCCTATTTTCATGGAGCTATGAAGATAAATAGTGAAAGAACAAGCAGAGCTCCCTCACCTGTTCCATACAGCTGGAGAAGAGTCAGAGCTTGCAGTGACAAAACCACTGCAATGCAAATCATTTAACACCAGAGAAGCTGAGAAGTACAGACAATGTACTAAGGGAGGTGACTTGGCTCCCTGGGGTTGGGTCTCTACTTGAAAGCCTTCCTTCTGAATACAGCTTGCAGGGAATGAAATTACTCTATTTTGAAGAAAGGTAGAGACCGTGGTTCTCTTCAAGCATAACCCACAATCTTCCTGGTGGAAGAACTTTCATGATAAGTTCACTACAAGTTTTAGCTTTAAACAAGCCCTCAAAAAGGCTTCTGAAAGCAAAATGGTTTTCTATTCTTTTTGGTATTCTTCCTCACTACAGAACTCTTCACACCTTTGTCAAGAACAGCCAGATACACCACAGCCATTCTTTTGGGTAGAAACAAAAGTACCTAAGATTAATTGGCCACCTTCAGGCACTGAAAGAGATGAGCATTTGAAATAAACATAAGGGTAAGAAAATGAGAAGTAATTAACCTTTCTGGCTCATCTGTCTCCCTATGCTTGCAACCTGGCATGCAGCTTTGACACATCAATGAGAAAATATCTGATACAGCTACTGGTACTTTTGTCAGCCCAGCACTCCTCAGTGTTCTCTGCGAGATGAAAATAAAGTATATTCCTCCTTCTGAACCATCACCAGCATGGAGGTGAGAATAGAGACTCTATTTCCAAAAGGCAAAAACTATTAAAAAATGAATTCTATATTAAAGGAAAAGCTTTTGTGTCACATTTAAGTGACTGGTACAGGTGTGTATCATTGAAAAGTGTTCTGCAATAGCCATTTTTGAACCAATATCCTCTATATGAGGTAACAGCATGTTTGGCAGTGGGGAAATCAGCTTTTTATCCCACCAATCACCTGAGGTTTTTAACTCTAAATCAGTCATAACTGGCTGATTCACTGCAGGAATAGATTACATCACCAAAAATGAGTTTTGGGCAGAAATGTGATGAATAATTATTCAGAAACAGGCTTGCAATGAAAACTAAGTGAGGCCACTATTGAATAAATCATAGAAGAAGAAGGAAAAAAAATCAAACAGAAGAAAATTCTGCATTTTTCTGAGCATAATATCAAGACACAGTCCTATTGTATAATCCTCTGGCTTACTAACCTTGCACTTTATTTTTGCATGATGTCAACAGAAGACTCAGTTCAATACAAACTACTTACATATGGCCAATGCTTGTTCTAACTAAAAATACAAGAAAAAAAGAAAAGCAACAATCTTCTCACATCACATTGCTGTGCTGAGAGTACAATCCACTGAACAACCCCAGTTCCAAACAAACAGCCAGAGAATTTCTCAGCCAGTTACTGTCATCTTCAGTACATGGGCTGGGGAGGCACATCCACAGCTGGACAGGTGACAACTCGGACATTCAGCAAAAGGAACAGGACAGCAGAGTTGGCTGGGATAATTAGCAGTTTTGAGTTAAGATCCCAAACTTCCTAGCACAACAGTTTTCTTGGTAAAGAAATTCAAAGAGAGACCTGTGAATTCTGCATAGCTCTCCAGTCCCCTAATAAGCAAGGGCTAAAAAATTTCTAACAACTGAACTGAAACTCAATTGTCTAAATCATTTTAAACTCTACTCCTATTATACTGAGAGGGAAGTAGAACCTCCTATGGGTGTTTTCAGAGTTCACAAGAGAGAAGAATCCTTTTTTCTTTAGTATCCTTTTTACCTTAGATAACAATGACATTGTGAAGTGCATGCAGTGATGAAGACCATAGAATATCACATACATCCAGACTCCTTCCTCTTTCACTCCCACCCACTTCCCTCACCACTCCCCAGAGTGACAATCTTTTTCAGTTTGTCATATGAAAGCCTGTCAAATGAAAATTTATTCTCCATCACCATATAAACTCCACTGATGAATGATCAGGAATCTCACCCAATTTACACAGATAAAGATTTCAGAAAAATATGAGAGCTTTTCAAACTAACAAAAGTTGACTGATTTGAGTTGCACATAATCTCTAGTCATGCCGAGCTTTAGTTTTTCTGCACAAGACGAGACAGTGATGCTCTCCTGGAGAGCACAGCCACTCATCTCATATGCCTCGTTCCCTTCCGGTAGCACGCACACAAGGGGAAGATCAATGCTGCGCCCGCAGTGCAAAAACAACTAGTGACAGCACAACTGCCAAGCTTTAAAAAGAACCTTGGCAGCACAAATTCTACTAAAAAAAGGCTATTTTTCTTTGGTATTGCTATAGGTTAGTAGTTTAAATCCTGTCCAAGTGAACACCGCACAAAGGTTGTTATCTGATGCCTGATCTTGAGATGCTAAATGATCTCAACTCTGACAGCAGAATCTTACCAACTTCACTCTCTAGGGGCTACTGTGACATATCTGGAAGGGGTGATTGCATTTAGCTGCTCTGAGCACAAACCCACAGAAAAACACCCTCATTAGAACTGTCACCTTTCTACCCAGCGCTCCACAGAGGAGCTAAAGACTCCAGCAAGCAAGTGATCTCATCTCTCCTGCAGCAATTCCCCGAGGCCTGAGGCAGCTCACGGACAAAACTTGGAGATTACAACCGATATCTGGATTCACAGGTTACAATTTTCCCTTTGGTTACTCAAGGACATTTTATATAAGGCAATAAAAACTAATAAAGCAAAAAATTAACAAGTAACACCTCCTAAGTAAAAGGAAATAGGGCTAGTGACCTAATAATTGTGAAGAGCACATCAGATTTTGTTGTTGCAAGTGAGAACAGGAGTTTCCATTAAACCAACACAAGTGTGAAAAAGGCAAGAATCCCAAATCTGATGGAGTTGAAGCATTTAATCTTCTGTTAATATACAGCTAATATTTTTGAATATATGACATCCAATAGAGGCAATTTCACCCTAACATTTCTAACAATCTAATAAACCCCTGAAGAGATTCACATGTCTTGGGGTGACTTTACGATGCGTATCCCCTATCGCCGCTCTATGCCCGGATGTGATTCCTGTGTCTTTCTGTGTCTTTAAAACTGGGTGTGAGAGGAAGAAAAAAAAAAAAGGGCCAGATAAACTTTTCAAAGCAGTTTGTGCTCCAAGGTCACTCTACTCCTCTGCAAGCTTCCACAGCAGCAAGAGCAGAGGAAGCATCCTTTTCCCTGCTTTTCAGCCAGCTTTTGGCTCTGTTTTCTCCAGAGAGAGAGAGAGAGAGAAAGTTAATTCTTTTTTTTTTTTTTTCCTGGGACTTCAGCTTCTTCTTCTCTACTGGAACTTTACAGAGCTTTCCACCGAGGCCCAGAGGGGGCCCAGGCCGACCCAGCTCCAAAGAGGAGAGACCACACCCAAAGAAAGGACTCTGAGAATTTACCAGGTTCTCTCCATAGCAATAGGTTTTATTATCTAGCATTATAATTTTCCCATTGTGCATTGTGTCTGTTAAATAAATAGGGTTTTTTCCTTTCACTTTCCTCCAAGGAAAATTTTTCCCGAACCCCATGGGGAAGGGGAGGCTGTAACCTGCCCTCTATCAGAGGACATTCATTTTGGACGTTCCTCCGAATTTGTCTCAAACCAGGAAAACATATTTTACCTCAATGTTTCATTCAGGTCCAACTCCAGATTTTAAAAAACATAAATACATTCTCAGCTCAAAAAAAAACCCCAAACAACCAAACCACATTCAGTATTGTTCCATTTACAGGTTACAGTTTCAGCATCATAAAGCCCCATGCAATTAGAGATGGGAACTGCCCAATAAGCAGCAATGCTTGCATCTCACTCTGGAAGGTCCCCAGATACGTGATTTACAATCTGTAACATTTTTATAGATCATAAGGCTGGTTTACATTGCTTTTATGAGATGTTTTAAAATTTATAAGTTTTCATTTTCCCCTCCCTTGGAGTCCAGTTATTAGTGAAGAGAGGCTTTATAGGTAGCAGGGAAGAAGAAAATGATCAGATTAAAAAACCAAACAGAAAAAAAACATAGAATATTTCAACTCCTTCATTCTGTAAAAGAATGGGGAATAAACTAGTTTGGTAGGTCAGTGCTTAATCTTCCAAGATACATTTGGACACTTCTGAATCCATGTAAAGCCTATGTTATAGAATATGAAATCAAAATTATAATTTATTCTAAGTACACAGTTAAAAAAAACAACTTTAGAACAAATATTTGATTTAACAAATAGGTTTTAATTGGTAAGCAAGTTTTACAGAGAATTAGAAATTTCACAAAAAAGTCAAACCTCTAGCATCATAGCTTTAATGCTATAAATTACTACTCACTGCTGCTATCACACAGAAGAAAATTCTGACTGGGTAATAAACCCCCTCCACACAAACCTAAAATACCTTTGTTCCAATATTTAGAATGGTTTCTCTCTAATTCTCCTCTTTCTTTTGTATTTAAAATACTTGAAGTGGCTAAGGTTATTTACGGGGAAGAGAGGACAAATACCAGTGAAGAACTTCAAATAAATAGACTTCATACAGCTTAATAAGAATAAAGTACAGCTACATATTCAACTCTGATCAAACCAGCTCTAAGCTACACAGATAGATTAGGATCTATGACTTAATCATACATTTTCCTCAGAAGGCTTTAGAATTTTTTAAATAAACATTTTACTATTAATAACATGTAGTCTCCAGATCATTTTAAGATACTTATCTTAAGAACGAATCTTTGTAGTTGAAAATTATGCTTTTATCATTTAACCCTCTTGTTTTTTAAAATCTTATCAATCTTTTTTTTTACTAAGGTATTCACCTCTATTTTGTACAGCATTCATCCCTATTTTTCAAAAGACCAATTAAACAAGTGTAAGGAAAGTAAAAGTATCTTGTTTTTAAATAGATGAAATAGCACTTACTCTAATTATTATCTTTAAAAAAAAAACTGTAGTAGCTTAGCATTATATTTATCTTTAACAAAAAAAAAAAACCTTAAGAACCATTTTCCAGTAAGATGCAGACAATTGTCAGAAGGTGTATTTTCAAATTAAATTTAATAGCTTAACCTATGTCATATAACCCTAATCAAGCACAGGAGTTTTAAAGGAGAGGTTTTCCCAACAAGAGAAAACACTCAGCATTTGAAAAAATCCTACACTACATATAAATGTAAGTGCATTCTTAATTCCAAAGATAAGCCATTAATATTCACAGAAATGAAGTTTTGTGGCAAATGCAAGGGCAGGAAATCTGAACCAACTTTCATACAGGCATACGTGTTGCTAGAAGAGCAGTCATTTACTAGAAAACAAGATTTTGAAGAAAATGTTTCCAATTTAGAGTGATATTTTCAAGTAAAAAAATGGGAGCAGAAGCCAAATGTCTGATAAATATATGTAACAACCACCGTTTAAAACAAACAACCAACCCAACAAAGAAAGCATGCAAAGGTCCTGACGTACCCAGGTAAGCAACAAGCATGCTGAAAAGAATCATTGCAATGCCCAAATATTCATAGGGTAGTCAAACACAGCCTTCCACTCACATGGAAATTGGGCAGTAAAAAGCAGATATAGAACAGATGACAGTGACAACTCCATTTAGAAATTCAAGGGCTGTTTTCCAAACAAGTCTCTGTCTCAGTTTCATTAATCCATAGGTCAACCAAAGTAGCCTGACAAATGTAAATTGGCTAAAGCCAATCTCTGCGCCTTTTGGCTCAAAAAAAGTAGCTCTTCCCTCTTCAGTTCATATTACCAGCAGATTCAAGACAGAAAACAGGGAGAAAGACAGAGATAACTTTTGAGTTGAGTTTGGGGCAAAGTTCAAAATTTCAGTTTTGGCTGTAAAAGCCCAGTAGTACTTGCTCATTTCCTCACCCTCCTTTATCACCCTTCTTTCTATCCATCTCTCCTTTTCTCAGAAAGCTTCACAAGGATTCTTAGACAAAGATTAAGCTCAGAGACATGTGGCTCCTCTTTATTTCATACAAGGTCATGATTTTGTTCAGCAGCTGGACAAATACCACATGGATTATCCTGGAAGGCATTGTACATGAGGATTTCAAGATACCAAAACATGTCTCATTCAGTTTAAAGAACAGAAATGGGCCTTTTGGTAATGATTTTATAGGTTTGTGTGTTTAAAGCCTAATTTCTATTGTTTACATTCCTTGACCAAAGATGACTATCACATTTCACAGGTTATTCACTGCCTTATCAAGAGACATTAATACAATTGTAATAGTCACACACTCAGATAATCAGCATGTTCTGTCTGAAGCATGATAAACACTCTTCAGAGCTTTAGTCTAAGGGCATAACTTTTTGCAAAGCAAGGGTCTTCCACAGCAACTGCTGAGGGACCATATAAACGCAATTCTGGTAGTACCCAAAAAAACCCTTGGACCACATCAACCAGCAAACTTTAGTATTGGGTTGGGTCCGTTCCACAATTCCAGAGAGAGATCGGTCATAGCTGAAAACCTGTAATTATCAATTCCTCAGTATTCACTCCCCAAGAGCACAGGAGTTAGGCAGTGCACTACAGCTTAGCTTCCAACACTCTGTCCAAGACTTCAAGTGTTGCACCAACTCTAAGTACAGTTGCAAGTGCTTTGAGCACGTCAGTTCACAGCATGTAACAGCTGGATGTTTTACATTCAGCTCTGTTCAGCTCATGAGTACTTTATCGAACAATTCATCATCCAAGACTCCAGCACTCCAAAACATTTGTAATCTGCCTCATGTATTGCTCCATGAAACAATAAAGAGCTCAATATCTCTCCCACTGGTTTATGAGAAGGTTAGCCTTTCTCTCCCTTGAATAATACATCAGTACCACTGGAATGCTTATTCCTTGAGTTGCTTCCAAAAAAGTTAAAAACCTCCTTCTCCTCAATCCAGTGCACTACCAAATAATTAGTAAATAACCTTTATTAGAAGTGCAGACTATTCTTCCAGCTACATTTCCCTTCCAAAGAAAAATTTTGCTTTGCTCATGGTTTAACTAATATCACAGAATCCCATGCCCTCCCTGGGCAGCTGTTCCAGTGTTCTGACACCCTGAACATAAAGTTCTTCTCTAGTTCCATGCAAACCCACACACAGTTTAAATAGAGAAGAGTTGTAAAAAGTTGGCACCAGCAACACCAAACTTTGAAGTAACCTAGAAAAAACATTTGAAGCAGAGCGTTTATTTCTTCAAGTAACGTTGTTCAGTTGTTCTGAAGTTAATTTAGCAAGATGATCAAACAAAAACCTTAATTAACTTAGGTTATTCTGTCTATATAAATTAGGGGTTGTGATCCACCTACAGCTTTAAGAAAACACACTTTCTAGATTTACTTTTCTGAAAGCAAGAGTAGATCTTCACTGTTCTGGTGTTTTAAAGGAGCAAGGTGAGGGGGATAAACGAGGGTGGAGGAAAACAAATAGTTCTGAAAGTAGGAAAACTAGTCAGAGCAATTTCCAATGGATTTGTGTCCTAACAGGAGCCAATTCTGGAATCTAAAGCATAAAACTATTTCAGGAAATACAAGGGCTTCCATGGCCAAGAAGCAAACGAGACTGTTCCCCTGCCTAGAAACTCTGTTGTGGTAAAAACAAGGAAGCCCCTGCTCCAAGCATGGGGCCTCCTTCTCAGCATGATCCTAATAGGATCTCCCCAAAACAGCCCTCTCTTCTTTGATTTAGCCCTCCTGCCAAGTTCAGCTGAAATTAAATCAGACTACAAGAGAAGAGGAAATACACATGTAAAGCACAAGCAGATTTCCCTTGGTAAACAAGATACAATTGTAAAAGTAATATGAAAATTTTCTGTTAGCTAGAATTAGCATAAATCACAGTATGTGTTTCTGGTTTACAATTACGCTATGTTGTGTACACTACAAGTTCTCAAAGTCATCTTAAATTTCACATTTCTGTAACTGTGTATGTATGCTTAAACGTAAAGATCCCCAATTATGTGCACAGATAAAAGCCAAAATGAGTTATACTATTCCCCCTTTTGGCTACTCAGCTTTATGCAACCTCTGAAAAAATATAACCCTGAAAACACTTTGAGTTGCCCAGTTACCTCATGCAAGAAAAAGTTTTCCTTAAAAAAAAAAAAAAAAGATACAATCCAGAAAGAACCCTTTTAAAGAAAGAAATTCAGATTGAATAAATGTGCCCAGGAATCACTACTCCCTGGTTTACTTCCTTAATATTTGGTAGCATCCTATGTTAAGAGATCAAAAATAATTTTACTTCTGCATAAAAAATGCATCATTTATGACAAGACTTTATTGTAACTTCTGGTGAGGATATGTAGTTTTATATTTCAAATGACAGTGCTTTAATCTAGTGCTCCTTTCACAACTTTCATGCTATTTTAAGATACAAAAGACCTGCAAAAACTGCTAATATCATGGGTATATGTGATTTTTCCAGTATGTTAGATTCCTGTTTCCCCTACAGCAAATAGCTCTTCATCACTGCAAAAGGTATAGCCCAGCCCCACAGCAAAAGGGCACCAGGCATATCAAACCCTAAAAAACTTTGGCATGCTCTCAAACTAGAAAGAGCACACAAAAATCACAATTCATCTTTGTGAATAAATAGTGGCAGGAAAGGAGAAATGACACACTATCCCCCACAGTCACAATGGCACAACAAGCTCTCAGGAAAAAAAAAATATATCACCCAGGAGACAGATTAAAAAGAATCCATAAAATGTGATGAAGAGTAAAATTGGAACAGTAGAAGGGAAGATGAAAGCGATACATTCCCATAACCTTAATTACAGAGTTTGGGGCTTGCCTCACCCTCCCCCCCTCCAATCTGCATTTGCTCAATCTTACGGAATTCAAACTATCACTTTCTTTAAACATTCTTTTAAACACAGTCCTAAAAGTGGCACTCAGATTAATCTTCACTACTAAGAACATGACACGTGCAATGCAAATTGCTAAAGCTGCCCCATCTTGCACCAGAGGACTGGAGTGCAGACTGGGACCTGGGGGTTGATTATCAGCAGCTAGAGTCATTCTCCTCCACTTTCTCAGCCTAGAAAACACACAAACGTTTGTATGCAAAGTGGCAGCCCTCTGTGGGAAATGCTGAAAGCAAACTAACCACCCACCCCCAATCACTTACACAGCTGGCATTTACCTTGTCCCTGAAAGAATTTACAGATGTTTAAGTCTCATCAAAGAAGAGATTAAAAGATGTTTCTCCCATCTCAGGGAAGTGCCCTACATGTTTCACTGACTACTGTCTTAATGGAGTAGTGCTGTCATAATCATCTCCTGTCCTTTGTGAACAGTGAGAAAGGTAAGATTTTCATTTATCCTTATTAAAACAATAAAATCCAAGTATAAATAGTTTTATTCAAATGAGAAGCACTTCTGATCCTTTTAAGTTCGTCTCAATAGACACTTCACACTTCTCCTCCATCCCTCAACTTCAGTCCAAAAAACACCCTCCTTTAACAGAAAAACTAATTAATTCCCATGCTTTATCTATACTAGCCAGTAACTAAAGACAGTGTGAGGAGATCTTGCACTCTAAACAGTGAACCAGCTGGTGCTGATCACCAAGCACTCCCAGAAGAGGATTACAGGGCTTTACTTGGGAGTAGCACTGATCCAGTGCTGTGGGCTAACTGCCCCTTATCAGCTTTAGGAGCACTCCTGGAGAGCATCTTCGTGTTGAATTTAATTTGAAAAAGCCTGGTTTGTGAAGTCTGAAATTGCTTCATGACACAAACCAAAAGGTACTAACTGGAGCAGGGACCAGTTTCAAAATTAGCCTAGTGATT
Source organism: Corvus brachyrhynchos (assembly GCF_000691975.1). NCBI lineage: Eukaryota > Metazoa > Chordata > Aves > Passeriformes > Corvidae > Corvus > Corvus brachyrhynchos. Next base: position 5,524,098 of record NW_008246060.1, read on the forward strand.
TAAACTCACATCTACACACTCACACACTTAAGTCCCTGTTGTGAAATCTTTTTTTTTTTTTTTGGTGAAGGTCACCTCAAGAAAACCTGCAGAGTATCTCCACCTGCATTAGTACAAGAAATAAAACAACCTCACAGCTTTCACCTGTGCTGAGAAGTACAAAGGAGAGGCTGGGTCCCAGCAGGTCCAAAGGCAGGGGCAACACAGCCCCTAACACACTCCACCTGGCTCTCCACTGCATGAGCCATGTCTCACCTTCTAAAGCATAAAAATCAGTCCAAGATGAACTTGCAAAAAGCTATTATGTCAAGAACTCACACTTCTTTGGAGGTATATTATATTCTTCTTCTATTCTTCTTATATTCTTGCATTGTAAACATCAGCTTTCACATGCAGGCCTCAGCTTTTAAGATCTCTACAAAAAGTCACTAACCAATCTCAACTTGATTTGAGGAAAAAAAACTTTCTTTTTTTCCCCCTAGAAGGCTAAAAGAGTAATCTTACAGCTTCAGCTTAAGACTAAAAGTACAAATATACTCAGTCTTAAAAGTACTAAGACTGTTATGGGTAAACCCTTGAAAAATTTAGCAAGGTCTAGCAAATTTATCAATGTAGATATATGGCTGACTCACTAAGTGTAAGAAGAAAAAGTCTGATTTACTTTTAAAAATAAGACTTTGAATTTTAATCAAAAATTATTGATTTTAAAGTTTCTTGGCACAACAGGTAGGAAAAACAAAATACTTGTTTATTCAAGCATGTTATGCCTTAGCTTCTGGACAAAACACAGCTTCTGGGAGCTCAAACCTCTTGTGCTGTAGTATATCCAATAATCCTTTGTTAATATACTGCCCTAGTTGGGCTGGGGAATGCCTGGGTGACACCTGATGCTTACCCCTGAAATTCTGCATAAATCCATGAGGGAAGATGTTAAGCCGCAGAAATCAAGAGTGAAGAAGTGAAGAGAGAAGGCAGAAGTCTCTAACACACCTTGTAATGTTTGAACAATTGCATCCTCCCTGCATCCTTACTTGAGTCATCCTTACTTACCCTGGCTCAGACTAGATTCAGCTTGCTGAGTTTGTTTCTCCTTATTTTAGGGCTAGAGGAGATCCCTCAATTTCTGCTCTGGGTGTGAAGTGGAAATGGGTCTTTTATTGGGAGCTGAAGGCTTGGCTAGAGTTCCCAAGGGCAGTCTGCAGACCACTCACCATTAATTTAATTATTCTCCTTTCTCCCTTCCCAAGGCTACTTAAGGTTGGATTTCAATGGCAGTAAACTTGGCTAATAGAAAAAAAAAAAATACTTCCTAACAGGCAACTACAGTACAGCTACACTTACCATCCCTGACAATTGCACACATCACTCCTTCCACCCTTCAGGAGAGATGTGTTTTTGGGAGTAAAGCAACCCATTCTACCACACCAGAGACAGGTAACAGCAGTATAAACTCTCATTATTAGTGACACTCCACATAAGAGCTTTCAGACATGACAGTGATGAAAGATTATGGTTGACAAATCAATACTGCATATGAATAGTACGAAATAAAATAATCAAGTATGTACCCCATCAAGACACGAATCAGTCATTCAAAGTGGGAGCTAAAATAAAAACCTCTCTCTAGATGAGCTAGTGGGATCAACAGTAATCCTTCACAGCTGGAAGTGTGCACCCTACAGCACTTCATAGAGCTCAAAGAATACAATCTAAGAGTTCATTTACACACTGGTAGTTTAGGAACACTGGGCTGCCTTTCAGCTGATAGGTATCTCACAGTTTTTGCAGCCTCTGAAATAAATCCTTGTAATTCCAAGTGTGCCATTAGCATTCACAAAAGGTGAAACAGTCTCCCCAAACAAAAGCAAACTATACCCCTGAACGGTTAATCAGAAGCCTCTGCAATAAGTTAATGAAAAGAAACTTCTGTTTACTAACAGCTAGCAATTAAAGCCCCAGAGCATACACCTTGTTCCATTTCAAACCCTTGTAATTTGTAAGAAAAAACTCTCTAGAAGAGGCAGAATAAAAATGAACTGTCTGTTAAAAAGTGAGAGAGCTGTACCTAATTATAAACCACAATAAGTTTCAGCTGGTGCTTTAAAAACATTTGGTCTTAGTTTCCTAATACTAGAGCTTAGCAGTTGCATGGCCAAGCTTTTCCAACTGACCTCCTAACTATAGATGCTCTAGTTTTCCAAAGGGGATACTGTTACAGAAAGAGCACCACGAATATCAATGTATTATCTTGTAACTTGGATTTGTTTCTTACATCCATAGCACCATTAAGAGTCAGATCTTGCTCCTTGCCTTTTACAGACACTTCTCACAGGTGCAAGAGGTCTCACAAAATGAGCAGGAGAGAATAAATCCATAAGGTACAGGGTGTAATAGCTGCCACCCAGCATAAAAGCAGATAAACAAATCCAAAGAAGTTTCTAGTATACATCCTTCAAAATCTGTCCCATGCACTAGAATTCCGTAACACACACAAAAAGCTTGATTTCATTCTAGTTTACTAACAATTAAGAGCCAATGCAAAAGCCACGCTGCAGCAAATCAATCAGTATGAAAATCTAGTGAATATTACTTCAAAATATTACATGTAATTATTGGACATGTAATAGAATTGCCTTTTTGCAGGCACAACAGTTACCTGTCCATGGTTTCCAGACAGACACCCAACACACCTAAACACCAGGTGAGTAACAATCCCCTGCCCAAAGGGGGCTAGGTCTGAAACATAGATAAATTTTTGTCAGTCTTCTAACTTAGACTTAGCTCTTTCCAGCCCAGATACTTTCTACACATGGATCTTCTCACTCTGAGACAGTCCTAGAGAAGATTCATGCCTTACCTAGCTCACAAATACCAACCAAGTCTCCTAACATATACAAAAAATGTATGCTCACAATAAGCAAAAGTGATGCAAAATAAAGCAAATAAGCAACTCTTATTTGTTACCCACAGAGATGAGCTATACCACCAACTCCTAAAATGCAGAAATCTGACCTGAGAGCTGTTGTTTGAAGGAAGAAAGGCAGGCAGATGACCACCTCTCTGCAGCACCCTCAATGTTCTGCTGCAGCAAGGTCACCTCCACCCCAGGTGTTGCCAATTCCCTTTGCCCGGCCCCCTCACAGCTGCCTCTCATTGCACCTTGATGAGCCCACACCTGCTCTGCCCTGCCAGCCCCCAAGTACCCTCCCCTTCCTGCCCCATCTGTGGTAGGGGTAAAGCTGCCAGAAATCCTGGAACAAAACACTGCTGGATTCAACATATCAGCAAAAAGAATTTAGCCCTGGGCTTGACCCGGCCACTGTTGCGGTCAGTGGTAACTCTCCCAGTTGATTTCAGTGCAACAAGGTCAGTTCTCCTGCTGAGGAGCTGCAATATTCCACGGTGTTCACAAAGGAGAGGGGCAGGAGAAAATAGGCAGGTTTCTGTCCTACAGTGATGGGAGCAATCAGTCTTTTTACTACCAGACAGACAGTTCAACCAGAAGAACTGCTGTCAATGCAAAAATCTCTCCTCAACAGAAGAAAAGATCTTTCTTTAGCCCAAAGAGCTGAGCATCCACATCTTTAAGAGAGGCAAAACTTCAGACGTTTTGTTACTCACCTTGCTAAAGCTTGATCAAAGCTATTTTTTCCTTCAAGAAGTCATAGTCTCCTTAGTCACTGAATCAAAATAATGTACAGAAACACAATAACCACTCATTTACTTCATAGCATTCCTATAAAATTTCTGTAAAATACTGCTGGTGGTTTTCCTAAACATCAATTTTCCTCAATACTAGGTTTTAAAGATTTACTGGAACTGGATACTGGAACTTTCACAAAGGGATGGAAACTCAGCCCGTAAGTATCTCCACAAGATGAAAAGTCTTGATAAATCAATGATGCCAAACAAACACAGGCAATTTTTTGCCCTCCACATCTGAAAGCTCAGGTTCTTGAGTTTGTCTGATTCAATAAACATGATCCATTAGATGATGAAGAAAATGAACCCTGCTACATCAAGTAATATAAAAAATTCATTTGAGATGCTGGATTTCATCTCAAAAACATGGCCCTTTTCCAGGAGGAAGTAGTAAAAAGTAACACCATTTGCTTTAGCACAATAGATCACCTGGGTATGCTGTTTGTGATGTGTAGCTAGATTTTATTCTAACTCTAAAAATTGAAACCTTTATTGTTCTGTCTTCTTATCTGCACAAATTAACATACACATAAGCATACATAATTTAGAAATTGTGTCAAGAGATTCTGAAAATAATAAGAAAAACTAATAAATTTTTTATTTAATAAATAATAAATATATGGGTAAAAGTTCACTTCATGCAGAGTGAGCTTGAGAAAGAACGGATGGAGTGACTGCATCCATCAGCAGTCCAGGAAGACATTAGAATTCCAGGTATGAAGGGAGTATTAATTTCTTCCTCACTGTGCAGATATGTAAGTAAAGTTACAGTTCTCTGGCTCAAGAAGTTCTGCATCTTCGAACCAGACAACACTACTAAACCCCTTGAGTTATATAAGCATTGCTCTCCCCACTTCATAGAAGGAAATAATGTATTAAGACTAAGAAAAAAAAAATCTTTTAAATATAAAAATAGACATGCTTCAAAGGGGCCTAACTCCAAAAACTGGGGTAAAGGAGTGCAAAGAAGGGTAGAGTGAGGAAAGGTTGTTCAGGGCAATGAAGAATGAAACCTGGTTCCCAGCTGTGACCTCCCTGTAAGTGCCTGGCAACTCCCTTAGAAACTTCTGTTGGGGGCTCCTTATCTGTAGGAAAATTATCTGCTCTCTGAAGGTACAAGAAGGTCAATTCATTTACATTTTTATAATGTGCTGTGGCATTTATGTTGCAGTGCCACAAAATAAGAAGCTTTATAAGAAACTTTGATGCAGTCATGACAATTATGCTGTTTTACTAATACTATACAACATTTATCCAAAGTAGGGTATAAATCCCTCATGGTATAATTTAGAAACTCTCTCTGACCCTAAAAGCTCAGAGTCTAAAACCTTGATCCAACACACATTTAGAACATGCATTCTAGAACCTGCACCAACATCTACAAAAAGAGAGTGAAAATACCTCCTTTTCCTCCTTTCACTGACCTTTCTCTTTCCTTCACCTGAACTTCAGCAGAATCAGTATCTTGTAAAATCAGAGCCAGTTCTCATAACCACTAACTGCATTGCTCAGACAGAAATAACATCTCAACATAAATCATTCTACTTGTTCACCATAATAAATACTTAAAATGAATTCTTCATAGACGCTGTTACATTTTAAGAACAGTTTATGTAAATCACATACAATGGCAAAGAAAAATATATTTAAGACTTGAAATTGTACTGCTTGCATATCAGGCATCTGGACCCTAGCAACTGGATTATTGCCTACTCTGCCTGATATTCATCACTATCTGTGCTCCACAGAGATCCAAGACAGCAACTACCTTCCCTACGTTTGAGGCAGTAAGATGAAGGAGGGAGGTGGAAAGAAGAAGAAAACTATACTTGAAATTGTATGGGTCATATCACTGCATCAAATACCCTTTACCCCTCCCAGGCTGTTCCCTTCTATATCTGAACAACCTCTTCCTCCTCTCCCAAGGAGTGTACACAGGAACACTCCTCAGCTCATCATCATCTCCAGGTGACATGGAGAGTGCCCATCAGAATCCATCTGAAACACTCTATACAAGTAGTTTATTTAACCTTAAACATCCTTAATCCTTAATAGGAAAGTTTGTATTTCAAAGACTGTCTTCTAATAAGCAGAAAAAACTTAAGTGATTCAAATTTGCTTTGGCACTCACTACATCGATGGTGTAGTGCACTTAGGGGTCTGAGGACTAAGAATGCAAAATTAAACACGAGCCATAAGAGCTTTGTTACCATGAAGGCCATCAAAACCTCTAAATTTGCAGACTGTTTTAAAATGCACCCTCCTTTCTAGCTGCAAATAGCAAAGTCCTGATGTGGTTGCCAAGAAACCAGTACTCGCAATTCACAGAGTTCACGTTTGAGAGATATTTGCACTCACAAACATTTACAAAAGCAAAACTGAAGCAAACCAGAAAATGTGGTATAAATTCCTCTTATGATTTCTCAGTATCACCCTAAAACAAAGCACACATCCCAAACCTCCCATCCTCAGATTACCATGCTGTCAAAGAAATGAACTTTGTTCCAACTGCTTCCTTGAAATATGGAATTGTCTCCCCAGGTACTCTGCCACACCCGGCCTGGATGGGTTTCACTGACATCTCCTCATGAATTATAGCGCGGTCACTGGGGTCCTCACCAACATCAAGCTCTTCTAACTCATTGTCCCACTTTGTGGATTACTGCACTAGTTCACTGATTAAATCCAGAGTTAATCATGATTATTGTGCTGTAAAGCACCTTGGGAGACATGACATGAAAAGTACTAAAAAATGCAGTTGAATTTGATTATGCTTTATCTTCTCAAACCCATTTATATGTTAAAGACTCTTTTATTACGTTCACTATTATGCTTCATACAAACTCCAGTCTCAATCCAATTTTCCTGCACCATTTTTCATTATTAATATTGCTGTTTGCAACCAGAGATTTGACAAGGTTGGGCCCTGTTTGTGCTAGGCCCTGTACAGACATAAAACAAATGGCATTTCCCAGTAAAAATAATTCACAAGGTGTAACAGCCAATAAAATAAAAGAAAGACAACTCTGAGACAAACAAACCAAAAGCTGGAAGAAAACCCACAGGTAAATTACAAACTATCCATGTAAATATTTTAAACAAAATTGGTCACTGCTTTTTAAATTCCCCAAAATATACATATTCACCAACTTCAGTCAAGCAATGCTAGTTTATTTTACATATTCATTCATTTTAGGGGATGAAGAAAAAATAAAATATGTAGTCAGAAAAGTTACAGGTGGTTCTGAAAATCCGAATCTAAATATTTAAGACTTCTGCAATTCACTAGGACACTGCTATGTTTATAGTAGTGCAGTGAGTAGAATCTCATTGCAACAGAACACAGCCCATACCTTGTGATAGTTTTCTGTTGTTGGGATTCCACAGATAAATACTTCACAAAAGGACATCCTAAGATGCTCCTTGACAGTTCAGCTGTTCTGGTGGTGGCACTGTTCAGCTGGAGTTACTCTGTAGTTTATCAGGGTATCCTTTCTGTACTTACGCAGACAGATGTGCTTAATCACTTCACCTTTTTTTTTTAATATTTTTTTTTCCAATTTTTCATTTCTTTTCTATTTTGTCCAGTAGTGGTGTCATTGTAGAGGTATGAAAATGAACAAAGCAGTTACTAAGCCAGAAAGGTAAATGTCTGTGAAGCACAAATGGCAAAACCCTGAAAATCTTTCAGGTATGAACAGCAATTCAGAAAGGCTACAAAGCTTCAGAAATGGTGTGATATACCAAAGTTTTCTTAAGGTGCTTTTCAACACAGTCTCAAAAGCATGAGATCAGATGACCTTCTTCCCCTATGAACAAAAAGCTTTTCCAAGAGGAACAGATATCAATAAAGACTGCTGCATATCCAACATTAGGTGATGAAACTTCCTTGTCAATGCCCATTTGCAAAGAAAGAAAGACCAAGTAACCTAGCCACAGATTTAGAAACATATCCAAGTAAAAAGTTCCATTTTCCCTTTAGGAAATATTACTTTGTTTAATAGAGAATTAAAAAAGAACTAGGAGAAAGTCAGGCTAATGGCACAACTTTGGCCTACTTCAGTTGCATTGACTCTACCAGTTCTTGTATCTTGAATCCATGCATAGCATCCAATACTTATTTAATAAAAACCCTATTTTTAATGAAAAAAGTCCTTCTTCCATTTAAATTTGTTTGCCACCAGCAGCACGTTTCCTTTACCAAAAAATCTAACTATATCTATCTACCAAAAAATAATAACCATATTATTTTAAGTTGACTGTAGCATTTACCTGCAGTAAAAAAACCCAAATAATAAAAATGCAGAATAGTAAGTGGCAATTTTAAAAGCATAAAATCCCATTCTTTCTTATCTTACTAGTCCTGCCCATCTTCATGTATTAAGGTTGTATACTCAAAGCATTATCCTATTTGTAATCTTAAAACATACAGGGCTTTAAGACCAGCCTCTCTAGATATCAGTGACAGGCAAGATTCTATCCTGCTAAGGAAGGATTATTGTCTTCCTGTTTCAGAAAGCAAGTGAGGGGGAATAATGACATAAATTAACATTGTCTGTCTCTAGAAACCAGTGTGACTTTCCCCTTGTTTTAATTTCTGTTGTTATTAAGGCTTTCATCTAAAGCATATCAGCAGAAACAGCAGAATAGAAATATAAAGTGCTACTGGAACAGGCTGATGCTGGTGATGACTGATGACTTGGATTCATCACTTTTTAGTCACTAGACAAAGAAGGGAGAAGGAATGGGGGGAAATTGTATTGTAGTAATTAGAGGTCCAGGTTTATTAGTAAAGGTTGTTTTTATGCAGTCTAAAAGAGCACTCTGTACCACAAATCACAAAAATATGCATACATGCAAAACAAGCAAGAAATTTTTCCATAACTTTTTATATAAATAGATGAAGAATAGATTACAGTACAGTAATAAAGCAAGGAGAGATAATTGTATTACTGATTTAACTGCTCACTAGCTATGCCAAGGATGAAGTCAGTTTATTAGGTATCTTCTCACACTGGAGTAGCATCCACGTTTCTTTTATATCATAGAATGTATTCTTTTAAATGATCAAGGTCACTCTTTAAACAGACTTTTTCTCCCTCTAGTTGGGCCTGTATCAGACTTTAAAGAATATAAAAGGAAACGTGATTTTATTCAGGAGTTCCTTAAATACTTGTCAAGTTTGTCACTGTTCACTATAAAGCAGACATTTGTGAAAGTGAATCAGGAACTGGCCACTTGCTGGCTAAAGAAAGCTGAGTCACTGCTTCTGATCTAACAGCAATGTCCTACATCACACTCAGAATACACATCAGTGTGTTGTTTACCAACCTAAAAGGAAAATAAGTTATTGCTCTGAGTCACGGAGGGAAGGGAAAAAACACAGAAATGAAGATGAATGTCTGGAGCCCAGAACAACCGGAAACAATAAACAAAACCCTGACACACAGAGAAGGCAGGAATTGAGTGCCAGGAAAAGACAAATACTGCTATAGATTCAGATGTCTTTCTCTGATAACAACCACGAAGATTAGTGTTCGCTGCCAGCTAAATCACTAAGAAGAATCTTCTACTGTCCTGTACTCCAGCCTGGATTATTAGATTGTATTGAACTGTATAATTAGGCTACCACCAAATTAAGTACAGCAAAAGTTCAACTGCACTTCATACAAATACAAATATGCTAAATTAAGGGGTTTGCTCACTGAAAATCAATAGTGATATAATCATGCATCACTTTAACATTGAAGATGACATGTTTCCTTTCCATTAAAAAACTGCAGATTTGCCATGATTAAAGAATCAAATGAAAAAATATGAACATTTCAGAGCCAGCGAAAAAGGAGCAGCTCAGCTCTGGTTCTAGCAGACAGAAACTCATCACCAAGAAAATGAACTGAGGAAGGAGGGTGTTTCCAGCATACCAACTAAAAAATATAATCAGGAAGAGGATTAACAGCATGCTTGTTCTGAATGATTCATGAAACATAATTTCTGCTCTTGCCCGGGTAATTAGAAGGCTTTCAACTCCAGTTCAGAGACCTCATTTGGGACATATTTTATTCTCAAAACTATTCAGCTAAAAGAATTTTTTCTTCCTTTCAAACATTGAAATCAAGGCAAGAGATGTACAAATGCAAAATATGCTTTTATCAATTAATAAGAGTCCAAAATTTTAAGTTCCCCAATACCAGTCAAGGGACAAGAAAAACCCAGATCACTTCAGGGTGAGTTTCTGAGGAAGCATCCTAAACTACAACTCCATGATACTCTTGGTTGGGAAGGAAACATATGAAAAAGGCAAACAGTATGTAATTTTAAAGAATAGCTATAGGGCAAAGCAGATCACATTCACGCACAAGCTTTTTTTTTTTAATCTGACTTTAGTTAATAAGAAAAAATAAAAAAGCAAACAAAGCATGATCAAAACTTTACTGCTGAGTCTGCTTAATTATACAACTACTTGGAAATTCATGACAACTCTCAGCACAGAAGTCTGATCTGAGTGCCTATGCTGGCAGACTTTACAAACATTAGGCTTGTGAGACAGATCTGTTATTTTTGTGCTCTGTGATGGGCTAATTTATTAGATTCATTTGCATCTTGCATTATGTGTTAATGAATGTCTTACATAGGATAATGCACAAAAATTCTAATAAAAGATGAGGAGCTTTCAGATGTAACATTGTCAATGGAGCTCAGAAAAACAGAAAGCTGATAACAAAATGAATGTCACAGATCTGTTGATGAAGCATGAAAAAGCTTCCTGAATGAACTAACTCAATCTCTTGGGAGAGCAAGAAAATACTTCTTCATACAACACCAGAAGGTCTCTCTTATTTTTAACTCTTCTCCAAGTTCTTTATTTTATTAAGCTTTTGTTGCTAGAGATTGTGCAAGCCTTTTTTCATAAGGTATCCACTAGTCATTCCTTTCCAAATTCAGACTAATACTTTTAAATTCTTTAAGTTTGGCTTTAAGAAGTTCCCTCATTCATTGGTGTTACAACAAGTATTTGTATTGCTAAATAGCTCTAAAACATAATCAAACTTTTCACAAAGGTTTTATGTTTTGTAAAACATGCACTGCCTTATTTTGCATAGACTGCTGAGCAACAGTCACACAGCATAATCCTATCACATGGTCAGGATTAAAAAATGACAGGAACATGAAATATCCTATATTCTCATCAATCACTTCAGCCATACAGTCATAAATCATTTTTCCATCACTTCTATAGGGTTTTGGACTCCAGAAAGATTATCCGCAACAAAACGTAAGGGGAAGAAAATTTGTCCATTCTCTAATCCTTTAAAATAATTGTTTACTCTGTTCTAAAACAAGGTGGTCTGCAAATCCTGTTTCCCAGAGCTTTTAGCTAACTGAGGTAAGGACAGAGGCGTTCAAAAAAAGTTCCAATTTTAAGTTATTTCAAGTCAGAGAGGCACTAAATGTGGCATAACTTTAATTCCTGGCTCCAGAGTATCCCTTTATTACCACTTTGCTCCTTGGAATTTGTGCATCTGTTTGTGTGTATGTGTGTCTGTGCACACCCAGAGCCTTCTGGCCAACCCACATTCAGCTGGGTTACATGAAGGTTATTAATTATACTCTCTCAAAATTTTTATGGCTTCTGTTATGGTGACAGAAAAAACAGATAATTTTAGGCAACAAAGTATAACAGTCAAGATTTAATGAAAGGTAGAAAACTCTTCAACACATTTATTTGACAACACTGTTCTTGACCTCAGCAAAATCACATCAGCGACAGGCATAATGCACTCTAGAAGTCAGTAATTGAGATTATTTTTAAAGTAATAATAACAAACTTATTTTTCTGCTTCAAAACAATAAACAAGAGAAACATCAAGCTTTCATCCTTCCCTGCTCTCTCCCAGAACTGCATTTCTAGATACGACAGGATGTAGCCACTGTACAATAGTCATTCCCTATTTAATCGCAATAAAGCAGTTGGAGCCGTTTCAAAGCTGCAAAGCCTAAATGGTCTAAGGTGCTCAGGGGTGTATTTTTATGACTGTCTTTCCCCTGGCTGTGGGCATTTAACAGACATGAATTGTGGTGCTGTCCAGGGCAAGGAAACATTGCCTTCAGTTTAGAGCAGGAGAACTGCGTGGAACAGAGAATAAGCATCCTGAGCAATGTTACACATCCAGGTATCTGTGGCAGAAGCGGGAGATTCTGGTTGAACTATCAAGTTCATGAAGTTAATAAATTAAGGAGACAAGCAAAAGTCTGTTTTCTGACTCCACAAAATGTGGTAGGTTTATACAACACACTGCAGTGCAGTGGGTAGACCCTAAAACTACCCTTATATTAGTTAGACTGGGAATATGGAACCAACTTCCCATAAAGCTCAGTACTCTTGGATATAACCTACAGAGATGAGAGGCAGAGCAGTGTGGACTGCACTGAAATTCATTCTGCCATAAAAATTGCTCTCAGAGTCTAAGACCATTTGTTTAAACCCAACCAACCAGGTTCCAGTGCAGTCTCAAATAAATTTGGGGGTTAGCCTTCCAGCCCAGGATGCGGGAAACCAAGTTGCCACTTTCTGCTCTGTATCACACATCTTCCGGCACCTTAGGAAAGCCAGAGTCTACTTTGTGTTTCAGTTCCCCAGCTTTAAAATAAGGATACTTTTTTGCTAAGGATATGATTTTTCTGCCTCAGAGGCAAATTGAAATACATCACAAAAATTCAGGGAGCATTGTGAGCATCCCAGAAAAATACTACTTTGTTTTTCCACAGATTTCTCCAACTCATTATTCTTGGTGAAAGACAACTTACCACTGCACATTAAATCTTTAAATTTACTGTTACTAATCTTTTGCATTCGAAATGTAAATATATTCAATTAAACTTATGTTGGATCTCTCTTTGTGAATAATCTCTCATTTATTTTTCATATAAACGAACTGAAGTTTTTCTTTCCCTCAAGTTACTCATTTGTAGGTTACATTGGCATATGATAATACTTCCTAGTTACAAAGGTTAGCTGTGCTGAGAAAATTGCCAGCAACATTCTGTGCAAAACAAATCCCAAAAAGCAAACCAAAAGAAACTATAGTATGTTTTATAGGGGGAAAAAAAAAAGGGTAGAACAACTGTCCTATAATAAGTACAACAAATCTAATTCATATTTGCACTGAAGTGATATACCCATGATAAATAACTAGAGATCCCTCAGCCTGTGACCTTCCTGAAGTAAGGTCTCGACATTTACTTGCCCTCTCTGATGTGACAGAGCACTGATTAGCTCTTTTTGCTTCCTATGAACTACAGGGGAATGTGCCACCTTTCTTTTCCAAAGACTTTCTTTGAATGACTCTCTGGAGACTCATTTCTCTCCCCCAATACTAACAGGAATGTCTACACTATTTCTTTCTGCTCAAAAAATTATAACCTCCACTCGTGTTTCTTCCAGTGTGTCACTGCATTCATTATGGAGCACATCTCTAAATTCTAAGACAGCAGGATGCTGATCCAGACAACTTTTGGAAAACAGACTGTCTCCTCTAGCCCTCATAATAAAGCCATCTAGGAAGACAAAGAGATAGATATTGGAAAACAAATCCTGAAAGGAGCCTCTGTTATCACAGCCAGTGAAATATATATTGGGCACAATTAATAAATCAATCAATAAATGAACAAGTAAATAAAGAATAACTCAGAAACTCAATATGACAGAAAAGAACAAAGAATGTCCTTTTCAAATCTGTACCCCTTGGACTTTACCATGTTCCAGTGGGATAAAAGCTTTTATGTTTATAAATATTTATAAAGCCTTTATGGTACATCTTTAGAAATGCTCTTCATTTAAGCATTTAATGATAAGAAAAGCACAAGCACGAAGAATTTGATTCTGGTATATTTAAATGAATCCATGATTAATGACTGTATAAAAACTGTGAGGAGTGAAGATTCTGTCACTTTTCGTTATTTAATTTCATATATTCTTTCATTTCTTATTATTGCATTGAGGTGAATATTTCCCTTTCTGCAGCAAATCCTTAGCCTTGGGATTACACATTTGCACAAAAAATACAGGATTATCTTCACCTACAGGAAACGAGGAGATTGTCTTTGTGCTGCATACTCCATAAATGACTTTTTATTGTTAATACAGTCTTTTTTCCCACTGAGGCATGGAGAAAACTACAGCAATTACTGTCTTTTCTGAGTTATTTTTCCTATTTATGGTCAATTTTTGGACAAAACAAATGAAGTTGCAGCCTAACCTGGTGGAAAGATAGTTGCAGCCAGAAGAGCTCTGTAACAGATCTCATGCTTGTACTGGGGGAGCTTCAAACGCCTAGCTGGAATTATTTTTGAAGTTGATGAGCACAGCAGCTGAATAACCTGATCAGGTTTGCCTGGCTGAGTAAGTCCATGTGCACTGACCATTAGTGATTGCATTATATTGAACCCACATAATGTCTTTGGGGGGACTCCTAATCTTTAGAGAAGACAAATAGCATGGCAGGACCATTTGAACAATGGCCAGACAATACTGATTTAAACAATGAACATCTGCAATTTGAATTTCTCTGTTTTCATAGAGACACGTTGTATTATTTATTAACTGGGGCAAAACCAAACCAAAGCAAAACCAAAATGCACTCCTGTCCTAAAACCATGTGAGGAAGAAAAAGAGAAAGAGCAATTCAACTCCGTGATTCAAACCTCTGCTCTCTCTGATCTATGCTAAGAAATGAACACCTCACCCTCTAAAACTCACATGGATTGTGAAATCTGCAGCCTTTAAAATACTCAAAATTTAATTTGACAAGGTCTTGAGCAACCTTATCTTCACTGGCCCTGCTCTGAGTAAGGGGATTGATAACAGAATCTCCAGAAATTCCTTCAAGACTAAATTATCTTATGATTCTTTTCACATCTCTTAGAATTAACTCTTCACTAGGTTGTCTCATCTTAACCAAAGCACTTCAGTTTAAGTTGCCACTTGAAGATGCAACCACAGGCCCTATTATTCAAGGTTTCTTTTCTTACATCTCTATTTTCATTTCCTTTAAAATAACAAAGTGACCAGGGCTGAAGCGTTTCAAATTACCACTACTCACTAATACCAAGAGAAAGCAATTTCTTAGGGCTAATTTAATGCACTTCTGAATCCTGTAATTTATTTTGATTCTGTGTTCTCTCTTTCTTTCCAGGCTCTCTGCCAAGGAAGTTAAATCGGGGTTTTTTGGCTAGATTTCCAATATTCTTCACAGTTTTTTGTTTTGTTTGGGATTTTTTTTTTTTTTTTTTGGGGGGGGGTGGAGGGTTGAAGTCTACAGACATAGGTGGACTCATGGCACAGGGCCAAGCTGCCGTCATTAGTGAGGATTAAGCCATGTGAAGCTGGTATTACAGCAGAGAAAGTAGAGAAAATAAACACCTCTTACTGTGGCAAAGTATACTTTGAGACCAAGGATGTAGACTTCTTCTAGGGCAGATACAGGGAACAGTATTTCCTAAGAAAGAAATATTTGTTTCTTCAAGAGTGATCTCACAGAGAGAGATATTCAAGAGTTCAGGAAGAGACCCAGAACCTTCATGGCTGCAACTTGTACTAGACAAGATGCAAGGTATAAATTTTAGGCCATTTTTAAAGAATGGGCAGAATGGGATCTCAGCCCAAAAAACAGGGGCATCATGAATTAAAGTAACTTCCTTATCATCATCATCTGTAAAGCAATGAACACTCCCCAGAGGGTTCCTGCCAGAGCATTATGGTCTGGGCACCAGCAGATGCCTGCCCACTCTGTTAAGTGCAAAGCAGGCACAGACAGACACACAGACATAGCAAGGGCACCACTCAAACCTCATTTTCCATGTCTAAGGTTGTCCTGGAGCACTTCTACAGCTGAGCAATGATCCATAAAGGGAGGGCAAAACCAAACACTACAGCTACTCCTGATGGCCTTCATAGGTGTGCCAGCTAGAGAGGGATGTAAACCTCCATGCAAAAAGACAAATGCTTTCATTCTGAGCATCAAGATGACATCTGATATTCTGTGTCTACAACTGCATGTCTTTTGGTCTGTTTGCTGGCCAGAGAAACTCTTCAGAGACAGTCACTATCCATCACAGAAAGCATATTAACCTACAAAATTCAATTACATGCCACTGGCCCACAGAAAATTTACAGGTGCTCCATTGAACCTCCACAGGATACCAGCTACAGAAACAGTGTGATCAGCAGTTTTAGAATTGGGTTCAGATCTTCTTTCCTAATACTGGATTAAAGAAGGCAGTTTTTCATTAAAAAAAAAATCAAAACAGAAAAGAAAAAAAAAAAAAAAGGACACAAAACAACAGAGAATTTCAACACTAATTATCTGACTTCACTTGTCACAGTATCAGATGCTGGATACTAAGCTCTCTGAAAACGCTGATTCTCAGTAATGTGCCTAAAAGGGGAAAGTGAGCTGTCACAAATCCTCATCCTTGTGTACTGAAAGCAAGAGACCAAATTTACAATTAGTACATGTCTAAGAAGGTGGGCTGTCACCTGCCTAAATCTCCTGATCCAGCCCAGTCTACTCCTATCATCACTTTGCTGCTGAAAACAGAAGAGAGAAATTGGAAGGACAGATCTCTCAAGCTCACATTTAGCTCAGAATGTATTAAAAAGGAATGAAGGTGGTGTATGTTACTTTTTCTAGAGATGGGGATTTCTACTGATTCTAGGCCAGAGTGAGTGCAAATGCTCTTCATAGGGTAAAACACTATCTTAAGCAGAAAATACTCCTGATGATATCTGCACTCCTTGGTTTTGAAGTTGCCTGATCCATCCATTGTAACTTGTTGTAATACTAATGCATTCTCTACGTCCCATCTACTAATGAATATAAACAGAGGAAAAGCTTGGTGCAGAAAGGAAAACACAGCAGAAGGAAGAAGAGTTGTTAGAAGAAGGGAACTTATGACTGCTCTCTAAATTAACAAATTACATGATAAACTTTTTTTTTTCTCTATCTATCCTGAAAAGATAATGTAATACCTTCTTTATTTTTTTGAGGTGGAGTAGAAGACAGTTAAAGGACAGTTCAGTGACATCTCCTTTTCAAGGGTGTAAGTAGTAATATGGTGCTCTTTAAGACTTAAACATTTTTAAAATATTTGGAATAGTTAATTGCAAGTTGCTGTGAAAAAATAATGATCACTTATAAAAGTGAACTCTCAGGATCATCCTGTATTAGTCAAACACTGTTCTTTCAGTCCTTGATATTGATTAGTATTCCACTTGAAGGAGGAGATAATGAAGTAGATTATTTTTTCTGCAGTGCACCTGACACAATCAGAAAAGCTGACACAGAGTATTTTCCTACTTTCCAATTTGTCTTCCCCACCTATTTTCTTTTCTTTGAAGGCCACGGGGGAGAACAAATGGGAATTAAATTAAGACATTCCAGAAAATAACTGAGAACGAGATGCATTTAAATTCTCCACAAGACACAGGAGGGATAAATAGTATAAAGCAAAATTCAGATGTTGTACCCTTTGCTAACTATGAAAATACAGAGTTAAAGGTAGTTAAATGGTTTTCTAAGGCTTGCTAGTCAGTGTAAATGCTAATGTAGTAAGACAGATGTTCCACCAAAATAACATCTTTCTCACTTTAGAGGGATTTTTCTTCTGACTACATATGCACACACAAACTCTCAGCCTGTTCGCGTATTGAAGACGTCAGAATAAGCATATAAGCAACTGTGATTGTTAATTTATTCACAGAACAAAAAGCAGACAACAACCATATGCACTTCCTCCACTGGAAAGCACCTGGGGCTGGACAGCAAGGAGAACCCTTGGTGAGCTGCTGGACCACGCAACCTTGAAGAGACTCAGCCTATGAATCCTTCTTTTATGTTGCTATTTATGTAGTTGCTGTCCAGCCAAGTGCTATTACATGGCCATGCACTCCTGGCTTCCCAAAACACTTGCGTATTCAGCCAGCTGCAGAGTAAAATAAGCAGCTTTGGCACCTGTAACAAGAGCCCACCATATTCCCAGCCCATTCCCACTTGCAGCAGAGCAATAGGAGTGGGATGAGCACAGCAGGACCCTTGCAGGGGCACAGGTGCACTCAGAAAAACAAACAAAAGGGCATACTGGTGTGGAGAATATAAACCAGGAATGTGGCATACAGAAAATGCAAAGGATTAAAATGCACCGTAGTCAGCAAAACGGGGAACATTTCTCTTCTTTGTATCTTTAAGCCTTCCTAATGAGCCAAACTCTGGGCTTTGTTGACCTCAGCCCTGCAGCAGAGGAGAAATTTGTTAGCTAGTGACTGTAGCTGCTTGACTGCCAAACAGAAATAAGACAAGACTCCTCAGGAAAGGGAGCAGAATCCCTGCTTCCAAGCATGCATTTGGGGGAACACAAACCAGAAATATAGAAACACATTTGCATTTATTTCTTGACCAGTTTACATGTCTTTTGATGAACTTGCAGAGCCACTATAATACCGTGGTGGCTCTAGAAGCCAGCATTTTTGATATGTTTAAATTGCTAAATACTAATTAGCTGCTCATAGTCATTGAGTCAGCCAGAGTGAGAACAGCCCTCCCATCACAGGCCTTGCTTTGCTATATTAACACAAGTACCTGCTGTGTGCCCTCCATTTTTAAATTTGCTACCATTTGTGAAGTTCTAGGGATTACCCAATGTTCTCCCACAAATAGAGAAGACAACCTTTCCTTAGAATTCCCTTGAGCACTTAAAAGCAGTCTCCTGACACTATTACAAGGAAAGTCTTATTTAAGTGTATTTTTAGGCTGCTAGATGTGCAGAAGACACCTTTATCCTACTTCTAAACACACTGTTTGATGTGTAGTGTGACACACCAGCTTTTCAAGCTTGCATGTGACACTTGTGTTTACCCATATTTGAAGAAGCAACCCACGAGAAAAAAAGCCTGCCCTGAAAGTAGCTGGTTTATGGTACTAGGAAATGACTGAGAAGAACATTTGCATGTCAAGGTTTAGGATAAAAACAGTTCCCAAGCCTGAACTGAAGTTTACAGTGTTATTCCCATATCAGTGTGGTGCTCAGCCCTGCTGCTTTTCTTCCCACAGCAGTCTCACACAGAGTCCACTAAATCAGCAATGCTGCAAGGAGCTGGGCAGCTCCTTCCAGGCAAGGCTTGCAGGGCTAGAGGAAGACTGTGAGCATTTTCCCTTCCAGAGGCCTCTCCAAGTCTCATCCATGTTTCACATGATACATAACGACTACGAGGTAGAAGTAAAGAATATCCAGTCTGAGCAGGGCTCTTACAATGTCTGGGAACCATCCGTAATTCCTTTCCTCAGCCTCTCCTCACAACTCACCTTTTCTCCTGGGCTGCCCTGACTTTCTTCCCTTTTGGAGAAGTTGAATTTCAGAAGAATTTTTTAGGTTTGGGAATTTTTAAATTGAACTTCAAAATTTTATATTGCTGAGAATTGATATAATCCCTTTTACCAGAAGACTAAACAATTACCAATAGCTAACAAGACATTGTATTCTGAAGATGGATTCCTTCTTCTCCCTGTATAAAACTCAAGTATGTTTTTTTAGTTTTTTACTAAATAGTTCTCAAAATCATGTGCTAAATCCCAAGGACTGGATAAAAGCATAAATGGGTTTCTATTTACCTGACATTCCAAATAAATCTCAGCGTACTGGAGCTGCTAAGCTATAAATAACCAACTCCAGCAAACCTTTTTTCTTTTGTTATCTTCAAACAATGTCCAATTGTCTTTTCCAAACTAAAGAAATTTGTCATTCTCTTTTTCAGTTTTGCCATCAATTCCTTCACTACCTTTGCCCACAGCACCCACTGGATAGTCTGCAAGTATGTGAGGTACACACTACCAACCCTAGAACAGCCAGCGTTTGCTCCGGAGTAACAGTCAAACCACATCCCTTTCAGGTCATTTTACTTGTCAATTATCTTGCAAAATTGCACTTGCATTTTTATTCCTTCTAAAAAGCATTCACATTGTGAAGTACTACATTAATTACACATCAGGCTGTGTTGAATTACTCATGTGGCTGGAACCACGTTTGCATTGTGTTATAATGTTTCATGCTGTGTTAAGCTGTACTCTAAAATTAAAGTGACATTTCTGAGAAATGTGAAATAATTTTTAATAAAAAGTATTTTCTTAGACTGACTGTATGTTCTAGATTAACTTTTGGGTACATTAGAAAGCACACAGGAAAAGCATGGAAAATAAAAAAGAATGGAATTAAAATATTCCTTTTCTTTCTAAATTCATTCTGTAAGCTAAAAGAATATTTCACAGAATTCACACTTTACATTTTAAGTGCCTAGTAAAACATTCTATTATGGATATAGTGTTGCTTCTACAAGATACAGCCTTTAAAATAAATTGTTAAGATATAGCTTTAAAAAAGAGAAAAAAGGAGGGTTTTAAATTCTTCTAAATTGACAATCATAACATATAGGCCAAGCAAAAATCTTGATCCTGTTCTCCGTACCATGATTCTGCCCTTGGTGTGTCATCAAAAGGTTCAAAAGAGAGGTGAGAGATGTCAGATTATCATGAAGACACAGCCATAAGTCTTTAGCCTTTCACACATTAGTAAGTTAAGAGACCTATATCCTATATTCCAAGCACTTCTGGAATATTGTTCATTAGGAGGAAAGTCTTCACCAACTACAAGACAGAGAGGCATGCAGAGATCAGCCTTCCAATCCTACTTACATATTAACTTTATTTTGGCCATCTTAGAATACCAGGGTCTCCTAGCCCAGCAAGTGCCCTGCCCAAGGGACAGTTAAATATTCAACCTTAAATGGGCTGAGCTAAAATCCCATGTTCAGTAAAAGAGCAATGTAGTCCTAGGTGCCATTGTCGGTTAGACAGAGCTAGCAGGCTAAATACCAGAATCAGTCTCCTTCTAACAAAATTCTGTTATGGGCCTGTGTATCTATTCCTGATGGTACCATTTCAACAAATTGGCATTTTCAGATCAAAAGGCATACTTTTACTCATGCTTTTAAGGGGCTGTAGAAACACTTGAGCTGCTTGAACAGAAAACATACATTTCCCTGCTTCCCAGCAAAGTGTGAACTTCTGTAGGAAACCACCTCTTCTGCTTCTTCAGAAAAAAGTAAGAGCAACAAGAATTTCTTAAAAAGGAATAAAGCATCTTTGGAAACAGGAACATAAGTTAGTACCTAACAGTATTTGACAGTTAAGAAAACAGAAGGTCAAACCCACCTCTTTGTACTGAAGCATCAGTGCTAAGGGGCATGAATGATCTGTTTTCAGAGTAGTAAATACCTGAGCTTATCCAGATACTATTTTCCTTCCTAATTTGGCTTGGGCCAATACCACCCTTCAATAAAGGCATAAAAACTGACATGAAGGATGCTGAGCACTGTTACCATTATTACTAAAAATCTACTAATCTATTAAACCTAATCTATTAAAAGTAGAATGCTACCAGTCCCACTAATTTAACACAGCAGCCAGTCCAACAAATCACATCCCAGAATAACAATTGCTCCTTATGTCCCACATGACAAATTCTGTATTCCTTCACTTTTGGCAGAAGTTGGCTTCACAAATCCCTATTTCTCTTGAGGTATATTGGGAGCTTGAAAGGAAAGCCAGAAATAGTGGTGTTCCTCCTTGGCAGTTAGCCTCATCCAAAAAAAGTAGTAAACTACATTTAAATCAGCAAGACATTTACCACATATCACAGTATAGAGTTTTAAAATCAGATATCCTGTTGTACTGAGAGTGAACCAAGCCTTCCAACCAAAACGGAGAATTCGTCCCCCAGAGACACAGCCAGAGTGTCAAACTTGTCCCTTCACCAACCCAGAGCCCCATGATCAGCACCCATCTTCAAGACTGGGCAAGAGGAGCTCAAGGACCCACAAATACAAATCACAAGAGCCATGAGGCTTCTGGAGAGTCCAGGTACAAACTGAGTCTACAAAGCATCTCAACTGGGTCACACAGAAAAGAAGAAAGGCCATAAATGTTCCCTTGTAAGTGAATGGATCAGTGATCACAACAGGCCTCGGGAAGTAAGGACCCTGAGTTCAGCAGTCTGATCTAAAGCAGGCAGGGGATCTAGCATTTGATCAGGTTTCCCATCATCTCAATGTCCTGTGCATGAACAGCAGCAGAAATCTGGACTGAGAGGAACTTCACATACAAAAACTTCAGCCCCTCCATGGAGTTAGAAACTACCTCAGTAAAGGTCATGAGAATCTTCTTGGTACCCAAATATCTAACTGACTTCATGTGCTTGGTACTCAAAATGGTGGCAAAGGAGTTTTCCCTAACCTTAATTCAGGGTTTTAGGCACCGCTTTTATGTTCTGTGAACACCTTTACCATCCTCTAGACCGCTGCATTTGAATAACCTTCATCATAATGTGCCTTGTGCACCAGGCACAATCATCTTTAATTTTAATCTCTGATTGACATTAATTTTAACATTGCTAAAAGAAAGACAAAACTTACTAAAAGACTTGATAATATTTAATTTGCAAAGAGTGAACTTGATTCATCTTGAGGAATATTTCACGCTTAGTTTTTTATGCCAGGTATTGTTGGGTTTTTCTTCTTTTGGAGGGAGAGAGGAAAGGGAAAGCTATAAGAAAAAAAAGAATCTTCATGACCATAATTATGTCAAGCATTCCCCATGAAATACTAATATCTGGGGAGTTCCAGATGGAAAATAATTGTGATATTTGTTCATTGAGGATACAATAGCTGAGTTTAAGAATTAAATATGGCAATGAGTTATGTTATACTGTTTCCTTAAAAAAAAAAAAAAAACAACAAAGTAATAGTAACAAAAATCGCCAAAAAGAAAAAAATTACTTTACTTTTCATAGAAAAAGGATGATATGTAAATTCACTAATTGGAGAATTCATTTCACATGGTTTAGCTCTACAGGACATTCCTGTCTGAAATAACAAATGTTCAAGCACCTAATTACAAATGTTGCTATAAATAAAGTACTTTGGGCAACTATTTTAGTCATTATGCTAAATAACTTCAGTAATCATTATATTTTAAACATGCTGAAATGTGGCAAGTGTTCAGATTTGGCACCCTTGCATTTGTATTCTGCATGTGGAGTAAAGTGCTAACAAATATTTAACTTAGAGAATTGCATTCAGTTATAATTTTTTTTTCTTCCACTGACATATTCATCTCCAGTTCCTGATTCATTTCAAGTCATACTTATTCCACACCAAGCTTCCAACAATAATATGATTATACTGACAGCTCCTATCAATTATTTCTTTTCAGAGCTGTTAATTTTTGTGCTGTAAACATCATCAATAATAATGTGGGAAAAAAATTATTAAAACCCTGATAACCATTATCTCTCCATTCTGTTTTCTTCTTTCCATCACAATTTCTACACAGACAATAAATTCAGCATAAAGTACAAGCAACATTTGAAGTGAAGACCTGCCGCCTCTGCAATTCATATTAAATTTCTGTAGTTGCTTCATCCTTCCCCACCCTCAGGATTTCTCATTTCTGTGCTGAATCCCACTTTGACTTCTAGATAAGGTTAGCAACTAAACTGCAACAAAAATAACACAGCACATGTCCTGTCATTTGTAAAAGCGTTAATCAGGAATCCATTACTGATTGACAGCCGTATTTCACACAGCTCCTGTGGCCCTGCTCCTGATCGGGGGCAGGCTCCTCTGGGGCCATGAACCCCTCGGGACCCTGCTGTACCATTTTTGCAGAAATTTCATGCCTTGGAATAGAATGAGTTTCTGTGTGGAAATACAAAGGATTAGAGGATGTTAAAAATACAGAGGGGTATGGCTTTCTCTCTGAAAAGCCACAGGGGAGGGGACCAAGTGCTGCAGCAGCAAGTGGAACTACACACGAGGCAGAGCAAGGGCACTGCCTGAACGCTGAGACTGACTGAGCACCGTGTCAGGAGCAAGAAAGGTCTGCATATCCCACTCTTGTAGAATATCTTGCAACTGGTGTCTACATGAAAACAAAGAAAGTAATATATGAAGCCCCAGGTCTGCTGTAACAAGTACACCAAGAGGACATCAGAACACAGGAAGATAGCTGGAGGAGACTGGCTGCTCCACAACTGCAGCAAAATTAGAGTGCAACATCTGATGCTATACATTAATTTAAGATTAGCACTCTTGGGGAAAAAATAATGGAAAAGTTGTTTGGGGTGTTTTCTGAACAGCTAAGATAGAGGAAACATGATGGTTTCAAAAAAAGATACTGAATTGTGAAGCCTATCCTTGGATCAGTCTGCTACACACTCACACTTCCCCTGGGCATTGCTGTTTCATCCAAATCAAGTCACAAAATAACACCTTCTTTTTTATCTTCTTGACTTTCAGTAAGAGTCACTTCCCACTTGGGTCTTATGGGACTCTGGAGCATGAGGAGGAGCCCACTTGAGACTCAGATAAAACCAAATATTCCTTGACAATATGGTTTCAGAATAGGAAAAAATATCCCTCAATACTGTTTCTTCTAGATAAGAATTACTCTGGCACTTGGTTCACTTCTGTAGCTTTGTTAGGTTATCAAAGTGACACTGATTTCATATAAATACATACATACCCCACTCATGTTTAAAAAAGATCCTAGAAGCCCTTATAATCTACAATTCCATATTCCACATCCTTCTATCTACAAGAGCCTATCCATCGAACAGCTACTATTAAAATAAAAAGCGCCAATTTTACACAATTTTAATGTTATCCAAATAATTTGCTTGGTGTTACATTATCTCTCCTTATTTGGTTTTGCATGCTGTTAAAGGAATCCATAAGAGGCTTTGTTCTATTTAGCTTGTTTTGCTCACTATTAAAAGAGGTTAGAGAGATTCAACTAAGCAATAACAATCTCAGCTGACAAAAACAAGGGAAAATAAGAATAATCACCTCCAGATACTTTGCTGTCCAAGTGGCTTATCTGCTGTGTAGTCTTTGACTAGTCTACTACCACAGTCAGTATCAGGCAGCCTTTTAACATGGTGTTTGAATGTCAGAGACTATTTAGAACATGGGAAAGCAGGGATGGTTCCAGCTTGTTCCTTTTTGGTTTGCTATGCAGCACACAGTCTCCACTGACTAAGGTGATAAAACTATAAAACATCGTGACAAATTGACTGAATTTTACAAGCTTTCCCAAAGTGCTTTTTCATATTGTTTAAAGCTTTCCAGGGAAAACATGTTGGCAGTATTAGCTGGGCAAGGTACTGACATGCACAGCATTAAAAGGGAGATAATACAGTGCTCTCTGTGCTAAAAAAAGCTTTATTCTACCAGCCTGTAAGCAATCTGCTTCTCTGTATGTCTTGGATGGCTCAAACGGACGAGAGTAGCTGCAAGCAGCTCTAAATAGGAGCAAGGAGAAGCATGTGTGATAAACAGCTACTCCTCAAAGCTTTCTTCCCTCTGGTATTTCAATTCTTTCACAACCTCACAGCAGACAAGCACTTGGACAGGGTCCTATTCAGTGCATGTTTGGTTTATATTCCTTCTTCAGGCTGTGCACAGCACCTTGTAGTGTTCAATCACCTTCTGCACTAACAACTGAATTTCTTGCAGCAAAGCCCTTCCTCGTTCTTCCTTGAGCACGGTGAAGCCCTCCAGATGTCTCTTAATATTCCTTAAGTTACAAAGGGAAGGACAACTTACAAAAATATGTGAATGGGATAACACATTTCTGCAAATTTGGTGACAACATAAGAAGCAGCTGTATGGGTGGCAGGCTCAGGACATCATTCCAAGACTGCAGTGCTACAGCTGGGTGAAACACAAGTGTAAATTGTCTGCTTGTATTTGTGCTCTCCTTCACATTGAGATAATACTTGAAACCAAGATACAAAATAAAAATAGAACCGTGTTCTTTACTGCACTTTCCCTAACATGGCTATATATTTCAGCTGTTGAAATACATGCTTGGAAGTCCAAATGATGAGCCAAATGTGCACCCTCACTCATACTCCAACACTCAATCCATTCTAAAGCTCTTTTCTGAACCACTCAGATGTTCACCATCTCACCAACACCACTAAACCAAAATCCTCCTCCAGTCTGGCAGTGATTTGGCCTAGACAGTTAAGAATACCATTTGCTTTTGTGGCATTTTTCAGCTAATTCAACCTACCATTGCTTTTTCCCACAACAGCAGTTATAGAAGGTATAGATAGCAAAGCATTAAATAACTACTTGGCAAAAGCTTGCTTTGTATCTGGGATGAATAAAAATGTGAGTATATTATGCCCAAGAGCTGCAGAACAACCAAAAAAAAAACAATAATTAAGAGATTACAAGTTACAGACAACTGATTTATTTTTCTTTTGACTTCACTATTATCTGAGAAATATTTTAAATTCTTGACCTGCTAAAGTTTATAAATATCTTCCAAATCATATGGGCAATAAATCTGCCTTTTTTATCACCAGTTTGTTCAAGAATAAGCTGATCATTCTTACAGGTAGAAATTATTTTCTGCTACCCATACTCTTACTATCTCACCTGTCTGCTCCTCTCCACACCAGGGGTCATGAAAGGATTCTTACAGAAGAGAATAAAAAAAGGGTGAACTTGTTCCCTGCTTCAACCTAATATTCTCAAGCCAACAGTTTTCAGACTAGGACCTGGATATGGTTTCTATGCATTTAATTACTCTCTGTACTTTTCTCTCTCATTAACTTTGCCAGACTTCCCTGTATCAGTGTAAAATTTTACCTTCACAGCAATCTGGAGCAAGAACAGCCACATTCTCTCATGTGTTTCAAATTTATCACCTACTACTTTCCCCTGGTGAATCCTTGTCCTTGCATTAGAAGAAACAGTGAGCAGATGACTCCTCTCCATCTCAGTCAAGGTTTTATACACTTCTATCATGCTCTTCTACAGCTGTCTCTTTTCTGAAGAAACTCCTTCCAATTATTTTAATTGGATTCAAAAATTGCAGGTGTCATGAGAGAAGACAGGATGCTATTTTATTTCACCCCCCAAGAAAACAAAACTGATTAAAATTTAAATGTTTCTAGATAACATAGGCAAGACTCTTCACTAGATAAAC
The DNA here is from genome assembly GCF_000691975.1 of Corvus brachyrhynchos. Taxonomy (NCBI): domain Eukaryota; kingdom Metazoa; phylum Chordata; class Aves; order Passeriformes; family Corvidae; genus Corvus; species Corvus brachyrhynchos. Next base: position 5,550,908 of record NW_008246060.1, read on the forward strand.
AGATAAATTGGCAGACTGAGGTGGGAAAATGAATTTTGATTACTTCCTGATCAGAACCCAGTCTGTATTAGGCAAAAAGCATTAGGCATGTTATCTTAATAACCTGCTTGATGACCTATTTCCAGTAAGCATTGTGGTGCCCACTTTGGCAAGAAGATTCTCAAAGAGGATTCCCAAATTCCAGAGAACAACTAAGGCTCTCACCAGTGATCAGGCAACAATAAGCAGAGAGAAGACTTGGCTAGGCTAACATGGTGATATGGAGCACTTTGAAATTTCTGGAAAGACAAGCCTAGGTCAGCTCTTCAGAGTTGATGTATGCTTTCCTTCCTTATGTACCCTAATATAAACAATGTATACGTGTGTGCATCTATATGCCTATGCAAAAACAAATATATCTTCCTGCAGAAAGGAATTCTTGGTGAAAGGTGGCTTTAAGTGTCTCATTTCTGTTTCGAATTTGCTATTTACATCTTTAAACTGACTTCACCATAGGACTAGAGGTTCTTTGCTTCCTCCCCCGATCACCAAAACACAAAAATATTTTCAAGAAATCCAGAATATAAGTGCCTTTAGAAAATATAAATACACTGTAAGTGGAATCATCTACTAGAATGGAAATTACATGTCCGAGAGCGAAAAAAAGCACCTAATGCAAAACATAATAAATGTCTGTCTAGAAAAAGCATATGAATATTTGATGCCTGATTCTATTCCTTTTTAAGTTATCTCCAACACACTACTTACTTGGGCATGCTAAAATTTCTCTGAGGTTCTTTTTCAAGCCCCCATTAGCTCTCCTCATAGTAACACTTGCTGGAGAGAGAGATCTGTCATCTCTTTTGTTGTCCCTGCCTACTGCAGGAAGGTTGAGCTGGATGAGTTTCAGAGGTCCTTTGCAATCCAAACTGGGTTCTGATTCTGTAACTGCTGAAGGCAGTGTTCTAAATGGCACTGAAATAGAAGGATTTATGCAATCCAAATCACAATCTCCATGTTCTGGACAAAGCTAACCTGGCCCGTGTTCCTATACTCTTACATTTTCCATTCCCTAATAATTTTTATTTTCTATCAATATTCATTGAAGTATAACATAGAAGACATGTTGAAGAGCCTATCATAGGTATGCTGAGTAGTTGAGAAACACACTGCTCTTACAGGAAATTGTTCCTCTAAAGTTTTTCATTCCCAGTCCCAAATATTTACTAATAAAGCCTTTGGGAAACGTGCGTCTTCATTTTAAATAATGAAAATATATGTTCCCAAAGCACAGAAGGAATGGCCAAATTAAGGAAACAACTAGTTAAGCAACTCTGATCTCCATCAAAAAATGTGTGCTGCAAATTAGCACCTGCAGAAAGAAGATGCCCTCTTTTTTTTCCTCTACCCAGTTCCCATTGAAGGATCTGCAGTGCCTGAAATTACTACAGTACCATGAACTTCTCAGTGTCTTTAAGTATGATAATAAAAAATAAAAAGATGCCTCTGTACTTTGTGAATATAACTGAAGAAATTATGAATATCATTCTTCAAATAGGACCTTAGGGTGCAAATTCAGCTCAGCTGTAAGTGCATATAAGTGTATGGAATAATTCCAAGAATAAATTTGTCCCACTATCCAGAAGGGTGCTTGCTTTATTGAATTAGGAGAATTGAGTGCACTCATCCTGTCCACAGATCCATTAGTCAGTAGTTATGACAGGCCATAAGCAAAAGCTATTATTAGCACATTTACTGAAAATGCAGTTTTTCATTTGCAGAATCAGTAGCCATGATCTTAAAAATACTAAAAGAACACTGAAGTCTACCGAAAAAAAAATGACCCAGTTTCAATTTCAATAAGGTGATATATATGCAGGGTTAAAGAGGGGGATCTCAGAACATGCTAAAATTTCAGAAAATCTCACTAAAGCAGTTTATTTCATCAAAGCCAATTCCATATTTCAGGATAATAAAAAGGAGAAGCTTCCCTGCTGGATCTATGTAAAATTCTCTGTGCCACAGTGCCAAGTGGTGGCCAGGCACTAAAGCAGAATTAACCAATTAGCAAAGTGTTCCATCTGGTACAGCCTGGACTTCCTGTGTCTCCATACCTCATGTTACCATGACAGAAACTTCTAAAGGGACATCTTTAGCAAGAAAGCATCTCACTCTCTGAAACATCTTTCTTTTAATCTTTTCTACACACAAAACCAAACATGGTCACTTTACAGGAAGCCAGAGCATTCAGAGTTGGCTCGTTCCCACCATGAAAGGGCTTTTTTATATAAGCTTTGCTATACGTCAACTCAAATATTCTTCAGCTCTGAGAAGTAGAATATAATCACCTATCCCTTTGAGAAATACAGTGGATCAAGACAAATGGTTTTAAAGTATTGAAGAAAAAAGAAACCAATAGACTTTAACATAAATACATCCAATTTCCCATACTCCAGATTTCACTAATTATTTATTGCAAGAAACCAACAGAAGATTCCAGCCTAACAGCTCTGGATAACAAACTCTTGTCCTAAAAAGACAGCAGAAGCACAAGCTTCCTGCAGTGCCAGTTTTGCACTGCCGTCAGCTTAGAGAGGTATCCTCATTTTTGAAAGAGTAGATTTCATATTGAAACTGACTTTTGTCATTGCTGAAATTGCTAAGCTGCATATTAATTACTAGAGACAAGCCACTAACATGGATAAAAAACACAAAGGGAACCAGACTGCTGGCCAAACAACAAGGTTTCACAATTGCTCTGACTCATGCAGAACCTGAAATGGAAACTTAGAGATTAAAAACTTCAATGTCTCATCTCTTAAACTACCTATCTCCTTCCCAGTTTGCATAATGTGAAACAGAACTCAAAATTAAGCATTCGTGTCTCTTCTGCAAGAACAACAAGCCTATAAATCAGTCTCTTCACCGTGTCTGCAATTTGCAACATTTCAGTAGTCTCCTCTCCCCTCGCAGGATGCGATACTGAGGCCGTGCACGGCGTTTGTGCGGTGGAGTTGACGAGATCACTGCAGTGCGGCTGTGCAGAGGACCGGGAACGTGCTTAGGCCAAAGGAGCCCTGCAGGAAGGAAGCCACAGCCCTCCTGGCACTGAACATGTACTCTGGCAAACTGGGAGAGACAATTCCCCATTCTTAAGACCAGAAATACAAGCCAGGCTGATCTGTCAATCTTTTATCTGTTTCTTTCCTTACTATCGTCATCATCGTCATCGTACAATATGCTCTTTCAAAACTAAATTAGCATGGACTCAGTGGATCAAAGCTACTGCTGCTATGGTTTAGGTAAATTATTGTTAGAAAATCAAATGCCAATGAAATTCCTAAGACCAGCTTGCTCAGTGGTGACAAGATACTGAATTATTTTCATTACAGTATATTGAAATATATAGCAAAATTTTATTTATTAGCATAAAAATCAGCTTTAAATGTAAGATTCTCAAGCATAAACTAATTCAGCATTTGCATTAAGTAAATATAAACAGAGAGACAGTGTTTTCTTTTTATGACAGAACAGCATTGCTACCATGCTAGGTTTGTATACTTGCTCATAAAATTTAGTAACAAATATAACAATGACAAAGCTTACTAGGCTTATGGTTATGGATACACCTAGATTTAGGCTTTAGAAAACCACAAAGCCAAGGCCACCAGGGATACTCACCATGCGAAAGGCAGGCCACGTTGAGGACGGTACGGCCAAAACCTTGCCGCCTCCTCTTCTTTCTGCTTGGAACTCGCCACAGCCCACTTAGAAATACAGTACTAGGAAATAACACACTTGCAATGTTGTGGATATAAACTGTTCACCAGAAACATGTTTTCTGAAACTACAGTTTTGTGTATGTACATATGTACATGTCTGTGAACGGCAGACATTAAATTTAGGAGGTTGGAAGAGCTGTCTCCTGTGGGCCTGTTGGAGTAACCTTCTGGAAGGAAAAAAACAAACAAACAAACACGAAATTGGGAAACTCATTTAATACTTTTGTCTTGAAAAATATTTTAGTGATTTAGAAGGTTTTTGAGATGCCTAGAAACAGATGCTTTTTGTCCTAATGATTAGAGCACTTTGCTGGGTCACAGGAAGCTCTACAACCTCCTCCATTTTCTCAGGGTACATTCAAACACACAAATCAAATCCACCTTTTGATCTGAGTCCCATTTCCAAGTGTGCTCTCTCATTACTGAGAGCCAGCATGGTCAGGGGTGAGCTTGTCTCTTAAAAACACCACTGAGGAAGAAGGAATAAGGGTTTGGACAGTCAGCTTGAAAGGGGAATATGAATTTTTCTGCAGAATCTTACATTTTCTCTAAAAAATATTTTTAATCTTAGCACATTCTAGACAAAAACAAGGATATTATTTTAGGGGATGTACCCAAGACATTAACAGTATAACTATACCTACTCTTATTATACTTACCCTTTCTAAAAGCTTTATTGTTTTCTGACATATTCTATCAATTTCAGTTCTTTTGTTGTTGGTTTTTCTTTGCCAAGAATTCTGCAGAAGGGAGGGAAGTAAAAAATTATAATAACTGAAAATAAAGCTTAGATTTCAGTGTCTCTTCTGTCTTTTTCAGTGCAAATTACCAGATTCAGTAAAACACAGATGCAATCCAAAGAAAGATAAAGAGTTGGGATTACATCTGCTGTAATTTGCCTGATGAATTTATAGTAACTACTGATAAAAGAAAAAGAGTTGTTGGGAAAAGGAATAGATTTAAATCAAAGCCAAAAAGTAGGTCAGTTACTACTTTAGGTATGAAAGTATGCAAAATGACAAGAGATCCAGTGCTGTGTTCCCAGAGCAGGCTCTCTCCATGTGAGACAGGGTGCTCTGGAGGGGCAGTGCCGGTCACTCCCCCCCAGGGAGAGCTTGATGTTGGGGGCCGAGCAGAATGGCAGCACCACAGCTGCACTCAGAGCTCACCTCCTTGCCAGGACAGCAACACACACAGAGCGCTTGTCTGGTCCAATCAGGAGAAGAAATATATATAAAAGCATGCTAAAACCCATCTTTTATTGGAGATACAACATTTACCTGCTCTTTATTTAAAAAAAAAAAAAAAAGGTAAAAAAAGCCAACGTTCACGGAATGGAATGAGGGACAGATGAAGAATAACAACCCATGAAACTGCTGGTCGCTGGCAAACAGAAGAGATCTTCACTGCTATGTACAAAATGTGTTTGGTAGGAGGATTTCACCATTCAACCAGCAAGTCTGATTTTTTGCCGGAAGCATGGGAATACTGCACCCCTAAGCAATCCTGAAGAAACGGGAAATTGTCTCTACTCCAAAAAAGCTATTGTTACTTTGGGTTTTTAAAGCATTGTGACTATTTGCATTTTTCTAGTGTGCATACAATGCTTCCTTTTATAAGATACCGATGACACACTTGAGGGAAAGGGAAAAAAAAGTCATGGTATTGTTATGAAACAATAAAATGTGCTTTAAAAAAGCCCCCACACACAAACCAAGTAACAACTCCATATGCACAAGAATATTTCCTATCAAGCTACACTAAACCCTTTCAAAGGAGGCCTAGAAAAATTATATCCAAATATTTTTATTTATGTTCGAACAGCATGAATATACTATTTATATTCTAAAGGCAAATCATTTGTTAGATTCATTTGATAAATTTAAAGAGCTGAACATAACTCAAATAATATTTAGAGGTACTTTAATGACCTTACTCTGAGTTGCATACTGCTCTACAAAGAGTGCCTTTGACAAGTTAGGCTGCGCTTCCATCACACAGACATTTATCCTTTACCTGAAGACACACAGAAAAACAAATATGTTAATAGAAATGTCATATGGAGGGCAGATATATGACCATCTGGAGGTAAATTGGGACTACCTGGTCATAACCCTTATAACAAAAACATATCCTCTAAGACACTGTCAAAACAGTAACACTTCGTAACCACACAAGACTGCAGCAATGCAAATTGTATTTGGCAGGGTTGCCCCAAGGTTTGTTCACCAGCACTGCTGTACTTCTGAACCAGCCTTGACAGAACCCTGAAGTTTCAGCCATAGGAAGGAGAGTTCAAATGAAAAACGAAAGCGTGAGTCAACAGTGAAAAGCTGCTCTGGAAGCATGCCTGCCTGATACACTGGTGCCCACAAAACAAACCAGGCAAAGGGAGCAGGAGAGGCAAGTCACCAAAACTGAAAACTTTTTGCTGAGAAGAAGTTAATTTAACTGAGTCAGAACCTTTTACAGGAAAATAGCAATGGCACTGAAACTCAATGGAAGAATACCTATCAGTGCCCACCTATCTCTCTTGGCAGGGTGCTAGCACATACAAACCATCTCAGCAAAATCTGACAGCATACTCCAAAACCCTGACATCTGGTAAAATTCTCCCCTAAATCAATAGGGCAGAGGAAGAAGGAAAGAATTATCGATTGTATACTCCACTTTCTGCCCCTTGTATGCCCCTGTTTCAGTTTTGCAGAGAAAAGGAGTTCAGTAGGGAAAAGAGAGCAGAACTTAATCCCTGTATAGCTTCAAATTTGTGTTCCCAAAACCTCACAAAACTCAAAATATTCTGACTTTTTGCATTAATATAGGTCTTTAGACTCTGCATCTAAATAATAAATACATTGTTAGAACAATTACTATTTATGGCTGTATAAACTTCTCAGTTTTAGAAATGCCCCAAAAGATCACTGAATACTTGCTCCATTCTTGCATGATTCTGTAACTTCTGCAATATCCAATAAGGCCTCATTAAACTGAAGTTCTTGATGAAATAAAAAATAATAACTTGAAAAGAAATTAAGGTCCTTAAAGTTATACTGCTAAGGAAGACATTCATGTATGCACCCACAGCTCCTAGGAGAACTGAATTCAAATTCCCAGTTTTCTTATTTGGAAGAGGAACATAAATGCAAGAAACAACTGAGCATAATAAGCTTAAGAAATAAGCAAACAATCTGAATCCAGGAATTGAGTCTATTTCTACAGCCACATTTCATTAAACCTACAAGTAACAGAAATTGCTGCACTAATGATCTCTTTGGGTAACAAGGAAGACTCAGTTGTTTTGGTTTTTTGGGAGGAGGATGTTTGCTGTCCCTCATTACATTAACTTTGTTCTGTTCACAGGTATTTTTAAATTATTTAAGTTCCTTGGCAAAACCATTTGAAATACAGCGTCCTTCCATCAACTTCAATACAGTTTGTTATAATCTGTTTGCAAGAACTACGATAGAATACAAATATACCACAGAGAACCAGAAGTAGCCTTGCTCTACTTTATATTCAGCACAAAGCATACATTTATTAAATATCTGTGACCATGATAGATTTCAACTCCAGCATCCTGCCTTTCCCTCATGTATGAATCTCCATTTTAAGTCCCTGAGGTCTGTAGTCACCTTAACAGCTCCAGCTGGCAATACTTACTTTGAAGATTTGAAAAGAAAATTCTCCTGTTTCTCTTTGAGCCAAGATATTTTACATATCCAAACTTTACTTCACAGCTGGATATGCCCATGAGTTGCTGGATTTCTTCTTACAATCCTACAAGCAACCCTAAATTATAAAATCAGTCCTTGCCTTCACAAATCAAGTATGCAACAACAGCATCTCTAACAGTAGAGTTTTAAACGTGAAAAAGTATCTTTTGACAAGATCCAAGATGAAAATGTACATGCAAATAAAAAATGTAATTCCTGAATTTTAGAACTTATAATGCATTGTCTATAAAAGTTCAAAACTCACCTCAAACTCAAATCCTCAAAATCCTCACACGTAAATCCTGATACGTAAGTCTGGTTCAAAAACCTGAGCCCTCTACTAGAATGACCACCAAGAAAGAAATTAGTAACAGTGTTTGATCCGTGAAATTACACTTTTAAGACCTGATATAGGTGCTACTATGTCAGATAGCTGTCCTCACTCACAGGGAGGGAAAGGTCACATTCCTGTCTTCTAATTTATTAGCACTATACAAATAAATATTTGAGAAGAACATGAATATTAGATTGCCTATGCAACACTGGTGCCTTGGGCTTTTTGCTACTGAATACATTAGGTCTGAACTTTCAAAATCATTTGAAGAAAGGAGGTGAAATCACAAATGTCTTGGGAAAATACAAAGGCAGAGGAGAGAAAATTAGACAGCGAGGGACCTTAAAGCATAAGAAAATCCTTCATTTTTGGCAGCTGATGTGTATTGCATGCATTAATATGCAACAGTCCCCAGAAACACTAGCTGATGTTACAGTCACCTCATTTTAAGTACTGCTTATAGTAGGGAACAGTCCTAGCTCAGACAACTTAGTGTCTCAATAGGCAAAACAAATTATCTCCATTTATAGAACTGCTTGTCACCCAGAGTCAGAAATAGCATTGCATTAGCACCGAGCTCACAAAAGCAAGGGGAGAGTCACAGCTTGTGTTAACCACATGGTGTATATATTAAATGGCTTACAATAATTAGTGGTTAGGATTTCTTTTAAATAAATAAAACAAAAATGCACCATATAATGTGAATAAATTTCAATAAATCAAACACACCAGAGAATGTGGTCAGCCCTACAGAGTTTACTGCATGCTAACCTGGTATCTGTATATTGGTACTTGGCTTTTCACAACAGCACATCAGTATTGTTCAGAATAGAGTAGAACAGGTGTATCCATGGATAGAACATGGACTGGTATCTCCCCAGGCTTTACTTTCTACAGCAGGCGAAGGCAGTTGTCCACTTCCAAATAAATGTGGTTTCTTTAGTTCAATTTTTGAAGCAGAAGAAGGTGACAAGAAGAAGGAGAAGACAGAAAAGAAGATTAAGTAATTTTAAAACAGGAATTTGCCTTCTCAAGCCCTCATCCTGTGTGTCTTATCTGTATTCTGTACTACATTTTATGAACTAAATTATAAACCGTTAGTATTCACATGTGCATGGCATTTATTGCAAGCTAAGCTATTTCTTTAAAAAAAGATAATTAAAATTAGTTGTGGTGGGCATGAAATGCCTAAGAAATCTTTCTAAAAATGTTCCCAGAGCTTGCCCTTGGACACAAACTCATGACTGACAATTAAAACTCTCTGACTATACAAAGAATTAAAACACTTGCGTAATTCTCTGACAGCAGAGGCTATTGAATTAAAGTGACTCATTATTAGCATTTACCCTTTTGAAGTTTTTTCTAATTTGTTTTGAGTACTCCAAGAGAAAGTATGTTAGACTAGCCAGAGGTAAGGCTTTCAACAAACTGTCTTCTAAAGCAGACTAGCAGAGTTTGGTAACAACTACCTGGACTCATTCAGTATCTCAGTTGGTGCAGTCAGATAGTGAGGTATCTTCATTCCCTGGGGAACAAATCCAGCCTCTGAAACGACTGAATGGACAGCCTTTCACAATCCCATCGCCTGATGTGACAGCACACACAGTTTCTGCTGTAGCCTTGGTCTCATGCAGAGTAGCTGCCAGCACTGGACACCAGCCTGAGACATGTGAGCAAAACTTGGAGGAGATTACACAGAGCATCATCTGAAATGTGCCCAGCAACTGAGCCAATGTTGATGACTCCTCAGCAAAAAATGCAGTGATGGGTTTTTGAAGAAAAGCAAGTGGTTACCAGACTACCCAACAGCTAGAGGGTTATAACCTTTTCTTCAGGGATACATCATTAATGAAGGTGTGTAACACGAAGCACAACAGGGCAGCAATCCAACCACAACCTTGGAGGTTTTCAGAAATCACAGAACAAGCTTTTATAGCCCCAACACCACAAAAATATACTGTGCATGTTCTCTTTCAGTAACTGTCATCACCAATGGCTCAAATGGCCCACTTTGAACCAGGGGGAATTTGGACACTCTAGTATTATAGAAAGTAAGCTCAGACATCGACTTCTTTTGAAACAGCTCAATTACTTTCCTGTGGTAGTGAATTCCAGACATAAAGGAAAAAATACTGTCCCACTGTTATTGGTTAAGGATGACCATCAGCAAAGCACAGTAATTGGGAGAAAGACCTTTGCTTTCAAACACTGAAGTCAGTATCACAATGTTTAGAGATAATGTTTTGATCATGTAATGTCTCACTTTAAAACGCTATTTATGCCTCTTACTTCTGTACAAATTTTCTTTCATAAAGAACAACGTGTCAGAGCCCACTGCCTTAGAACTATCACTACAGGACACAGTTTAGTTTCAAACCTCTTAAAGTTCTTGAAGCACATAGCACTAATTACATTTATTTCTTCACTGTAAATCTCTGGGTGATTAGGCAAACATTGTAGTACACACTGGATGACAAACAGTCTGCTTCAGGTCTCATGACATGGAGAGAGTGGGGAAGAGCACATAATCTACTTCCTTATGTCAATGCTCCCCAAAATATTCCATGGATGTCTCTGGTGATCTCAGAAACAAATGGATCTGAGCAACAACAGTGATGGCATATGCCTGTGGCACTTGAGACCACAAAGCTCAAGTAACATAGTAACACATCTGCCTAGCACCACACTTAGGAATTCTTCCTTGATTGAAAAAAAAAAAGAGGTGGAGGTACTCAAGCATGAGCCCAAATATTCATGAGGTCCTAAAAATACCCCAGATAGTTCTGAATGGTCAATAATATTGCAGACTGCTAACAGGTTTAAATAATCAATGCAGACACCTGTCACTAGTCCATTAACCAGAAGGAATCAGTAACAACATGAGAACTGGAACAGCATTTTGCATACAGAGGGAGGCCCTAGCCAGTCTGAAAAGGGTAAAGGAATTCTGAGGACTTCAGGTAGTATCAGATAAGAGTTGCCTTAGAGTTGTCAAAAAATTCAGCAGTGAACATTTTTGATAGGGCAGCATATGTTTAAGTGTAACAAGAGATGATTTTTGAGCTTTCCCATATTATACGTGAAGGTAACTTTCACTTTGTTTTCCTGGGGGAATCTTTTCATCAGTAAGAACTGATGCACTCTCCTCCAAAGCCTTGAATAAGCCAGGAAAGGTATGGGCAAAAATATAACCCCACATTCTCTAGAGTTCAGCAAAAGAGACTTTTATATATTAAATTAGTTGAGATATCCCCAAAATAAACATGTTATGTGTAAATCTAAAATGCAAAAAACTGAGGAAGAAAAAATGTCATGGGTAGTATTTACAATTACTATGAATATTGAATTACAGAAATCATAAGCTATGAAGTAATTTAATAAAATACACTGCAAGCTCATTTTTCATTCCTTAAGTTCATCAGAACTTAATAACACTAAATTATGTGAAAATACATAGTAAATATCTGCACATATAATTTTATAACCATCCACATTCCTGATAAAATGAAAAAATGACAATTTAGCTTCATGACAAACAGTGTAGCAATAGTCATTGATGAACAGCTTCTAAGAAGTTCTTTGAAAGTGTTTATAAATTGAATGTATATACATTATGGGGTTTACAGAATGTAGAAAAGAAAGTTATTATTTTGTGACTCCTGCTAGTATCCCAAGTAATGACAAAAATATTACGTAAATTTAAAAAGCAGGAAAGATGTTGAGTAAATATTCAGAATATGAAATAAAGGTCATCTGTATTGTCATTATAGTTAAAAGAACAGAACAAGTACTAACGAAAAGTTTCAGCTGAGATTATGAGACTGAAATTGATGAGTAGCAGGTGTAGGAAGTAGGATCATGCAATACCTGATATATGCTAAGATAAAAAGAACATAAACATATGTATAATTTGACAGCAATAACTCAATAATTCTCTCCTAAAGTTTTGCCTTTTACTAAAAGATCTTGTTCAGGAAGAATTCTGACTCTGATCTTAGTTACACATTTACATAAATACCTTCTTAGCGAGAGGACTTTTCTTACTTCTGTTCAAAATTAATGAAAAACATTGGTGAAAAAATTTTCAAAGTATGCCAAAAAATAAGCAGCAGGGAGAAAAGCATTGGTATAATAAAAGAACTTGCTTTAGATCTTGTCACTTAAGATTTGATATGACTGATAGAAAAAGGTTAGAGAGAGTCTAAGGATCACTGGGAAGAAACAAAGCTGTTCTGAGCTTGACAAGCATTATGATAGTAGAAAATGTCGATGGAATTTGGAATAAGCTGTCTGTCTGGGAATAGTTCTGGGTTGGTGACTTCATTAGGAGGCTGTTCCCTACTGGTGAGAATGATGAGAGTTGGTGCTGTTCAGATATTTGAGCTGTGAGTTAATACTGAGGGAAGAGCTGTAACATCATTTGGCAGTCCAGAGCAAGGCAGGAATTTCCACTTGGAGCCACGCTCCTGCCAGGCCCATTTAAGTTACATGAGCACCTCTTCGGCACCCAGGCTCTGTATGAGACAAGGTTTGTGCCTCAGTTGAATAGCTCCTGCCTATTTTCAGTAGATGCCTCAGATATAGATTTGACCTAGCAGACACTGAAGAACTGAGAGACTTCTTTCAGGAAGACATTGTAAAGATAGTGTATTTGAACTACAAAAATGAATACGTTTTATGATGATTTGCACTTTAAACACCCCTCAAGATGGAAAAAAAAAGTGCTTTGATTCTTGTACAGTATTGTTGAAGTGTTTTTCGAAAAAACTCAGTTTTCTGTCACTGTGAGAAAGGTCTTTGGCAAGACTTTCTTCCCTCCACATCCTAGATTTTCTTCCCTGATAATGTCAAGGACTGTTCCCTCATACAAATAAGTGCCATTGCTCTGGCTGATACACCTTGCAGTGTGTAAGCTTTGAAACTCAATACAGCGAAGATCGTGCTCTAACAGAGATTGTGCTCTCCTGTGAAGAGAGGAGGCAACAAAATCCTTTGCTAAGAAAGACAACTGGAAATTCAGCTCATTGCAATTTGATTGGAAGGAGAAGCACTTTATCTTTCTGTACAAATTACTGGCTTAGCTGGACTGTGTTTAGTTCAGATGTTAAGAGCATTGCATTAATCCTCCGAACAATTTAAAAGCCCTAAACCCTCCAGAACTGACTTCTAAGAAAACTAACAACAATACTGATAAATAACAATATATATATACATGAAGGACAGTGGCTGTATTTTTGACTTAAAATTTTAGCTCAGAGCTGGTTGATATTTTTTAATCTCAGTCTCATCCACACAAAACGTCATTTTCCTTTCCTTCCAATGAGTGAGGTTTGATTTCTTTAGGACAGGAAAGAAACACAACCTCCGGATCCTTCAGCCCTGCAGCGCATCCAGTGGGATTCATCCCAACAATCACAATTTTACACAGCTTGCCAGGCAATTTTTCTGACTATGCCTGACCTGGGGAACGGTGCTGGGACCGGGAAAGATTGGCAGGGAATACTTTGCCTCAAGATCAGGTTCTAGGTGACATGTCTAGATATGTAACAGGCTGCAATGTTATTTTCTCATCAGTACAATTGATGTCTCCCTCACAAAAAATAGGAAAAAATATGCCTTGAATATATGCATAATTAAATAGACGATTCCAATAAATGTTAAATCACCATTACCTATTCAGTCTTTATTAAGAATTCTGAAAACCAAACATTTTCTCTATTAAGTGCTGGTCCTGAGAAAGATGCAGTTCTCTTTCTCTTCTTGTCCAAATACTGAAACTAATTTTTCCCTAAACAATAGTTACTATTTTAAAACATCTAATCATCATCTAAAAACAAAAAACCCAAAACCAAAAACAAAGCACCACTTTTTATTATAAAGAAAATTATTTATCATTCAAACACTTCAGAGATTCTGAAAAAAAGACAAAGAAACTTATTAAGAATAAATTAAAGAAGAAACAAACAACTTCATCAAATTGGCAGCGTGTCCAAACTCACAGCGTGTTATTAAATTAAATCAGTGGCATTTAAATGAGTGCACCTGTGTGCATACAAAAATAATTTCCTAGTTAATTAGCTCTGCAGCTATGGATGCCCTAATAGGTCAAAAGTACATTAATTATATATAAATGAACAGAAATAATTTACAGGTGGCCACAAACCAGCAAATATATCTTAACACTTCAGATTCTTGCACTAGGAGATAAAGTCAAATATTCACTTATCATATTTTCCAGGTGTAGAAAATATCATTGGAGGCAAGATGTTGTATTGTTATTGAGTGCAACGATCCAGATGGCACAGGACGGACACCTCAGACAGGATTGTCCTGGGCAGAGGGAGCTGCACGCTTGAGGAAACAGGAAATAGGTATAGCCATGTGCTTTGGAGTGCAGCACACTGAGAAAGGCAGAAAGGGGGTCAGAAAAGTATACAGAGATAGGAGAAGATGGGAGAGGGAAGCAATGGATCTGGGAAGGAATTTGAGAGTTTGATAAAAAGAGAGAGCTGCAGACATGGTGATATAACCCTCAATTACTGAAAAAAAAGAAAAGCCAACACTTAGCAGAAAGGATGCTAAATGTTAGTCAAGCATCTGTACAGCCTTGCACTTGCATTCTGTTAGAGGACCTGTGCAGAGCATGAGCATCTATTTGACCAAAATATATTATTCCAGTTCTATATTCAGAAAGTAGAATAACATGTTAAAAACTATTGCATGTTCCAAACTTGATCAAGACAGAAATTCCATTTTTATTTGAATTTAAAGGAGGGATTCATGTTCAAACAAAACATCTATTCAATAATTTTTCTAAAGAAACCTCATTTTTCAACTTTTATTAACTGTAGAAGCAATAAACTGGAATAGGAACTTCCCCTGAAATTCCCTGTGAAAAGTCCTGTGTATTATTTCTATATTGGTTTGGTTTTATAAAGATATGGTGGCAACAAAAATATGTGGACTCAGAACATCCATGCACCAAAATGAGGAGCTGTAAGTGAAAGCCCCTGATATTGTGACAACTTCTGTCCCTCCAGGAGGCTTAGAACAAAAAACCACTTGTAGCCAGGATCACTAATTCTTAAATAGGAATACAGCGTAGGGACAAGTCAGGCTTGTGTTGCTCAGTTTTTCTGTAACTTCCAAAAACTGTTTCATCTCTCTATTGCAACAGATAACCTACATGAAACTGCAGAAATGGCCCACTTTATCTTCAGGAGGGAACTTAAAACAGGATGAATAGCAGAACAGCTGAAGAACTGGGGAGTATTTCTCAACAGCAATAAGTAAACAACAACAAAGAGATCTAAGAGCGATTATTTTTGCACTAATATTTTGTTGATTCGGTATTTTGGCAGATGAAGTATATACACTCCTTTATTAAAAATCAGGTGTGTTACCGAGTCAACGCTAGGACTGTTCAACTACTGTGAGCTGTGTTCTTCAATATCTTTGAAATAAAGGAATTTGTTCAGAATTTGACATCCTGATAGTTCCTTCCACACTGCAAACTCATCTGCTTCTATCGCTTCACTACGATTTTTCTCTCTGGGACTTTCCGTGTTTCAACCGCATCAAGGAGGGTCGAGTGTGACAAAAGGAATCAGATGTATGTTTTCAAAAATTAGTTTGCTTGGGATGAACATAGTATGGATTGCATCTTATATTGCATTGTCTCAAGGCTGACTGCATGTTTCTTCATTCAGAACAAATAAATCAAAATTAGAGCAACAAAGCAATTCAAAATTCTGACCATCAAACCACATATTAATCAGACCAAATAAAGAAATTTAATTGATCAACCTAAAAACAATGATTTCAAGGCAATGCATGGAACTGCAATTTATGCAAACTATTTGGCTTTCCACTGAAAAATAGCACTAGTCAATCAAAAGACGAAGAAATTGTCAAGCTAACAGCATTGATAAAAGACTTGCATAACACATTGTTGATAATCCAATTTCTAAGAGCTTTTTTAAAAGATCTGGAAAATAGCCACTAAAAGGATTAGATTTTAATGAAGATTGTTAGCCTTGACAGAACAATTACTTTATTCTACTTTTTTCCTTTCTCTGTGGATTTTCAGCAAGAAGTAACACTGAAGTACAACCATCTGCTTATGAACTGATGTTGCAAAATAACTGAGAAATAGCTCTGTAACCTTCAAAACTCTTGTCTCTCAGGTCAGTGGGAAAATCATGACAGCAGACTATTTAAAAGGTTCAGTTTTGTTAGCTGAATGTAAGGTTCTGCTCAAGAGCAGAATTAGGCAGTGTCTATACTTAACTGTGGAGAGTACAAGGTCACTGGCACCTCAGTGCTGTTGCACACTGACATGTAAAGACTGGCAAGCACATCCCCGCTCTCTGATTTTCAGCCAGTTCTGAGATGAAGATAAGCTATTTAATTACTGCAATTTTAGGACAGGAAATGAGGACACCTATCAGAACCATTAAAAAACCCCCTCGGATAATTGTATTCTAACTCATTCCTTATAATGAAAACACTGAAAGATGATGGAATTGCCTTGCAAATGGGGAAACTGCACTAAAAGTAAGTGGCAACCACTGGAGCTCTCACTATGTGTTATGAGATTTTTAATACTGTAAAGTAACTCTAGTAACTATTTTCTTTACTACCCATAAAAGAGCACCTCCAGAGAGGGGTTGAAGACCAAGTCCAAGTCCAAGTTATGATGCACAATCGTTAGACCCCTCTCCAGCACAAGGGTTGTTCCTAACGTGCTCCCATCCCAGAACAGAACTGGCCCAGCACAGCAGCACTGGGAAAAGCTACTGTACATAATGACCAAGAAACTATAACCTAAATACCAATGGTTTGTCAAGGGCACACCACCTGCTACATTTGCCTGAGTAATTCTTGATTTGCTGAAAACTAAACATCTCATTTTTTTGAAAAATTCACTGATTCTGCAGTTGTGGCAGATACCATACAACACAATTCTATCATAATCAGCTTCTCGTAACGCATCCCTCATGAGTGAGCAACGCGAGCAGTCCTGCCACTCTTCACAGCTATCATCCCCACATCATTATTTTCCAGGTTACAGAAATACACAATACTTCAAAAAGCAATCAGTCAAGATAAAAATTTTCATGTCATGCCATGGAGAGCTTTCACATTAACTGCAAAGACAGGCAGTATATCATGGGGCAAAATGTCTTTGTTATGTTTTTCCAACGGCACAGTTCAAAGCTTAAGGCTACTCAAGATGGCAGGAGAAGTATGGAGTAAGAAAACAAAGTATATTTCACAATTTGTTTATAGGAGTCACATGTTCTCTGCAGATACAGTTTTAACTACAGTGTTAAACTAATCCCTGTAATTTAAGCCAAAGGCAAGCAGCTGAGAAGGGGGAAAGAGGTGGACTATCCTTGCTACTGCTGTTTAGCTCTTCAGGTATTTTATAAGAAACTATTGCTATTCTCTTTGGAGCCAATTACTGCCAAGCAGGATTTCAAGTGTACAAGGAAATAAAAAGAAGAAATTTTGTTGTTTCACTACAAATGCTTCTCAAATTAGTAGTTGTAGACATGTTTATTCAAGATTCTACTATGATGTCTGAGGTTTTGTGCCCCAAACACATCTTTGAGAACTTCTGACTACAAAGAAACTTAACAGAAGGCGTAATCACCTCTGAAAAATAAGTCTTCTCTAAAAGAAGACCATAAAGTAAGCTGCCACACAACCTCTGCATCTGTCATAAATTACTTTCTAGAGCATAAATATGTTCTTTAACTTCACCAAAGTCAGCACACCAGAATGCAACTTACCCAGCTGTAATGCAGCAGTACTGCTGAAATGTCCTTCTAATCAATAAAGCAGCAAACTGGCCTTTTGGCTGATGTATGTGGCTATAGGTTCACCTCCCACACACTATTTCTACTCACTGGAACTGCAACCCAGAGATCAACATAATTTGATTGCCATCCACTTGGCTTTAGCAGCAAATAAAACCAAAATATATTTCCTCCATTACATTTCCTCTCCTCATCTACTTTCAAACAAAATACCAAAATAACAAAAGAGAGGCACCCTTGCCAAAATGCAGACTCTTATCCTTGCTTTGTAGTTATCAAGCTGTGAGAGGCCATTCAGTGTCACAAGAAGCCAGCACATTGAGCAACACTAAATCCTTGCTGGTCTTGCTATATTCCCACTTTCACTTACAAGCTCACAGGTATTTTAGCACTGTAACATCACTGGAATTCTTCCTACAGTGCATAAAGAAGGTGCATTTTGCTGGAAAAGGCTTACAGTATTTTGGGTTTGTGTCAAACCTCCTAACTTTCCAGATGATTATATGGGTTTAGAGCACAAATGCTATGATTTTGCCACTGTCACACAGCTGTTCCAATAGAGAGCAGAGCTGTTGTGGATGCTGGCACTTCAGCATAGTAGTGGCACAGAGCTTACTGCCCACACAGCATGAGACAGGAGGCAATGACTGCAATGAGCCACCACAACTCTGACTGAGGGGATACAAAGGAGAGTAGCAAAGAGAAGTACTCTCCTTTTTCCAAGAGCTGGGAGACAGCTTGCTCGCTTGCATTTCGTCAGGAATTTGATGGCAAGGACAAGCCTACACCTATATAAGCACGTGTGATGTTCTGCTATAA
This sequence comes from Corvus brachyrhynchos, assembly GCF_000691975.1. Taxonomy (NCBI): domain Eukaryota; kingdom Metazoa; phylum Chordata; class Aves; order Passeriformes; family Corvidae; genus Corvus; species Corvus brachyrhynchos. Next base: position 5,569,359 of record NW_008246060.1, read on the forward strand.
AACTGACTTATGTATTGCCAATGTTGAATTTTAGTTTAGTGCAACAGTCCCCAGTAAAACAGAGAGTGAGTCTTATCCTTTAGTCTTATCCTCTCTACTCTTGTGTAGAAATAAGGAGGCTCATTCCAGTGGTTTATAGAGGGGTTTGTCCTTCCCTTGACACCTGCACATAATTCTCATTAATGGAAATATGAGTTCAGTCTCTGTACAAAGGGGAAACCAGCTGCATGCAGACATCATGTTGCAGATGCTTGAGGGACTAACTACTAATTGCAACCTTTCAGTAACATCCACTCCTCCCTAGGAATTTTTTGTCACCTTATAAATCTCCAAAGGAAAGCACTGGTAAATGAAGCTCTCCACGGAGTATCAGCAGCGTTCTGACCTGGTCAGGAACACCAGTCTGATAGGTAGCTCACCCCAGAATGCCTTCCCTGGCAGAGTCTTAGGTAGCTCCAGAGTACCTTCTTACATTAATTTGGAATTAATTACTGCAGAACAAAAAGCACACCGCACATTAAGATGCTGGCCCAGCCCACATACTTTCCAAAGAGCCTCTGAACAAGTTCAGAAAAACAAACGATAAAAAAATTCCCAAACTTAATAAATCTCAGTGGTGAAGGCATAACAAGGATCATCTCATCTGAAAGATGCTACAGACACTTGAGACATGACAAAATACAGTTCAGGCATGCAGTAAAAATTGAAAACTCCATTTTTATATTGTTTTAAATGCAAGTACCTGAACCTAAATTTTGAGGTCATACCCAAGAGAATTATTCATTTAACTTTAATTTGCAGATTGATCATTAAATAAATAAAAATTGCTAAGTCTGAAAGATTTCTTCCACATGGATAAAAAAAGCACAAAACTAACATCAAAACTAGAAAAATAAATCATTGACATTTCATTACAAAAAACCCGAAAAACAGTTGATTACCAAACTCCTGAAAAAAAAAAAAAAAAAGGCAAACAAGCAAACAAACCCAAAACAAACAGAAAATCTCCACAACCAAGGACATATCAGACAGAGAATTAAGAAAGATTTTATTTTCTACATTGCAAATCCAACTTGGAAATAAAACAACCTACAACCTTTGCAAAGCATAAAAGTCAACACAGTCTCTGGATGGCCACACCATCAAAAGACGCTGCCAAGCAAAAATTGTATGTCATATGCAAACAGTGATCTTGTCCCAGAAAACTATCCCAGTACAAGGACAAATACAATGACTTCAACAGATTTCCCAAAAATACCCAGTCAACAACAATAAAATGCAGGTAGAGACAAGTCACGGAGCAAAAATAGGATCATTGGTGCAGAGAACATAATGAAGGAGAAAGTGATACATCAAAACTCTGTACAAAAGCAGTATATGTATAAAACTCTGTATAAAAGAGTACAAAAGAAGAGAAATTTATTTCTCTCAGACTGTCAAAGATCATAATTTATTAAAGAAAGTGAAAGAAAATAAGAAAGGGCAGTGATAAAGCAGGAATAGAGGCCCACTTCCCAGGAACCTGTTCCACATCAAGGTCCAACAACCTTTACCCCCCAGAGGGACAGGCCTCTCTCTTCCATGCTTTGGCACTTTGGCTAAGAATGAGCACAGCAATGCAGCCTCAAGGGAGGGGCAAGGAGAATCACAGTTTATGTTCTGAAAATTCACCAGTAATTTTTCATCTGAGATTGCCAAGATCTTAAAATCTGAAGTCTTTATGAAAGAACCTGTTTCTAGTGTCTAAATGGGAAGGTTAATTTTAATAATTTTACTTTTAGTTTATTATACACATTTTTAAGTGACAGCAAAGAATTCTGGTGAGTATATTACAGTTTTCTTAAAGAATATTAATACTTTTTCCATTTCAAAATTAATCTTAATTAAACTCCTAGAATTTCCAAATTATTGGGTTTTCTCTTTGTGTTTTTCTGAATCAGCTCTATTTGTCTGAATCTTTGATGTTCAGACACCACAGCAACAAATGTATATGGAAAAAAGTGGACATAAAACTGTCATAAGAGAAATAGCCTAAAGGAAAAAAGCACAAGAATAGAGAAAGAATTTGAAGTGACAGAAGAAAGGCCTAATAATAATGAATGTAAGAAAATAGGGAATGGTTTGTCACATTTCAACACATGAGTAGTAGATATCATATTTACACACAACTTGTTTCACTAAATTATGTCATGACCTTGGGCAAAGACTGGTTTAATCCTCTGTGGCATATTTGTTCCAGCATCTCCAAAACAGATGTCATTCCTCTGTCTCTGTAAACACTGGTCTCACCAATCTAAAAAACAGAATTACCTAAGATTCTGGCAAGAGCTAAGACAGATTTGAGTCAACTTTACTCACTGTGCCATACGCCATTCCTGGTTGCAGGTCTTCTGCTACTGTTTTACTATCAAAATTGCAATGTACTATAAAACATGCTGGAGAGCTCTTTCTCTCCAAAGAAATTAAAAGTTTCATGTCTTAAACACATTCATTCTGTTGGCAGTACTAGTCCAGCATATACAAGTTTCTGATTCTGAGACAACGAAAACATTCACTCCCGTAAAACAGAAAAATATCCTAGGATAAGACAAACTGACAGCCAACAATTTCAGAAATCGAAGACAAAAGAGCAAAGCCAACCCTATGCTGAGTTAATAAAAGCCTGTTTGTGTAGTTTTTTCCTGTCAAGAGTTCTGTGTTTTAAAAGAACATAAAAACTTTGTTGGTGGTAAAATTAAACTAAAAAATGAGGCACTTGATTTTCCTTTAGCCATGGCTCAAACTTTACATTTTACTCTAAAGAATCATGCCTTATTTTATCAATTTTTAAATATGAATTGGCATGAAATCACCCATTTCTTCAGTTAGACAAAACCAGTCAGAAAAAACAGCTTAACTCAACAACAAACGATTTACCTGCCAAATGGATAATGGGAAGTTAAATGCTTGTTGTATCTCTTACACTACAATATTGACAATGAAAATTACTTTCTCATCCCCTCAGAATAACCATTTCTGGGTACCCCATGAAACAGGAAAATGGAGTGCTACTGCACATGGTGAAAACTAAGGTAATGTGACGAACCACCAGGTCAGAAGCTTTCTGGCCTTGACAGAAGAATGGAAAGAACCTTTTCAGCCTAATGTAAAGCCCAGCAATTACTACAGTGTTACTATAACACAAGAACAGGTAAGTAGCTTCCTCAGTGATGTGACAAATGTGATCTAAAGTTACAAATGTAATCATGAACTCAATTACACTTCTAACAGTAGTATGACTACTGGAGAATATTGTCACTAGCTCATTTTATTGCCTGGTGATCCCAAACACAGAAAAGCTAAATATATGCACTACCTAGTCTTGCAAATCTGCTAAGATCTATTCGTTTTCATTAAAGAATGCAAAGAAAAAAAAAAATGAAATTATTATAGATTCCTTGTAGCTGGATGACGACAGAAGGAAAGGCAGAGAGGAAATAAAACTGCATCACCCACAGCTGACAGTGGTCAGAGAAACAAAATTATGTATCGATGCTGCAGGTGTATTAAGAGGCAGGAAAAACACACCAAGTATCAAAACTCTGCAAAGTTGGTGATAATCAAAGGGACAAGACTGCATATCCTCCAGGTGTATTATACATTGCAACCCAGGCCTAAGCAGAGTCCCAGGTGGGGTGATACACCGTGCCCCATCCCTGGGACACACAACAGCCATGGGCACCCAGGAGCAACCAGGCTCTGCTCACCTCCTGCTCTCCTTGGGATGAAGGTCTCACCAGCCTCCTCCTCACACTCTCATTTTCTTCCTTACAGTAACTGAAGGCTTCACCTGTCCACTTCTGCTCAGCTCCCAGATTGCCATCTGGAGCAGGCAGTGTCTTCTGGCATCAGTCATCACTGTCTTCCCATGCTCCTAATTACTTCTTTTCCTAACCTGGGCTCTGACTAAAACAAGCCCCAGTCTTCAAGTGGCCACACAGCACGGGGGATGCTCCCACCACTCTCCCTGAGGCTCAGTGTTCTCACACATTGGAACAACATAAGGCAGTCACTTCCAGGGTGACTGTCACACGGTGAGTGACACAGCCCCTGCAGGCAGCCGGGACTGCAGCCCACCAGCACGGCATATGGCCTGCTCCTCAGGGCTCTGTGGTGTCACTGCTGCTCTCAGAGTGCCCTGCTCATCTGCCACTGCCACTGCCAGGGTATTAGTGGGAAGCACAAGTGAGAAGCACAGTGCAGCGGAGGCCCTGTGCTGACCTGGAGGTGTCAGAGAAGACACAGCTGACACGTCTCCTGCTCTACCTGTCACATCAGCAGGGTCACAGTGCTCATGTAGCCGTGCCTCACCCTGACAGAGCCAGTTGAGAGAGCCACTTTGGGCTCCCAGCCTCCCCCAAGCTCCTGAGTTAATAGGGACAGGGAATGTTACCTTTTACTGCAATAAGATAAAGCCAATTAGCTTCTGTCAGTGGGCTCTTACCTCTCAAATAAAAAGATTCTGAGATCCCATTAATCTATCAAATACAGCCTTATTTGTTAATCTCCCCCTTTTTTTTCCTTTTTTATTCCCCACTGTACTTTCAGTTGCACACCCTCTAAGAGGATATATCCCAATTGGTAATTCTGCTCTAACCTGGGAAGTCACTACATCCAATTTACTGGAAAGGCCAATACAAAACTGCAAATGTGCAATGCATACATTCAGTAACCAGCAGTAAGAGTTTGTACAAGGAGACAACGTTTAACAGGCATTTGCAAAACTGCTTTTTGTGGCCTAAGCCTGTATCTGGAGTGAAGAACAAGGCCACAGAGAGGAAAAAGCGGAGATACTATACGAGAAAAAAGGCTAAAAACATCTATTGCATAAATAATGAATGCAAACCAGTTACAGTGGAGGGCTGCAGTAATGAAGAGGAAGAAAGGAAGTGCAGCTTAACTGGTTCCATTTGTTATCCTTCAGGATTTAACAGTATGCTAATCACAGTATGTTAATGATAGATAAATATTAAATACATTAAACATCTATAAAACATTTAGTTCTCATGCAATGGTTAATATATATCAAGAATATATTTGCCCCTAATTGATTTATTTTGCAAGTTACTATTAAATTCATACTAAATACCTAGTTCTACACATTTATACAGTTTAATTTAATGGTGTTTACCCCAGGTATTGTCATTATTAAGAAGTTAACATTGACTAGCACTTATCTTATGTTTAAAATATTTGTACTTGAATTTTCAGTTTCCTAAAACAGAATTAACTAAGCACAAATGTTGCTGTCAACCCACCTTCCACATATCCCATTGAGCACAAAAGGGAGTATGGAAAAATTAGGATGCACTTACGTAATTTAAAATTTTAACAAAATTACTTGGCACAACCATCTAAATGCACGTCAACAAACCATAGATCTGGAAGTGTTTTAGTTCCAATTGCTGAATTTTACAGAAATTAGCATTAAAAATAACATCTACCAAGACAGAAGGTTTTACTCTGGACAACTGTTTCCTCGTTTTCCCAGACAGGACCTCTGACCTGGGTTTGCTCTAGCCTACAGTATCCATCAACAAGCATTTGCTATGAATTGCAGCTGTTACACCCACTTTGACCATCAAAAATTCACTTGTGTCCTTTCTCATCCACATGTGAAGCAGAGCCATAACATAACTTCACATTTCACAGAAAAGTAATTTTTAAGTGTTTCAAGATCATTTCTCTGTATTTTCACGAGAAATAGAGAGCAAAAAGTAAACAAAAACACTGTAAGTCAATCAGCCACAAGTATTTCACCCTATCAAGTTCTCAGTTGTCATCAGATTTTACAAGGCCCATTTTGAGACCTATTTCTTGCTGGTTTACTCTTGCTAACTTCTCAAAGTAAAACAATGACCTTTACTTCAGAATCAGCAGTCCTTTAGATTCTATCAAACCAATGATTTCTTCTGACTGTTAGAAGAAAACTAACCTCTATTTTAAGGACTCTGTGCTACAGTGTTTAAAAAAACCAACCAACCAAAACAAACAGAAACCCCCAAAACCTCAGAGACCTAGAGTTAGTATTTATTACCTCTTTTATCGAGCTGAAGTATTCCTTAAGGCTGCTGACAATTTTTTTTACTGGTCCTATGTTATATGGCAAATAGGGACATAAACAGAACAAAAGGTTTTGTGGGTCCTCTTTGTAAATAGGTTTTTTTATTGCTTGGTTGTTGCAAGCTATTTCCAGCAATAGACCAAAAGACAAAGACAGAACTTTGACAGATGTGAAAGGAACAAGTTTATCTGAAGTGTGATACAAAAGATAAGGTTTCCTATGAAGTTACACATTTTTGAGCGGTGGGTACCACAATGAAAGAACCCACTGTACCATTCTAAAAGGATGTATCCCAAAAGGCAGTCCTGCTCCAGCCTGTGAAGTCAGGACGTCCAATTTACTTCTACTCTTGTGTGTCAGAAATGTATGTAGGGATTGAATAGCCCAGATTAATAATATTGTTCTCCTTCTCCTCCATGGCCTCTTTCAAAGATGAAGAAACCTGTGTCTTCTTTCAGTGTTACCCACCCTCCACAGGCTTCCACAGGACAGCTACTCCTGGCCCTGAGGTTCACTCAAAGAGGTTTTAAACACTGTGTCTTGAACATGGGCTGTTGTGAAAACATTTTTAACTATTTTAACTAAAGTGCTAAATTAAAAGTTCTTTCCCAAGCGGGGAACTTACCACTTCCTTTTACTGTTAGCATTAACTTTGTTCTTATTTATATTTGATGCCTTTAAAAAGACCTTAAGAATAATGGCCTTCTTAACACCACCTCCTGAGAAATCTCTTTTCTGTTGATACAGAAGACCAAAGCTTTTCCTTTTGCTGCTATGATCATAGAAGTAGTTCTTGTCATCCTTAATGTTTCTTTCTAAACATATCTAATTTTGAGCCACAGTTTTCTAAGTACCTCTCCATAAATCTGTGTTACTTTTTTATAGGTGTTCGTAGTAAACTAACTAATTTTCTTTTCTACATAAAACCAGTGGGGAGTTCATGATTCAGTCAAGTTAGTGTTTAATAATCTTCCTCTGCTATCCTTCTTCCACACATGGATAATTTTGAATTATGCTGTTAATGTCATCTGTTTGAAAGCAGGTCACCTTACTTTCTGCTTTCCTTAAACTGTCCCCCAAGAGATTTTGAAGTTTTATATGTCTGTCTTCTTAAAAGCCCTTGTCTCCCTGTTCCTCTAGCAGTTCTCACCCAACTTAACTTCCTCAGCGTTGGATATTTCTGGATCAGATTGAAGGCTGTTTGAATAATTTCCATTTTTGCACTGTCCCTATCAATAAACAAGTATTTGTCAGTTAATGAACCTGATGAATTCTAAGACTTTGCTCAGCATCCACCAATGTTTGCCCCCCCATAATGCCTCCTTATTTAAACTTCACAATCTGCCTAAAATTCTTAAATTCCTAAATACCTAAAACCTTAAATTCTGTGTCAGTACAAAATCATTTAATAAAACCCATCTCACCAGACTCCTGATTTCATGATCTTCTGTAAATTATCAAAATGCCAAAATTTTCTCTTTGTGGCGCGGCATTATGGGTTTTGACCTTTATATAGTTGTTCAGGTTGTGGGCATTTTGCTCATGTTTTCCTTTAACCTCCTTTAAAACTTTTACCCTAAGGCAGTCAGCATATATTAAAAACTGAAATCTTTTTAATCAAATGCTCCATATCATGTGCCAGTGTTTCTCACCCATAGACCTACGCAGCCTATTTGGTCAGTAATTTTATGTGCCTCAGAAGAAAATAACTCATTTAAAAATATCCAAATTTCATTGTATATTTTCCACAAAATGCAGTCGACTAGAATAGCATATGAAAGAAAGCAATTAGTGGGGATCTTAATAAATTAAAACAGCAATCCCCCTAGAAATATTATGTCAGTAGCAGAAGTCATTTTTCCAAGTGAAAATAATCATGACAGAACCATTTAAGAATACAGACAGGAAACAACATTCACCAAGAAGTTTACTTGATTATTAAAGTAATTAACAAGTTTGAAGATGCTGTATCTGAATTTATGGTAGAAACAGAAATTAAAGTGAAATTAATCCATTAGACAGTCCTAAAGGATGTCTTCACCAGATTTGGGTATTTACATGCATGCAGGAACTATTTCAGTCTATTCTGAAAAGTTTAAGATTAAGGATATGAAAGCTGCTCTCATTATCACTGATATATGTATGTGGCCAACAATGAGTCTTTTTTACAATTCTGAATATGGTCACCAGGGCCTACTTGCTGCATATGCAAAAGAGACTACAGGACTAAAGCATAGAGTTGAAAGCATCCCAAATGCCCCGAGCACCATCAAAAATGAGCAGCTTCCAAAGCTTCCAAAGGAGCAATCAGTAGGGATGGCAAAGCCCAGAATGACAGACAAGAGTTGGGACACTTTCCCTCCTACATTCCAAACTTTTGAGTTTTGTGGTTCAGACAAATATTGGAATGGAATTACCTGACCTTCTTTTTTAAGTGATCAACTTTCTTATGCCAGTGTTTTCCCTTGGGTGGATGGAAGTTTCTCCTGCTTAATGTTTAGTTTCTCTTCTTAAAATCGATAATAATTTACAGGTTATTATGTATCTACACCCTTATTTTTCTTTTTAAGCTGAAATACCATACTCTCAATTTAAAGTACATATTGTAATTAAGCACAGCAAACGAGAGACCTCAAGATCAGTGTTTCATCACAGAATCACGTAAAAAAGAGCAAGAAGAACAGAAAGAAAGAAAATCCTATTACATCACACTATGAAAAATAAAGACAGGATCCTTTATAAAGATCACATTATAAAAGAGAACCTTAAGATTATTTTTGTAGTAAATCTATAGGTTTCAGTAAAACTATTGCATATAGAATGAATTTGGAAAAAAAATCTCTAAAACTAACTTTGAAACAATGCTGGTTTTCAAAACTATCTCTGACTCTTGGAATTAAAATAGTTGTTTATACAAATTTCTGAGGCTAAACGATAGACTCTATACGGGCAACAGCTAGTGAAAGGGAAAGTCAAGAGGGAAGGTCAGCTGGGTGCTTTTAGAAATCTTGTTTTCTTAATCAAAATCTTCCGGCATCACAATAGTTCCCAAAAATACATATACGTAGCATGATAAAGTAAGGCCATAAGGAACTGTCTCCAGCCATTGCTTGGGGCCAAGCAGAGAACAGCTTTGCAAAATAGATCTGAGAAAAGAAATCTCTTCATAAAGCAGTAACAGGGAACAGTAATGGGGGAGAAATGGAAGAGGGAAAAAAAGAGGCAACTGTTTTTTTTATCTATTTTTACTCCAGCTTTGTGCCCTACTGCAATGAAAGACTCTGCTGAAGTATTTCAGTCAAAATCAGTGCTCAGCCCTGTTCTTCTTCCTGAGGTATGGTCTTGAGTGTGGAACTTTTCTCAAGATCCCTTTTCACTTTGAACTGACTCATTCTGGTTCATTACAATCTCTAGTATAATTGAACTATAAAGTGAAGGGCTACTATTCCATGTGAAATTAATAAAGGTAAAAGAAGGGAAAAAAGACTGCTCCAGATGGCCTACCAGAGCTGCAGACAAAATACGTGGTGATGCTTATAAAATTAAATTAAGAACGAACGGACTGTGTGTACAATAAGAGTAAAACAACTTTGCCTATTCCTGCGCAGGAACCTCACAACAAGAGGCTTCAATACACAAATTGCATCTCAAGAGCCAGGTGTGTGTTTATGAGCCCTGGGCCCTTGAAATATGATAAATTCACCATGGGAAATAAAGAAAACTAGCTTTGGAGAAAGTCTGCTTTTATCTTCCAGCAGTACCAAACCTTCCCTTCTCCCTCTCTTCTCCTCTCACTTCCCCTGGCAATTCATCAGCCTTTATGGACCATTTCAATGCTTTACAAAGTTGGGCCTCGACTCGTAGTCAAGTGAAGTCTCTGCATACAGGATCTGCAGGAGCACCTGTTCCAGCATTGTCCAGTAGTGTGCAACTTTGTGAGGATTTTTCAGCAGATAACAAGCACCAATGAAAATATTTTTCCTGTTCCCTCAGTAAAAGAAGGACAGGCTCCCACTCCATTTATGACATGAATAAAGGTTTGGGGAAAATGAAGTGTCTGGTATCCTTTGTTACCATGGTGACCACCACCTTTGGAAGGCCAACTGATTTCAGTTTGTTGACAGAATGATTTGTAACTGAGTTTCAGAGAAGTGTGGTGTTTATCATATTTTGACTGAAACAACTCATTTTTAGTTTCGCCTTTTGCCTTGTCTTTGCCTTACAGAGCAATATGGCTAAAACATGAGAAAATCTGCTGATGTTATTTACTGTTCTGAAGCCCCTGGCACTAGCAAACAAAGAGGAATGCTGTTCAGCACCAAAAATGTCTTCACTGGTTAGCAGGAAATGACTTATCACTTGGCCCCACAGGACCAAGGGGGAGGCAGTTTTAGATGCATTGTGCGTTAGAGTTTGCAGCAAAAGATTCTGCATCTTAGCTTCAAGTACTCAGCCAGAACATAGAGTGCACAAGTTCAGGTACAGATAATAATTGGAAGCTGTATGTATACACCGGACATTATCCCATAGAGGGGAGAAAACAAGGAAGTGCTAAAAATCATTTTTATTCAACTAAGCAGCATCTGAAATTCACAGCTGCTTCTTTAACAGAGTAACACCTGGTGCACAGGGACAGCACTCTGCATTGTGTCTGACCGGGTACTGTGTGCTGCAGAGAAGGGCTCCCCAGCTGGGGCAGTACCAAGCCTGGTATTCAAAGGACTCCAGGAACAGCAGGAGTTTAAATATTTTAAGGCAGCAAAAGCAATTGCTGTTACCAAGAGAAGTCCTGCTTTCCTCTAGTCCCAAACATTCCACCTAGTCCATGACACTCTAAGCTTTTGTGCTAGCATAGCGTTTTGTGTGGCTGCAGTTTCATCTGGATCCCAAGGCTGAAATAAAGTATATAGCAAAAAGGCTCATCATTTGGCTATGGAGGTATGAAAAGGAGGAGGGGCTAAAAAGGAGAGGTGGCTACAGTTTTTTTTGGTGCCAGTGCTAAGCAAAAGCCCTCCTACCTCCCCAAATGTATTTCCAGGTTTGCAGCCATGATAGGGTATTTAATATGTGAGCTTTTACCGCATGTGAATGTTAAATGAAATTGCTACCAGAACTTCAAAATATTTTGTGCAATGAATTACTTTTTCTTAGTTTTCTGTTTATGCCAGGGTATCACAATTCCCAAGGGTTAGGGTTATTCCCATTTATTAATTTATTAAAGCAATGCAATCATCAAGAACTCTGAAGTTTGTGACGTGCTATTGCTGATCCCTCAAGCTGGTCATCTGTTTCTCTTTCAGATACTGCAGTCAACATTCTGGAAAGCACTACAGTGCCAAATAAAGAAGATTCATTCTGGTACAGCATTGCATAGCAGGAGATCATACCTGAAAGTCTTAACAGGTGCTTGGCCACCACCAAACCAGCTGTAGCTAAAACACCTTGTTAACTGTAAAACTATAAAGTAGCAAGCAAACTCTGCATATTAACATGCAGATTTCTGAGATTTATTATTTTAGGTGTTGATTGGTTTTGGTTGGAAGCCAGACTTCTCAGAAGACTTTACAAGGTTCAGTGAGTCTCAGTGGAAAAGAACTTTTGGATTCAGAACCAAGACTAGAAAACACATACACCAAACAGCAGTTACTAGCCCAGTGTCTATGAAACTCAGGGCAATAGGGAAGACAACGCTAATGTTTCTGTTCTGTCACTCCAAAACTGGAAGTGACTGCCTTCACTTTTTTTACAGATTATATCTTCCTTCTCCATTTTTTGGGAGCAAAAGTCCCACACAAACTTTCATTTTGACATAAAATAGAAGTTTTCAAAATCAGAATTTTTTGCAGTGCCAAGAACAGTAACAAATTGAGAGGAAGTTCAAATTATGCTGGAGTAAACACTATCAAAACCACACTGCTATCCAGACAAGAGAGCACAATATATCTGTCACAACTATTCCACATAGCAGAGAACTATCTTGAAGTGTACAGAGTATAATTGAAGAGGATTCTCAAATATAAAAGTAAATTCAGATTAAATATTTTGAAATCCCCACACAATCTCATTTGCAACAAGGCTAAAATATAGAAGCCAACATTCAGAGTGTAGCAAATTAACATTCAGAGATGCATAGCAAGACTTCTCCTAAGAAGCCCTAAGGTTTTTTAAAACCAGGCAATAGATGAGAATGAAGCAGATGTAGGGTGTCCAGAGAAGGACACTAAAATCCATCATTTAAAATAAGGTCTGCTTCCACACACTCCTGAGCATGCCAATGCTCTAGCCTCATTGCACTTGAAAGTAAACCCTCCAAAAGAGGTAATTAGAACAGTAGCTTGATATTTATCATGGAGATGCCATTCCCCAGCATGTCAGTTGCGTTTACTCTACACTAATACTGAGCATAAATTTCATCTTTTATTGATTTATAAATATTTCATACTATGTAAAATATTGTCAGATTATAATTCTCTCTCCATAAAATGGGAGGCAACCGTCCAGCCATCTGTTTGGCTAATGAGAACAATCACCCAGGCTACTTTTCAAGCATAACGCATCCCAGTTTGAAACTGCTTTCAGTGTAAGCACCTGTTCATACATATCAATTAAAATGATAATTACTCCGTTAGTGAATATAATCAAAACAAAATAGTTACAGCTCTATTGTTTACCAATTAAGACTACAGAGTTCACTGGTGATATATATCTGGGCTCATTTTTTTTCTTCCTTACCCATTCTAAGACTGGAGGAATTTCACACCAATTTAAGGCAATATATGTTTCAATATTCGAGAACTTACATTTATAAAGTAGCAAAACTACACATGCTCACCTGGAAGGTGTCTCTCTTTATATAGATCGTGCTCACATACCTTCCCATGAAAAAGAGAGGACACTTCTCCCATGAAAGAGAGGGCCATTCTTTCCAAGTAGAACAAGTGAACCATGGAAATAAACAAGAATGAGAACTCTACTCTTTGTACAGAGTTCTTACTACAGGGTAATTGTCTGACTTTTTTTTATACTAATAACTATTCACATTTAACAATGAACTCATTATACAAACTGGATTATGATGGCTTTTTATAGCAGACATGTTAAAGTGCACTTAACTTCAGCACAGAATATAACTCTCAGAAAACTTACATATCCTTTCACAAAATGCAATGCTGCTGTTCATGTGCTCATCATTATTCCAGTTTTGCTCAAAATTCCTCTCAATGTAGAAAAAATTCTTCATCTCTGTATTTTTTGCCATTTCTCATAATCTTTCTGAAGTATGACTGTACCCAGATGTGCGCTTGTGCTCCTGCGTGGCGACCAGACGTATTTTGGAGTACGTCATTGGCACAACCCTCCCCTCTTGCTACCCCTCACCACAGTGAATACTGTTCTCTGTTTTTGACAAGGATGCTGGAGATTCACAGTGCCATTCCCAGCTCTGACAGCTACTGAGTTTCAAAGACTCCTGTTCATTGAAAACCAGTTTATCCTTCAACAGTCACAACAACCTGAGACATTCCTTCCACCAGTGCTGTATGGGCAGCCCTATAAAGTCACTGGGGATGAATGCAGTGTAACCTTTTCACAGTAAAAACACATCCTTACTGACTTAATGTCCCTTTAGCTGTCTTCTACATTGAAATCAAATCACACCTTCCAAATGCAACATCCTACTCCCAACACATATCTCCTAAAATGGGTTTCAGGTATTGCTGGAAATATATTTCTTCCCTAGCTGAAGCTACTTCAGTGTTGATAGACGTAATTGATGTTGAGAATGTAATTGCTGTGAATATAGATTCTAACTTTTATATGAGTTTAATTCATTTTAATGTGCACAAAAAAGGGAGCTCTTCGAAACAATACACTATATATGGTAATAGAAGTAAGTTTCTTCCTTGTTGGCATGTACCAGAGCTAGCTTATTGACATAAGCAAGAATTGCATAAAGAAAGAGATGTAAATCCAGGTATTACACCCATAGTCACACTGATGCCTGAGCTCCCCGAGCAATGCTTGTGCACGTGTAAGATATTCTCATGTTGACACTGCTTTTTTGTGCACACTGGAAAGTGAAATTTGTTCATTCCCTCTAACAAGCTGAGAAGCAGCTTCGAGTTTCCACAAAACAGACTTCTGATTCTCATTCTGTCTCCTGAAAACTTCCTCCAAGCCCATGTTCTTCCTCCCTTCTTAGGCTCTGACCCCATCAGTGTACAAGTCAGTACTGGAACTGAATTCAGGGGTCCTCATTCCACAAAGGTGAAATGAGTTAACACATGAGGTGAATTCTCTGACAACTGTGGCTACAGCAAATTTATGCTGGAATATCTGTGGACAAGAAAAGTTTGCTATTCACATCTTCTCTTGTCTTTGTTACCAAATGGAACTCGGTACATCTATCAAGAAAACTATTTTCTAGTTTATGGCTATACAGTTATCTTTTCCTCCAGGGAAATTCACCTCAAGAATTACGACGCAAAGAGAACATTTATATTTCGTATACAGTGCTGTAACAAGCAATACTGTAAAAGATCACACACTTTGCCCATAGATACTTTTCCATAGTTCACTGAAATGTGGATGTTTGGTACAATGGATACTAAATATTTTTCTTCCTCCTTTTACTCACACAATCTATCAAAAGTTGACATCAATAAACATGACTATGTTAACCAATTGCAACACTTTCCAAGATAGGAGAGGCACCTGGAAACTGACAGTGATTTTAATATTAGCTTTGACTGAGATAAATTCTGACATGGCTTCCACCATATATATAATTCTCTAAAGATTCTGATAGACAGAACCCATTTTATGTCCTCAGAGCACCAAGTGCACCCTGTCATTTTGAAAGATTTATCAGCCTGAAGTCATCCTGAGCCATCATGACAAAAAAAGCAATTGTCTAGAGTACAAGAAACGTGGAATGAAAGAAAATTGATTTTTAAAATGGATCATATGTACTTAGTGACTTTTACTTAAAGAATTGAAAATGTTCCCTAGTTTGCTTCCACATAAATAATTATTCTCTGACAATAATATACTACCCTTTTTGCACAAAGTTGTAATTAAAAATGCAACAGGTAACTGTGGTCATATGGTGGACAAAGAAAACATTCCCTTGCTCTAGACTCAACATTTAAATTGTCACTTTTTTGTGCAAGTCTTGAAGAAATCATAAGATCTTATTGCAAAAGCGTTCATACCTACTTTAAATTCACAGAAGTGCATGAAAAATTTCCATGTGGTTTCATTGATTTTTCTGCCCATTCCTCCTATTTCAACTTGCATTTCCAATTTCCTGGTTGCCCACAGATTTTGTAATTGCCTTTTAATCAACCACATGAACAATGTACTTGGCATTGCATTTTTACTGGTTCCTGGTCTTTCTGTAGCTATCTCGTGATATTTCATTTCTGTCAAATTTCAGATCAGCTTTCATTCAAAGGCAGCAAAGGTAACATCAAATTGCATTAATGACATTAATTAACTATTTCTGAAACTCACACAAAGAAAACATATCTGTCAGGGTCCTAGCAGTCAGTGAGCATATTGAAAACTCCATCATCAGCTTCAAAGTACTTTGGATTTTCTCCTAGATAGTATCAACACCATTTTGAGCTCAACATGTCAAATATATTCTGTAACCATCTGAGAAAACTTCATCGTGATAAGCATTTGTAAAAAAAGCTTTGTTTTATTATAAAATAAAAAACATTACATGGAAAATTCAACTTTATTACTGAGAAGTATAAAAGAAGAACTTTATTAAGATTATTTGGGAGTTCATAATGGAACTGACAACACAGGTTCAATAATATTTCTTTGCTTTTCCACTTGTAGACAATGGCTGACATGCCAATGCATGAAACAGACCATATGGCTAAATTAAGCAACGGGCAGTGATGGAGAACCACCAAATCATCCAGAGCTTACCTTCTGATACTGTTTCTACCACTGAACTAAGCATTCCTAACCAGAACACATCCCTGGTATTTAAATGGCCACATCTTACTGCTCCCTCTGGAGCTGTTCTACCTGAAGTCTGGCTGCTAGGATACAGCAAGTAACAGGAAGAGAGGGGAAGAAAAGAAGACAGGAGAAAGGAATCAGCCTTGGTGCTTTCCTCCTTCCTCAGATTTGCAGCTTTGGAAACAAAAGAACAGAAAACATTATTTGTATTCTCGCAGTCAACATGCATCCTTCCTTGTGACTTTCCAAGACCACAGTTCCCTGTGATAGCTCCTACTGTGAGAGGGAAGCAGAAGGTCCACACTGCATCATCTTGGGGAGCCCAGGGTTCAGCAAGAATGACAGCACAGTGTTTTACAAGGGCCTCAAGGCTTTTCCTCTACTCTGCTACATCACTCACAGCTCTCTCCAAGTCTGCTTGGTACTCTGTGGCTCTCAGCCACAGCTTGAGCCCTTCATGCAGCTACATTCAAGAAGAAATACAACTTGCTGCAACCTCATCCTTCTTTCAGCTTGCCTGCTTCCTTTCCAAGAATTCACTGAGGCCATGATGTTGCCCTTCTTCCTGCTTTTTTCTGAGAATTACCTTTAACTCCTTTCTGACTAGAACCTTACCATGTTCAATTTACTGTTTCTCAATTAACACCCCACCTAGATTCATGTAATATGTGTCAACAGTGTAGCCTGGTACCCACATACTCCTCACTGAGTGTAAACAATGCAGCTTTATATTGTTGCCTGCACTGGGATGAGTAAAGTCATCTGCAGGGAAATGGCATGGAGACTGTTCTGGGAAACAGTCTATCAGCACATGGAGTACAGAAATGAACAGCTGCCAAGAGGAAATCCCAAATGTCCCTTCTGACCCTCATTCACTTGCTTTCCAAAGAACCTAGACAGACCCAACTGCTTCAACTGCTTAGGCTCAGGGTTGCTGCACAGTCACTGCAGAGACAAAACATCACAAATAAGAAATTGCAGTCTTGCTACTTTGGCTTTCCTGTCATTCGCCCAGCTCAGTGTTTTCAGATGGAGGTAAGGAAATCAATCCCAGATCCCATGGTTACAAAGGACAAGTTCAGAGGTACTCCAAAGAAGATGTTTTAGCTGTACAGACGTACTCAGTGGCAGATCCCTAAAAAAAAGTAGAAAACTAAGAACCATATCAAATACCTGGGGCTGCTCAGAAAGTATGTCCTGAAAATATCAATGGACAAAAGTTCTTTCAACAAATCTTGATTCAGAGAAAATTAAAATATGCTAAGGACAAAAAATAACAGATACACCAAGTACCATTTTGCGTGTTTTCATGAATAATAAATAAAGCAATTAATTTCTCAGAAAATAAAACTCTGCTGCAACGCTTATGCATATGTTCTAGCAGTGCATTTTATTGAATTCCACAGATGTAATTAAGTGTGTCATTCATTTGTTCTCCATTATGGTATTTCAGTCAAACATAAACAGCTTTCAGACTTCATTTGCGAGAAAGATGCTTTGAGCCAAGTAATTTGCTAACTTCAGAGCAATAGCTCGAGAGGTATTCACAGGCATTTAACTTTTCTTCCATGTATTTACAAAGCTCTACACATGCACACATGTAGGTAAGCACCAGTTTATCATGGCACTAACATACAGATCAGTTGACATATTCTTTTCCCCCACATAGGCTGTGATATACGGTGCCTTCATGGCATGTTCTTCCTACTCCTGGTAGGTTGTGATATATTTAATCATGCCTCTGATTCAGCTGTGCTCAGTGGTTTCCATTTCATTTGTACAGCTGGAAAATGTGTACTGCTGGCAGTTACGCAAAAGAGTCTGCTACAGTGAATGACTGAAATGGAGAGGAGGGAGAGGGCATAAAGAACTTGTGAGTGGAACTGGAGTAGAGCATTTAATTCTTGTGTTTTAATAAACAAGTCCAAAAATCCAGCCTATCGAGGAAACTCCCTTTTATGTTACAAGTGATGTGGCTTGACTGTGGTAGAATTCAGCTCAGCCATCATCTGCCTGAAAAAGCCCATTTATAAATGGGGTGGTGATTGCAAAATGAATCCCTGGAAGCATTTTTTTAGAGAGGAGGCTATTGATAAGGCTGTACTGCAGAAAGGATGGACTGTGAACAAAATTATCTGTCACAAGATAACTCACTGCAAGGTCAAACGTTGACCTTGCACTGATGAGGCAAAAGAGGCTCTCGGTAGGCAATAGAAGAGGAGTTGTTTGAAGGTGGCATTGGGCCAGATCAGCTTCCTTTAGAAGACTGCAAGCAACTGTTGCTGCTTTCTGAAAGGATTAGCTACCAACACAGGACAGTTAGAACCTTTTGGGGGCCTCATCCTGATGTGCCAAAAGTCAGGATTTTCCCATCTCTTGCCTACTGCACTTTCTTCTCAAGCCTCAGGAAAGCCCGCTCTGAATATTTTCTGTTAGAAAAAGGTCTGGATCTCATACCAAGAATGAATCACTTAGAACAATACAAATATGAGTCACCAGAATAATTAAGGGATCACCCATTAAGTATTCAGAGCATGCCCAAGATGAATTGGAAACGCTACCTCGTTCCTCTTCACAGGCTGCTAACCAGAATTTCCAGAGCAGCTTTCCTAAGTTTATTTGAAGCCCCGCACCATGACCCAAAGCAGCGTATATTTTGGATTCTCCACAGACAGAGGGGTGTAAAGTTTTGCACTGTGGCCTCCTGAAGGCCTCTGCTGCTACACAAGTACTTCAGTAGCCCATGTGATGCCCCAGAGTCTGTGAGCCCACTAAGACACGCTCATTTCAGTGAGAAATTCAGCCTTCAGCATGAACTCAGTGAGTCACTTAGTTCTGTCCTTCACCTTCTTGAGAGGGAAATCACACAGTGCCCAGAAACAAAAAATTATATTCAAAAATCTCTGTCTAGACCCACAGCTGCTGTACATCTGTCTATCTATCTCCTATCCCATCTTTAGCAGGACTAGAAAATTTTTAACCCTTTAGTGGGCTCTCAGTTACAAAATTAATAATGCATTTGCAATATTAAAAATCAACTTCTAAAATTACAGTCTGTGCCTTTGATTACAGCCTTCTTCCATCTGGATAATAAAGGCAGCGATTTCTGGGTTTTAAGTGAAGTTTGGTGTTGTTGATTAAATATTTACCACTGCTAAAGCCCTACTTCTTCTTAAAATGTAGAAGATTTTAAGACACAAAAGATCTCCTTTAATCTGTATCTATTTCTGTACTTCTCACACAGTGTGCAGCTTTTTAATTCTCTGGTTTAACTTAATTGAACATCATAAGTGAAATGCTCAGACAAAACCTTGCATAAATATTGGCCAGGGAAAAATCCTAAAATTGAGTCTCTGAATCTGAGAAAGCAAAATCTGAAAAAGAAACTGAACAAGTTTTCTCCAGGTTAAAAAAAAAAAGGAAAGTGAATGCTATTGAAATCACTATTTCTAGCGACTATACTATTACAGTTGTATTGATATACTATTGTCTGATTAGTAACAATTCAACTGGTTGAATTCAATTACTCCTGTTTGGGGGAGGGGGATTGTCTTTCAATATAATTTCATTTTTAGATGAATTTGCTAGGGTCTTCCTTTGTATTTTCCCCCACTAAATTTAACACAGCTGTCATTACACATCATAACTGTAATTACAGGTTTCAGTGGAGAGATGACATATAATTAGATGTAATTATGCTCATTATGTAAATGTAACGCTATAAATTAAATATACAGAAAAACCAACAAAGAAAAAAAAATCACAGGGGAAAAAAGAAACTGAACAAATCCATGAGGTAATAAACTCACAAAGAGAAAAGGAAACTGATAAAGTTAAAAAACCTGTCCACTAATGTAAATATCTCTTTTTACCCCTCTTTGTAACTTCATTTTACTTAGTATAAGTCTTTATTTTACTTCTTAAAATGCTTGCAAGAATAGGACAAGATCAAACTCTTATTAGCCCTTATATTAAAAGCATTTAGAATATGAATTCTTCTCCTCTCCCAAATTGAAGCACTTTTGTTAACCAGGCGGTAAAGGTCCCTGGACTTATTCATCACTGATATCTTTAGAACCAACACACTTCTCCTTTAGCCATTACACTTCATCCTCTTTCACTGCACTGCAGACTGTACACCCAGTCTCCTCTATTTGCTATAATCATTCAGGTTCTGGCTAACTGTGGAAGCAAGTGTACTTGTCTGGCTTCTCGCAGCAGACACCAAGAGCTTAAAGCTACTCCCTCTGTAAGTGGCAATAATACTTCTGAGGGAAATCGTACAGAAAACTGACAAAATTAGGGGACATTAGGAGGCACTCCATTTTCTCGCAGGTGGAGTTTGGTCAGGCTCAGAGAATCTGGTCTAGAAGCCACAGGAACATGCTGGCTCTGCATTGGATCATTTAGTACTTTACCACTGTGATCAGAGCCTTGCAAAAGAAATTTGGGTTTGCCCTTTAATGTCTCTTCATGGCAGTGACTGGAAAGCAAAAACAGGTTCTGTCTCTCCTTTCATTGCTGACAGTGTCAGTGCTATTGACAGAGTGAGGTACAGAACTCGGTACTTAATCAGACAAGCAAAGGGGAGATAGATTCTCAAGTGTTACTTGTTTAAAATTTGGGTAACTCTCAATTCCTAAACCTATGGCTCTACACTGTTCCTAACCTACAGGTCTTAAAAACTGCAAGAACTGTTTATTAAAGACTTAGCCACTCACATTTTATGGGGGCTTAGCTAACTGTGAAAGTACCATTTGATTTAATGACTGAATTTCTGCAAGGTGAGATGAAGGATTTTTCCTGTGTCTACAGGAGATGCCAAACACTCTCCAGCTCTCAGGAATTACAGGTGGTCAGATGCTCAGTCTTCATGCAATAGCTTCAATAGCAGCAGGGGCTGCTCACTATATTCCTGCAGGTGACTGATCTTGCAGTCTTTCCTGCAGGATTCAGCCTATAATACTTGTGAATTCTCTCTTGTTAGCATCGGTAGAAGTTTCAGACACCTGGATATTATTACATTCTGCATCATTTAAATAAATAAAAGCTGTATCCCATAAAAAAATTAATTATGCCAACATTTTATAACCATTCTCGGGGACTCGGAGGCAGAAGCCAAGGCCTATAGGTAACATTTGCTTCCGAGACCAAAATGTGCAAGTTATTATTTTGTGGCAGCATATGGGAAGCTGTTGGTAAAGTAGCAGATGCGTGTTAAAAATCCAATATGGGCTGGAGGAAAACATTTGTTATTTCCCATAGAATAATTCATCATATGTTCATAGATAGAATATCCACAGGGCTCTGCCCACCAAGGAAATGGGAACCATTTTCATACTGCAGGCCCATACTACACATATTACAGAAGGCAGAACCTGGAATGGCTGTTGTTAAAGTGTATCTTGATGTCTTTGAAGACTGACAGACTTTTTGTCTTTTAGGATAAAATATAAGTAATCAGTCATGCCTTTTGTTCTTATTACACTACACAAAAAAGCAGCTTTACCAGCTCTTTGTGTTTCAAGCACATTTCATCAAGTGCTCTTTTGCACAGTATATTGCTGAACTTGGATCTCTGAAAACTATATACTAAAAAGAGACGATGTATTTGCCTCAATGAAGACTTTACCATTCCTTGTACCCATGCACAAAGTCTGAACAAATAAAAAATAAAAGCTTTATCCAAAAAAACCCAAAATTGTTAGAAGATAAAAACCTTACTACACATTCTAGAAGCCAGCTGATATTTAAGGCCTAGTCTGAAATCAGATTTAATAGAAGTAAGAGTAGTTGACCACTTAGTCATACCCATAAAAAGCTTTTATGAATACTCTTAATTCAAATTAAACCATACATAATAATTCATGCTAAAATACACCCATCAAACCCATACACATTTTATATTTTAAAAAGGCTTGGGTAGTAAACTTGTGGTGCTTGACCAGTTAAGCAAAAATCACCAATATCACTGATTCTGTTCTGCCTGAACTGAAAGAGCTATTAGGTTGCTGAGTAAACAGTTCCCCTGTTCCTCCTACCTGCACACTTGTTTCCTGTACTTATTCTCAGCTTTATTTCTTCTTTCGTGCCAGCACCCACACTTGAATCAGCCCACCCACTTTTCATCTGCCAAGCAATCAGCCGCCGCTCCTTAAATCTTACAGCTCTTTGGCAAAGACTCCCAACGCTGTTCTCCGAGGACACGCTCATCCTTCCCTCTTTGAACACTGAGCCAGTGTCACGCATGTATTTACAAATGCTGTAGTAGAAAGCTTAGAGCAGCAGCTCCAAATGGAATAAAACCATCTCCATGGAAGAGTGAAGAACAAATGGCCTAAAGAGTGCCATCATTTTCTACCTATACTCCTCCTCAGAGAGCCAGCTCTAGCTGGGGATTCATCATGTGTATAATATGGAGCAAGAAAGACAGGAGAATAAAATTACATTTGAAAAAGGAAGATGATTTGGAAGCCAGGATAGATGAGTTGTGCACCTGATGCTACACCCAACATTGCTATCTGTCTTTGGTGGAGAATATCAATTTAGCTGACATCACCTTCTTAGGATACATTCACTTCATTGAAACATTTCTAAGAAGGAAGAAAAAAATCTCCAGACTCTGACTCCCCAGAATTTTTAACCAAGGCTCAAAAGCAAAAGGATACCTTAGAAGAATGAAAAGTAGAGAGCGAGTACCAGACAGAAAAGAGCTCAGCAATGGCATGTACCTCTGCTACTGTGATTTTTGAGAAACAGGAAAATGTGAGGCCCTTATCCTCTGAAGGGTGCTGGAATCATTCTGCAAAGTCAAAAAAACTATTGGTCTCCAGTTAATCAGACAATGTACCAGATGTCCTTCACAAAAAGTGAAGGTGAGCATTTGAAATAAGGCCTCAACTACAACAATCAAGCACCTTGTCTTGTGTGCTAATTTAGGGCAGAGGCCAGACACAAATCTTTAAAGAAACATCACACACCAACAGCACTAAGCAACAGTTGAGCAACAAAAGTGTTTCACAGGTATCAGAGAAATTCATTGAGTCATTGACGGTTAGCAATTCATAAACTCTTGTTAACAAGACTACTGTACCACTCATGCTACTTTTACTTAAACTCATCTTCCACAGGCCATCTAGTGAACTCAATTAGCACAATCATAGACAACTCCAAGTACTGAAACTACTTTATACACGTGTTCCTTTTTACAAACAGACATTTTTCAAGAGGCCTTTGTCTTCCGAGTCTCTCAAGTAACTGAAAGTCTGCTCTGCAGCTGACTGAGAAAGTCACAGAGAGAGAAACTGAGAAGATGCCACATATGCAATTAAAGGTGACAATACTCTCATAAATTCTCCTGACAAAATAGATGGTATTCTCAATCAAAGCAAACCAGGAACTAGCTCATGGCATGTCCCATTCCCACTGTACAACACACTTGGGGCTTTTCTCTCCCCATCACGTCGTTCAGTTTAAGTTAATGACTTAAAAGTAATTAAATCCAATAAACCATGACAGATTAAATAAAAACTAATCAAAGTAAATAAATTACTGTTTTCAAACATGGCTTTTGTTTGGGCAACAGAACAAAAGGAAGTAGATGATGGCAGTGAACAAAAGTGAATAAATAAGAGAAAAGAAAACATTAGTGGTTGAGACACATTATAACTCATTAATGTTTCTGTCTGTTCTGCTGTAAAAAATACTCTGTATCAGCTAACAAGACAATCTAATGAGACCTATCAGGGGAATGCTATAACAAGATTAGGAGAGGGACCAGTGGCAAGGCTGTTTCTGCACAATGGAGAAAAGGATTTGTATTTAATTAACACCATTTATCTCAACAGTCCATTCCTAAGGAATAGTCTGATAAAGGCAATCAGTCTCTTGAACCAATTGGTTGTTTAACCTCACAGATGGTTTTAAAAGAATAAATCTGGGATAACCCTTTGTTGATTACTGTTGATTACTATTTGTTGGAACTAGCATTTGCTTGACACTGGCATTAAAGTAAGTTGGATTTAGCCTTTTCCATTCTCCTCCCAAATAACCCTTACCAAAACACATGCCCACAGTTAACAGGTAGTGTGTGCATGTGTATAGCTCAAGTCATAAGCCTGATGGACCAAAGACTTCAGGATTTTTCCAGAAACCAAGCCCCAGCAATCACAGCATGTTCTTGACTGAGTGAAGAAAACTAACACCCGTCCCTGTGGAACTGCTCCAGTGAGGCACAAGGAGTAACTGCTAAAACCTAAAGATTGCTGCCTGAGTGTCAGCAATAAAAACAATTCTTGTATTAATAAAATTAGGAGAATCCTATGAGAAGCAAATGCCATAGAAGGATTAGTTTTAGTACTGAGATTAAATGTCACAAGTTTCTGCCTCCCAGACCTGCATTTGAATGATACTTCTTGTAATTCTTCACTATTATTTTTATTATTGCTCCCTGCAAAGACACCGGCAAGTTCTTTAAAAATAACTTCGCATGAAAGTACAAAATGAAAAATGTTGAAATATTTAGAGAACAAGTACCTACACACTTCTGAAGAGTTCCTGAACTTGAACAATTTAAAACAAGCAGCATTCTGTACAGATGACTGATCTAAAAGTAAGAGAGACTGTTGTACTCATCTCTAGCTACAAGAGCAATAAAAATACAGTGAAGATAATTCTTTTATTCGTATTTTTCAGAACAATTGAACTGACATGCTCCAATGTGAACCTCAGGCTCTTTATGAACCAGAGCTGTCATCACCCAGGCAAAAAAATCTTGTTCCTCCTCCCACCTACTTGGGCAAAAATAAAAAATAACCTGCCAGTTACTCCAACACCAAAAAAACCCACAAATACAAAATCTTCCTTTTGCTTATCTCTGCTGGAACTTTCAGGTGTCTTGTCACTTCCATTGTCATCTTATTTCTTAATTTACTTACAATCAATATAATTGAGCAGCTAATTGGCATTAATGCTTTGTGATGATACTGAAGCCTCTAAGCCTTTTTTTTTTACATACACAGTAAAAAACTATCTAACTCTTGCTGGCTATAACTTTCACTATTAACACTGCTGTCTCTAATTTTAGACTTCTGTAATATGGCTGACAAACTTGGTGCAAGACACATAGCTATGACATGCCTTTTTCAGGCATGAACTTTCTAAAAGATCATTCCCTTAGTTTATTCCATGCCCCTTTTTCAAGAGTTCTGATTCCCTTCACAAACTGGGAAATCCTTTCACAGTGGTCACTGCAAGGGACTCCTCAGTTGCAGCAGCATTATGCATAAGCAGTTTAATAATCAGATTCTACTTCACTGTATGAAAACAGGAGAAAATCTTGAGCTGCATAATTCAATTCACATGTACTTCCCTATGGCATGCAGGCTATAAGGCTTCAGATAGTCTTATGCTTTTTCCTTTTTTTTTTTAAATAAATTTTATGTGAAACTGTAGAAGTCCTGGTAAAAACCTCGGTCCCTTGGGCTGGCAGCAATTGCTGACCACTCAAGGCAATTGCCCCTTACATCTGGCTGAGACCATACAGATAACATTCTCCAGGTCTCATTTAGACAAAGGCATTCCCCACTTGGAAATGGGCCTTACTGAAACCATGAACCCGAGCCAACAACCCACTTCTCATCACCACCTCTGTGCCATTCCCTGCACACAGCTTAGCAGCAGTCAGGAGAGGCTCAGCCAGCTCTCTTGGCTCGGTGGCCCGGGGCTGCACTGGGCACATGAGGACACAGGAGCAGCTCCCCAGCTGGTGGTGGTTGTTTCCAGTGGGCTGCTGGCCATTAGCATTCCAAACAGATCCCTCCCCAGCGTTTGCTAACATGCTGTATTGATCAGTGGATGCCCATACTCAGTGGAGACCCGATTTCACATCCCTTCATTAATTTAATTCTCTTAGCTCCAGCTAAGTGACTTGACACCTTTTTATTACATAAGGCCAAATCTTTTGCAGGCCTAATCTTATATAGTTTTGACCATTAACAACGTGCTGTTCCAAAGAACTGTGAGTTCATTTGGAGGGACTCACTCAACCTCCATGTCAGTGAACACTGGCAATCTTAGCACTTTCTTTTTTCTTGTTTTCAGCCTCTCCAAAGCATAAAGAAAGTTGTTAGTCTTGAATAAATTGCACATTTCATTTAATGGAATCCAACCTTACGGAGTACGGATTCTGAGAGTTTATTTCATCTATCATAAAGCCACTTTCAATGCATATGTTCTACAAGACTTGGCACTGTACTGCTGCAGACATGAAAGCTATTATTGTAACTGAACAATCTGATGTCAGCAAAATACTGTGCTTTTCCTTAGAGCACCTAATGCTGTCACAGGCAGCCCTTCCCACTTTTTACAACAGTGCTTGGTAAGTCTTCTGTAATCCAGATACCCCTCTGTTCAAAAGAAAATGGACAGGACTGATGAAAAACTATTAGCTTAGCAGAAATCAAAGTTGGATCAATTACTTAAATGTACCTAATAATGTTTCAGTATCTGTAAAACCTAAAACAAGCCCTGCAACGATTTATTTTTAGATTACTCAAAAAAAAACAAAACAGTTGGAGAAAAAAGGGAAAGGAATAAATGTTTCAAACTTCCACAGTAAATACGAAGTCAGCAAAAATAAACATTTTGCACATATGCAATGCTGTTACATTGCACAATGCATCCAATTCTCAATCAAAAGACAGTACTTGGCAGTTCTGAACCTACCCTGCAATCGAAGCTAATAGGATGCACATACATATTCACATTCACACGCATGGATACGCGTAAAAACAAACACTGACAATTTCATGTTTTATTATCACTAGAAGTGTGAATGCATTTAGAGGCTTGGCATCTGATAGTAATAAAACAAGAAAGAGGAACTCAAACAGCGTAATTCTAAGCAATTAGAACATACTGCACCTGTCACACTTGTTAGCCAAAGAGTACAAAAATCCTTTTACATGTTTCATGAACATACCACACTTCTTGGATTCTTCCAGCGTACTGTGGATTTTGGAGTGTGACCAAACTAATCCTTCAGTTTCATGCTTTCATCATCTGAATAAATTATACCCTAAATCTTATCTTGCAAAATGCTGTTGTATTCTATTCGATTTATGATAAACAGAGGCATTTCCCCACTATAATCTTTCAGATCTTAATGAAAGATCATAATTCCCACTGAAGTTTGCCCATGAAAAGTGTTAGAACCATCCTAACCTGCTGTGTCAACAGAGGGCAGCCAGAAGCTGGCACCGTAGATTTCCAGGTAAATTAAGAAGAAAATCACCTGATTAGATAGATATCCTTTATTTTGCAAGAAAAGTTTGTTTTCTTCAAATTGTTCAACACACTTCAGCAAAGTCAGTAGTTTTGACCAGGTAGTAGGATTTATGGCTTTCTACTGATGTTGTGATGCACACTGTTACCTTTCTGAAGGTAAGTTGATCTTCAACAACTTTAAAAAAGCCCTTGTGTCACGGAAACTGTGCAGAAATGTTAATTTGAATTTAACAGGAATTTGGTTTTGTTACAGACTCCTCTGTATTTAAAGTCACCATCAAGAGAGAGAGGGAATTGTATCTTCATCACTCCTTTCCAGTACAAACTTGCAAGATATTAATTCTAATTTTGATTTCATAATCTCTATCTTTTAAATTTAAGAGCATCTGCCTAATTTTTTTTCACAGAACTTGAGAAAAAGTGACCATGTTTCTTAAAGTAAAATAAGAGCATGAACACAATAAAAATACAGCTATGCAATGCACAAGGACACATCACCAGCAAAGCAAGAAACACCCATCTCACATCACTACCGTCTTACAACGTCGTCAACCAGTATTTCACTACATACAGAAAGAACCTCTATTTCACAAGTTGGTTTTGCCCTGATTTTTAATGCACTTTTAAATGTTTACTGCAATTCAGAGGTCACACAGCATTAGCAGGTTTGTTTTTTTTTTTTTAAAGGCAAATCTGTTCTCATGAATAAATACTGCACAGGCAAGAAGACATTAGGTTTTTCACATACAAGGCCTGAATAAGTCATTGGTGCATAGTGTTAAGAAGTCTTCAGTGTTTATGGGATGCAGTCACCCTTCAGTGTAGAGATGACCAAAAGCCTGAATTCTAAAGCATGGTCCTGCCTCTCACTGCAGCAAGGGCACCTGCTGCTGCCTTACTCAACTGGGGAGGATATGGGTTTGTAAAATGACTGGGGAAGAGAGATGAAAAGAAATCTGTGATTCAACTCTCTGTGACCTTTCTTAGACAGCTGAGATGCAGTTATCTTTTCAGCTTAATGATGAAGAAATCCAGAATTTGCATTATGAAAATTTTGAAAATGTCATTCTGAATAGCAAGACTCACACCAAGAGAAAAGGAATCAATTATTCCTTTTGACTAAAGTAGATGGCAGAAGCTGAAGTAATTGCTCCTTAAATAAACTACAGCATTCCCCACACAAGATTTAATCTTTTAGACTGAAAAAAGACTGCAAGTCTTGGCATATCCCACACATGTTTATTGTACTATGGCTGCTGCAGAAGGGAGGGTTAGTATCTCATTTGGTCTAGACAGATCAGTCACAACATAGTTTTAGATTTTTCATGTGGACCCTGCTGGCCAGGAGAATCTCAACAGCTAACAAGAGAATACAGTTTCAGTGTACAGCTATACTTTACCAACTTTCTCAATTATCCTCCAACTTGTGAATATTTGTTTATTTTGGCAATTTCCTGTAATTTAAAAGTTGAGTACAGTTCTCTCCAAACTAATACTAAAACTAATAGGAAAAAGCATATGTAGGTGAAATTTCTTAAACAGCATTAATAAAAAAAATTGAAATAGGAATAATTCTAAGTGTTCTTACTATGTCCTGTTCCTTCCTCACTTTTTTTTACTCAACCATGCAAAAATAGTTTAACTTTCCAGTGTAAATGCAAGTTTCCAACACGGAAAAAAATACAGACGTACATTTCGCAAGTCATCCTTGTGGTTTCTGTGCTGCTCTTGCAGTCTACTGTTCCATTAATCTATCTCTACTACCGATCCAATTCAGCAAATATGCATGTACAAGTTTTTAGCAAATACCAATCATAAAGTAAAATTTATTTACACATCTAAGCTACAGGATGGTACACCACATGCAAGAAAAACATGCAAATGGAGCATTTAAGGAAGCACTTTACAACTGCACATGACAATACATTTAAAACACACTTGATGATACTGTAACAGTCACCAGAGAGGTAGGCATCACTTGAGCTGAGCAATTAATCTGCAGTTAAAAGATTATTCAAGCAATTTCACTTCCAACAAGCTGCAAGGTGCTGAGTCACACACTTTTCTTCTCCCTTTGCCACAAATCCAGTCAGAATAGTTACAATTCTAGACCTCAAGCTCTTCTGGCTAACAGCGACATGTTGGATCCTGCCTGGATCTGTTTGTTCTGTATTGTCAAAAAACCCCAGCCTTGTGGAACTCAGCAAAGCACCCAACCACAGGCTCCCTTAAGCCTTGGTGTGGCCAGGACCACCTTGCAGGGTTGGTTACCTTTGTGTAGCCCATCAGCAGCACGAGTGCTCCAGCTGAGTGAAAGACAAAGGGGCATTCCCTCCTTCTCAGCTTTAGACAACGGCAGGCCACAGTGTGATGATACAGCCAAGTATCATGATGGATATGAGATATAAGCAGGGCACAAACTCTGGCTATGGATATGAGATATAAGCAGGGCACAAACTCTGCACCAAGTGCCACCTGACTAATGCTCAGTTTCATCCAACTTTACCTGCATTCACTTTGCTCCTGAAAAACAGCGTTTACTGTCCTGTATGTGCCCATGCTATAGTGATCAAACCAAGCAACCAGCAATTAACTATAAACACAGAATTAAAAGAGGAAGGTAGTAACAGACTCTGGGAACGCAGAATTGCCTACTGTCTTAGTGTTTAAAATTTGCAACAGCAATAAGAAACTCAGAGAGGGACTAATTAATCCTGCAAGTTGCCCTGCAGTATGAGCAGCTTTTAGCAGAAGGGAGTCACTGAAGTGGTCTTTGCATGTGTAGGAGCACATGATGTGTTACTGAGCTGCTGCAAATGAAGCTTTGTTAAATGACATGACTACTGGGGAAAGGCATAAGGGGTTAATTATAGTCAAGTGCACATGAAATATTTTGGTCTCCATTATTTTTAACCTGAAACTAATAGTGCAAATAAAACCGTCACCTTCCTGTTAATAGCACATTATAATATCATTTATATTAGTTTTCCCTTAGGAAATAATAAGCTTTCTACTCTATGGGGGCTGTTAACAAGGGAATTCAGCAGAACTTAGAGGCTTATAATTCCTCTTTTATAAAAGTAATCACGGTAGAACTACAGTCATAAGGCTTTTCATTACATTCATGTGAGATCTTCCAGCAGGCTTACTCCTATGGACGGTATGTAAGAACAAAGGTTTAATATTCTTCAGATATTGCATTCTGCAGAGTGATTTGGACATATCTAAACAGTGCCAGACAAAACAGTTAAGCCTATGACAAGTGTAAAAAGAGTAATACCACAGACCTCCATGAATCTGAGCAGCATCACCAACTCTCACTCACTCCTTATCTGGCTGCTTCCTTCGGGTTGTGACACAAGTTTTCACCAATGCAAATAATTCAAGGAAGATG
The DNA here is from genome assembly GCF_000691975.1 of Corvus brachyrhynchos. Lineage (NCBI taxonomy): Eukaryota > Metazoa > Chordata > Aves > Passeriformes > Corvidae > Corvus > Corvus brachyrhynchos. The sequence goes on from NW_008246060.1 coordinate 5,600,120, forward strand.
TCAAATATTTCACACAAAGAATGCAAAATGAGAAAGATCCCAGAATGTTGTTTCTTATTTTTAAAATCCCTACACCCATATAATTTTGGAGAAAAAAAACCCCTCTTCTCTGAATACCACTTAACTTCAACAAGAACATGTAACATTTGAACACAGCACAAATGGTCCCAGTATGGAGGAACCTGTTTGTGAAATGATACACATTCACAAAAATACTAAACCCAAAAGTTCTCTCAGTGGTCTTATAACAGATAAGCTACCTTAAACCTAATAGTAGATAGCAGGTTATTAATGGATCTCATCACCAAATCCACACTGTATCTTGCAGTAGTATCCTAGATCAGATAAAAAACTCATATCCTAGAATAAGAAAATCTATATCAAGTCCATCACCATAAATAAAACGCATTGCCTCACAAGTGTCAAGCATTGGGTTACACATGGCTTTGAGGACCAGATTAGATGTTCTAAGACCTCTGTAGAGTTCATTGGCACACCTCATGTTCAAGTTAATGGCAGCTACACAATATGCATCACTGAAAAAGCAGGACTACAAAGACTCAGTGTTCCTCCAACATTAAGTATAATGAAATGTTAAAATTCCAACCTCCTATCATATTTTAAAATTTGGTTAAAAGCCAGCACATATTGAATTTCATCTGTTCTCTCACTGAGACTCATCCTCCAAGTGACAAAGTAACACGGTTTCATGCACCACACTGAAGCACAACCCAAATAGACATATATTTTTTCTGCTTTTTTTCTGCCACGAAGCAATTCTGTTTTCTTACAGCAATACATCTGCAAGCTGTTCTTTCAATTGGTTGTATATTTTTGCTGCCCAGTAAGATCACGGTATGCCAAGTAGCTGTTTCTGCACCAGTCACGGCTACAACCGAATTACAGACTGGGAGCAGTTGGGATTAAATGACATCCTACAGACAGTATGTGCTATTGGAGCAAAATCTACGTTTCTTCCATATTAGCATACTATAAAGTACCTGCCTTCATAATAGTTGCACAGAATAACACATAGAACAAGAGAAGGCCACCACACAACCGTACTGCCATGGTAGAAGAGAATTTTCACCTTTGTCTCTTTCTCCTTTTTAATGGTGACCTGCCGCAGTAAAAATAGTGACAGACACAGGCTCAGAACCACAAACCTGCAAGTAGAAAATCATCCTCTAATATATCACTGGAGTTGGAAAACACATCGAAGACTGGTTCACCTTTCCAGTTCCCAATCGTCCATCAGTATTTAATGAAATTGCATTGCCATAAGGAGTACCTCATAAAACAAGATGGTAAATAATACCACCATATAATACCCACACTTTATGAACAAAAACACTTAAATGTCTATCAGAAGGCTGGAGAAATGTATCTGTTTGGTATTTCAATATCATGCCTACTCTAAGCAACAGATGTACAATGTTTTTGTACAAAGAATTAGGACTGCAACTTTACTAAAAAACCTTGTATAAGAACACGGGAAAGCTCAAGGATTAACCACTAAACTGCATTTTAATATCCGTTTTATGTTACTGAAGCCAAGAGTTAATAGATTATTTAAAAGGCTCTGAGTGATATACATTCAAGTTTGGTCACATTCACATCTTCAATTTTGTAAAAATCAACTATTATCTAATGTTGGCATAATTTCGTTCCATCAAGCAATCTGTGCTGAAAGTAATTCTGGGATTATAAATCTAATGAGAACAAAAGAGGTCTTATCCTATCTGAGCTAAAAGGTACAGTGGAACGGCTCTGAATCTTCAATGTAAAGACAATCTGCTATGAAGACACTGCGAAATCTCTTCCTTGTAAATAACAGAAAATTGAGGTCCAGGTTTTTCTTTCTGGTTAACTTCTCACAAGCATTAGGCAGTGTGAATATATGGATTAAAAAGATAGCTTTATATCTATTTCACAAAAAATGTTGTTTTCAATGCTGATTTTTAAACCATGAAGAGTAACTATTCAGAAGTAAGACCAAATTTAAGTTGTGTTCAGGTCCACACAAGCAGAGCGCAGTCCCAACAAAGACCATTAGCTCCTTACTGGTTCGCAAAGTCCAGCTGGAGTGCTGGACTAATCCTGCATCTATTACATGTTTAGATTGATATTAAAAGAATGAATGCACTGCTCTTTCAGATATCAGGAAAAAAATACATAAAAACTTAAGAAAGAGCAAAACCAAATTTATTATAATAAAAGTAAAATGTCAAAGACTGCTCTATTCTGTATCATTGAAGTCCAGAAAGAGTAAGTCACATACAAATGGAGGTTGAAGCCTAAGTCTCACACTTAGGCTCACACAAAGTGAGTTCTGCTGCTCACAGAAGTAATCCATTTGAAGAGAACACAAATTTTTAACCAATTTTTAAGAATACAGTATTACCTGACTTATTTCATGGCAAGGAAAAGTAGATGTTATCAATGATTTGCACTGGAATACAAAATGCACTCTGTTTAAACATAACTAGAAGAAACACAGCTTGAAGACATAACCATTCTTCTATCTACTTTCGTCGCTGTACAGACAGTAGAAAACCAGTTCATCATCCTTCAAATTAAAATACAAATATTACTGTACCTCTGCCAAGGGCAGTCAACTTCCTAATGGCAAACACAGCTGATAATTTCCCAGCTACCTCTATGGAAGCTTCACATTCACTTCACCTATCATTAGCATCAGAATCCCCAAGCACAATGAGTAGGCCCATTGCCTTTAGGAGGTAACATATCCCTCTGTCACAGGCAGCTGCTATCCTTTAATTCCTCCTATAGAGGGAGGGCATATTCTGAAGAAGTGTAAGAACAGTTGACTTTATTAACACAACTCCACATCCCCTTCCCTCCTCTGCTTCCACTCTGAACCACCTCTAAAGGTCTCAGTCAACATATTTTTAAAAGGCAGTTTTCCCCTTCCCAGCAGCTTGCCCCCAAAGGATCAGTCAACACAAATCTGCAGAGAACAAAACACCACAGAAAACAGCAAAGATTTCTAAAGACAACCAGCAAATTCCATTAAAAACAGACTTTCAATTGTGGAATTCCTATTCCTTCTGGAATTCCTATTCCCTCTGGATTTCTCCAAGTTTCATTTATCTAGTCTTCTTCATAATGGCTCAAAAATTCTTCAAGCATATGGATTGTAAATGGTATAAAAACCTGGATTAGAAATCAGCAGGCTAAAAGCTTTGTAACACTTCTAAACAGCTGGAAGCCTGCAATTCTCTCCAGATCCAACCATTCTCCTTCCTAATTAGAAAGCAACCTGAATGAGACAGTGTTTCCTTCTTACCTACAGCAGCCCAAGATTAAAGGCTAACTTCCCTGTTTATCTAAACCAATGCACCTGCCAGTTTTAGGCTTATACTGGTAACTGAGTTCCACTATTACTGCATAAATTACAAGACAACCATATCAAACAGTTCTGCTCTGTCCCTTCCCTTTTAAAAAAAACCCAACAAAACACCAAAACCAAAACCCAAAACTTATAAGCAATACAGACCATCAGGCTTTAGAATACATTTCCAACAAAGTGATGTTGATGTGGAGTTTAGGATTAAAAGTAGTACAAGCACTCTAACATTGCAAAATTAATAAAACAAGCTAGATTGATGTGTTCTTGACAAATCAGAGAACAACAGACTAGAATTCAGGAAACAAGCAGTAGCTACTGTTTGTAATTAAACAGTAAATGTCTGTTTTAAACACATCAGTGTATCAACAATGGAATGTCTGATGAAGAGCCAACAGTCATGGAAATGCTTGTTCAGAGAAAGGATGCAAGAGGTTCACAGGGACAAGAAGCAAAAGAGCCTAAACTGCATTTTACCCACAGTCCAACTGCAATGTAAGAATCAAAAAATGTATTTGGAAAATACAGTAGACAAGTAAGGAGTCACAGGCAAGTTTTTCTCTCCTGGTGAGATGCTGTAATATCCTCTTGAAGCCACTAACACCATTTATATTGGAGACATCAGTGACTGCACAACAGGCAAGCCTTCTCTCCTACTTCTACTCGGAGGAATTTAGAAAACAAAGATACCAGAAATACCCATTCAGAAAGGAATAAAATAATTAAATACTCCAAAATGAGAGAAAAACAACTGTTCTTCAGCAGTAACTTTAAAATATGACTTAACTTTCAACATGGCTAATATCTTATGGAGGGACTGTTTGATAATAACTGGAAATAGACAAAGGTTGAGAAAATACTGGAATTTCCCAAGCAAAACTTGGGAACAGTAATTATGGCTAATCCATCTGGTATTTCTTTGAGTTGGGTCAACAGAACTGATCCTGTGATAGTTATTGAAGAACTATAAAAAAACTCACAAGTTTCTAGTTCTTAAAACTGATAAAGAAGATTCCTCTGCAGAATATACCAAAACAGTCATCCTTGAGCAGACTGATGTGTAATGGGAGCTCCCTTTTAATTCATGGAAAAACAAAATTATCAAAGAGCAAAGGAAGAGATTCTTCTCACTTGTCCTGTTACAATTCCTGTTTTGTGTTCACGGTGCATTGGCCAACAGCACATTGCTTTTCTGCCCTCACTTTGTTTGCAAAGTTTGCAACAAAGGGTATTGGATGTAAAAATACATGGATTAAGGAAAATCCCATAACAGTACCTGCACTGTATCTGTGTGCAGTCCTGGAAGCTGCATACTGGCATGCAAAGGAAGAGGAGAGTGCCCTTCCTCCCAGTCATAATTTTGGACACTGTAAACAGGTGTTATTTCAGTTGTGACAGGTAAAAAGATCCAAGGAAAACAACTCGAAGAGTTACAGAATGACCCAAGGCAGCCCCCACTCCATGAAGGCACTCAACTCTCAGCAGCTGTGAAATAAAGGAGCTTCTTAGTTCTCCTTGGCCCTCACACTGTAATTAATCTGGACTACCAGAGCTCCAGTGAAGCTAATTAATAGCTATTAAGGAACATGGTTAATGACACTATGGGCATGCATCAACACAGACACCCCATTTGTAGCTTTGCCAGAAATAAAGCATTTTTATGACAGATAATTTGCAGACTTGATTTCTCACAACATACTCCCTCCCTGAAGGGAATATCAGAATGCCAGGCTGTCTGCATGTACAGAAATATGCAGAGATATTTCATTTACCTGTGATTATTTACCAGTTACAGCTCTTAGAACTATAGCTGGAGCTAGGCTTAACAAAAAATAAAAAAAAAAATAAATTAAAATCCACTAGAGAACCAAAATTCTGGGGGGAAAAAGAATGTTTCTTTAAAGCATTTTTTTTTTCTTATATACCAAATATTCAATGCAAAGTATTTTTTACATTTTTATTCTTTCAACAATATTTCCTTCTAGTTTAGAGAATTCTTAGAGACAAAAATTGGGATATAATGGTTGGTTATAGCTGGAGATACGGGAAAGTTGGCAAAGATATAAAAACTTCCTAAAAACTGTTAGGGTTCATCCCTGAACTGCATCTTTTCCAAAAGCAAAAAGTCAAAATATTTTATGTGAAGACACTGCCAGAAGTGTAGCAATACATTTTTAATTCCACTTCTTTCTGTGAAAAATTTCTTGCATTTCACTCTAAATCTGTCTGTTTTCTCCTCCCACCATAAAACTCCAGTTTTTGGCAAGTATAAAATCTGCCAGTATCTAACTAAGAGTTCACGTCAATTACACAAGATGGTTTTTGATATTCCTGTACATTATGTGAAATTTGTATGCATTTCCATATTTCTAATTATAACAATGGAAGAAAATTAAATTTAGTAGACAAGTTCAAGATTTTGGATCTTCTGCATACCCTACAAAACAAAAACAGTGAAAGCACATTAAGGCCCATATTTCCAAAAGTCATGATGTCAGAAAATGTCACTGTGTTTTGGTCTCCAAAACCAAATCTTGATCCTCTGATGGAAACCAAAAGGAGGTATTCAATAGAATAGCATGGGTTAAGGGAGATGCCTACTTGATTATCCTTCTTACTACTACTATCAGGAAGATTTAATATTATTTCAAAAATCTTAAATTTCAGTTAAATTATTAAAAAAAAGTATAGAGATCACCACCTAGTAGAAGTATGTGAAAAGAAACTTTCATTATATCCTTGTCTCTGTCTTCATAAAAAAAATAAGAAATTTTTTTTTTTAATACAAAAACTAGAAACCGAAGACACTAAAAGTTCATAAAACAAACCCAAACAAGACAGATATACAAGGAAGCACGCTCAGGGACAGTATGATATAGACCATAATGCTCCCAACACTGACTGTGTCACATACCCATTTTTCCCTCACAGATAGAAAACTAAGGAGAATCAAACCAGAGGAGAAGGGAGAAAATGCTTTCCCAGTAACTTTCATTTCCCACAGATCTTTTGTATCTATTGGATTCTATAAGCTGTTCCCTGCAGAAACAACACAAATCTTCAGAAAACTGAAAAACACAGAATAAATTTCACGTAATGCAGCTACATGACAATGGCTGCATGGATCTGGAGTTGTTATTTTTCAGACCTTGCAAACAGTCCTCATTTAATGGTAACAAACTCACTCCAGAGCCTCAACTAAAAACATTAGTCTGCAGATGCACAATGCCTTCAAATAGGCATTTTGACTAACAGAGACTCCAAATTAGCTATCTTCAAGCCACTGGAACACATAAAGCTTGAAACTTGTCACACACATGCAGAGAACCAAAGCATTTGGGTTAGGTAAGTTGAACCATAGCCAACTGTAAATGTCCAGACTGCAGAGTTAATTCATCAACAAGCAACTACCAAGTACACAATTAAGAACAGAGCTTTTGTGCCTACTTCGGCCTCCCACCTAAGGAAACTCATCCTACTTAACAAAATGTTCACAGAAAAATGTAGCAAACAAAAAGTAAACTACAGCTTTCTTCCTTTCCCTGCAACAGAAGTACCTCTCACTTACTGATGCATCTACTGAAGATGCACCTTCTACAGTGCATGAAACCCCCACCCTCGCTAAGAGAGGGAACTTCACATCAGGAAGACCCAAAAGGCCATCTTTCTCTACCCAGCTCAAGTGCCATGTTCATGGTCAAACTGGAGACTGACAGTGTGCTGGTTTGATACTCACCACTGTACACCCAAGGTAAAAACAAACACTCATCATTCTTTCTGATTCAACATAGTAGAGTCTTGTCACCTTAACCCAGGAGAATTAACTGAGCATTTCATGTTTACTTATAAAATTCACGTAGCCAAGTTAATATGAAATACTTCCCTCACTTCCTGGGCACTGCCTTACCTTACTTCTCTAAAATAAAGTTCATTTGAAATGCCACTATTTTCCTACAGAAGGACAGATCCCAAAGCACCCACCACTCTGACTAGCCTGCAGAAAGAATGATTATTATTGCATACATTTCTGAAGAGTTAGTCTCTCCATTGTGTCTGCAGATAAGATATGCTGTTTAAAGATGAACAATGGAAATGAAAGGGGAATCTGTGGTGCCCAGTGGGAGGCAAGAGCCAAGCTAGAGCCCATGATGGAAGTGTTTTTATGACTGTAGTGTTTGTTGCTGCAAACAATACAAGAATTCAGCACTCATTTGAAGTGTATCCTTTAGAGTTACAGCTTTGCTGATGCACAGATGGGGAAAAAATATCTTAAAGATGTGATGCATCAGTTCTTTCACTTTAAATAGGAATTACAGCCTAGATAGAGAGGGAGAAAATATGGATACCAGGGTACATAAAATCTGAAAGCATGATTGCTGTAATAAAGATGCACATGCAGTGATTTTGAGACCTGGGTGGTCCGAGACAGTTTATATGGCTCCTGCTTTGACTTGCCACACAAGCACATTTATGCATATCCAGTCTGAGAGGAACATGGATGAAATACAAAGGTGTGGGGGATGCGTTTTCCTCCTGGTGAAGTCCTCAGATTTCTCCTGAGGAGGAACACAAGGATTTTCTTCTGGTGCAAGGATCCCTTGCACACTGACTCCCCTCATCACTAAGCAATGTGAGGGTTTGTGTCCTTTTCTTTTTCACATAAGCTTTCTGAAAGTACTAAGGCAACAGACATCCTACATCACTAACATCTGATGACTGTGTCCTGGCAGGAGAAATAGAAGAGATTGGAGGTCCAAAAGTAAAGGCAGACAAGGAAAAAGAAAAAAGATGTCAATACATCCAAAAAGGGAACTTGTTTGTGGTGCAATGATTTACACAATACAAAGCAAGTGTTCTGGAAACTGCTGTTACCCACATGTTCAGAGAAAGGAAAAAATGGAAGAGAGTATGTTTGTAAAGGGGCAAAAAACAATAACATGATGAAGAAATACATGTATTTGCTTCCTAGGGCAGTAAAGCTGCAGAACATAATGAGATCTGAAGGGAGATAAACTCAATCTTCGAGGAAGCTGGAAATGCATTCTGGCAGCTATCAAAGATACGTAGCAAGTGAAGATCAGTTTAAAAGGTAAACAGAAATGGTGCAGTCTTCATTTTTATTTTCCTTTAGAAAATTACAGGCAGATATCAAGGCCAAACCCTGCTTTGACATAGCTCTCTGAGGACAAATGTAAACCAAAGGGACAACAGCAAGGACTGGGAAAGGTCACAGAAAAGAATTCAAAGGCTTGATGGACTTGGCCAGGGAGTTTTCATCCAATTACAGGATACTGCCACTCTCAAGACACACAAAATAACAGCCTTTTATTGATATCATATCACTTATTCCATGCAAGAGCCTTCCACCTAGGTCATTTAGTAAGTTTACCAAATAAAGGCCTGTAACTCATCCCTGGTAATTGAAGAAAAGCCAGAAAAAAATAATGGTAAGACCAAGGATGATTACTAGGAAAGCCAAGAGTTATTTTAAATAAAAGTGATCCATATGAACTGATGTCCTGCTATTTTTTGTGATTAACCAACAATTTATTACTGGTTGCTCTGCAGAAAACCCCAGACACAGATGAAAATATTCTCAAAACAGGTACCACTACGCAACCAGGTGGTTGTAGCTTTTACAGGAGCTTGCCAGTTTTCTCACAAAACATGCTATTAACTTCACTTTCAGCTTCAAAGTCTGACACCAGTAGAGAAGCTATGCTCAGAAAACTTTTGGTGCAAAGCCATCAAAAGGCAATAAAAACAGCAATTTCAGAGACTCTCTTGCAAGCGGTGCAGCAGCCAACTCTCACCCCACCATCTGAACACACATCCCTGATGTCAAACACTGCAACTCTGTTTCCTGACCTTTTATCCTAATACATATGGGGAAAAGAAAAGCACTTCCAGGGAAGATCTCTCAGAATAAAATACTTAAGAGTGTGCTGAATATTCTTATCAGGACTTGTTAATTAATTCTCACAATTCTTGTTACAAGTAGGTAGAGCAGAAAGATTGTATTATTACAGAGCAACCAGATGAGAATCTATACAGTGATAGGCAATAAAATGGTCTACAATAGCTAAAATATTTCTGTTTAAGAAAATACAGATTTTACTGGAAAGTGACTACATTTTTTTTTCAGATAAAGACTGAGGCTTTTAAACTTCAATTTATAAGCCCGAAACTTATAAACATCCTGAAGAACCATTTACAGGTACCTATCTGCCTTTTTGAAATATCTAGGCTATCAGAAATTTTGACATTGTTAAAATGACAAAGACTACATGTGAAACAAGTCAGTACTAGTATCACCTTGTCTTTCAGTGTTCATCTAAATCCCTCTTGATGAAAGCCCTTTTAGAGTCCTTCACAGTGACACACAGCTATTATATAAAACACAAAGAAGGTTTATATAAAGCTAAAAACTTTGTCTAACCCAAGTCCTCTCCATTTCTGTGTGATAGGCTATAGTTGGGGTTTTTTTTACTGATTTCAGTCATTAGGGGGTATACAAAGAGAAAGAAAAATCCTCTGCTGTGCAAAGCTTTTCCTTTTTATGAGATCTTATGGCCCTGTGCAAGCAGTGATCTACTTTTCTTTTCAAGTATCTTTATGAAGACTCCTGGGAAGATTTCCTCTGGATAAGAAGACTTTGAGGGGCTGTAAGTCAGACACATGCTTTTGAGCCCTCCATGTCACCAGGGATCTGGGGAAGGAAAATTATCTCTCAAGACACTTTCAAAAGGGAAATCCACAGTGCTGTCTCTAGAGCAGTTAACAGCTCCATCTCTGAGGCCTCCCATTAGAGGCAAGAATGACAGCTTCTCTCTTTCTTATGCTTTAGAAGTGCTCCCTAACCAAACACAGGGCAGGTACACAGCAACCTCCCTAGAGATTCTTACCATATTTGACACCTCCTTGTTTTATCCTGAGTCTCCAGCTAATTAGTAATTTCTAAACAGAAATTGTTCAGTATCAAAAAACTCAGGCTTGCAGAGGTAAACCCAAGCACCAGAGCTATTTCTGAAGCGTTTGGCTGAACAAATGGAAAGAACAAAAGTACTTTCAATGGAAATATGCCTTCATTCTGTTGCACTAAATCATCAGGAGCTGTCTTTACAGTAAGTTACCAGACACACATTGTTAGGCATCACAGCAGTTCTTACTGGGATTCAAGTGGTGTGAAAGCCTGTGTAGAGTGAAAGGAGATACTAAGTGGAGGGTCCAATATTCTGCGGGAAATGAGGACACTGAGATGGTCATGCAGGTACCTGATTGAAGAGTTCCAGTGCAAATGCAAACACAAGGCTAAGTGCAGCAAGAGCTGCAGGGACCTTGTGCCTCAGCAGCTGCTGGCTGAGTCACCTTGTCAAAGACCAGCCTGGCAGAGACGGGGCCTGCAAGGGAGATACCAGAGTGCGCAAGAAACTGCTGTTCAAGGTCTGGGGGGAGGGCTGCAATCAGCCTAACTGCAAGCATTTCATTCCTATAATGACTGGGTTTGGCATAAGACATACCTTACAGGAAATATGCACAAAATCTTCCTAATGGCGAGCAGTTATTTTAGACATATATACACACATATAGATATATATGAATTTCACAGAATGGGAGAAATACAGGCCAGCTGATTGCTTCAAATTCCAGATTTTGGGACTTGCTTGCCTCAGTTTGTAGCTTTTTCACTGAAATTGAAAGGGAATTTTGCCCACATACACAGACTTCAGTAACAAGTTTTGACAGAGAGACCAGATGATCAATCATGAGCAATCCAACATATCCTGCTCCCTCATTAGACCAAAGAGTCCCAAGGGCAGTTTGTGAGGTTCCTTCTGTGACTGGCCCAGAGTCAGAGCAGAGATCTCCAATGGTTGTGTACAAAGCTCAGCAGCCCCTGGCCAGCTGCCCAGGCAGCAGATCCAGCCACACCACTCTTCTGCTGCCTCCTTTTCCTTTTCCCTGCCAGGGTGCCTGCACAGAAGCCGGGTCAGCAGCACTGGGACAGCTCTAGGTGTGCCTCAGTGAGCCCTGGCACCAGCAACCATCAACTACAGGGATGGCAAAGTCCACCAAAGCTCTCAGATGAAAATCATTCCATTTGCTTCTAAGTCTTCTAAATGACATTAAGGCTTTGTTGTCAGGTATCCAACTACACTAAAAGAATTAACGGTTCCCTGGAAATTTAGTTAGGAATTTTTCCAAAATATTCTCATTATATGAAACAATAGGAACTACAGAAGGTAAAAAAAGGTAGTGGTTCTGTGCATCTACTGACACTGTCCAAGACTGATTAGCCACCTAGTTTTCAGACAAAAAATCTTCTTTACCACAAAAAGAATCTGTACTGACAGCAAGGGCTTCCTTGGATTTTACCTAGGCGAATGAGCAGAGGTAACAGAAAACATCATTGTCACCAAAAATTATACATTCTGAGGCAGGAAAATATTTTTAATAAGAAGTCTGTAACAGAAAAACTGCACTCTATTCAGCCTTCAAAATACCAATGATGAAATAAAGGAGTTTTCCAACCACTCTTTCTCAAACCTCATTGAATGGATTTTTTATAAGCAGTTAGGGGGGTTAATTTTGTTTGCATTTTGTTTTACATTTTTCTGAGAAGCTGAGAAAGGAGCAAAGCTGCTTGCATGCCTTTTCAAAGAACTTTTGTTACATTTTGCCACTGAAAGCTCTCAAAAATTCATTATGGATCTCCAATCCACTGTGGAATACATTCTGTGCTACATGTAACAGTTTTTGTGGATTAAAAAAATGTAGGCTCGGACCTCTTATCTTCTGTATGACTTGCACTATCCAGCAGCTCCAGTTCTGCCATATCTCCTGACACACCTGTTCCCAGGTTCACTTCCTGAAGCTACAGTAAATTATTAAATGCAGTGTAGTGATCTGGGGTTAGTAGAACCTTTCTCTTGTTACAGTTTAAAGATATTCCCATGAAGGGATACCAAGCTTCATCTGCATGGCTGACATTAGGGCCTGGGAGACCCCTGCAGGGAATTTTCTGTTTTTCTTCTCCCATTGTCCATACTTGGCTAGCTCTTTCTCATCTCTTAGCAATAGCTGGCTATGAGCTTGGAAAATCATCTGATACCAATCATAAATCTGCAAACATACTCTCCTTGAAAGACCTAGATACTCTCAACCCCAAATCTCTGAACTCCATAGATCAGACCCTTTAAAGCCTCCTTCTGGAAATTATTTGTCAATGACTAGTAAAACAGGCAATAAATTTTTAAAGCTGTGTTATCGATAACTTTTACAGTCAGACTTAATACCTACTTCAGTTACCATAAAAAGTATTGTAACAGATGTTTTGGGGTTTAATGAAGACCGTCAAGCACATTTATTGCCTATTTCTTCTAAAGGTGACTGAGCAATTTTCAAAAAATAACTTCCCCAGTATAGCCTGTATTTTGTGCCTATATTGAACAGCACATATCAGACTGCAGTTCTTTCTCTCAGAATGGACCACTTCAAGTCTTTACAGATCAGTCAAGCCTGCTGAGGCTTGTGACTCAGCTGGAAGCAGTTAGTCCATGACAGAGTCCTGGTTGTCTTCAGCCAGCAGCTGGGCACACTGTCACCTGTGAGATGATCACTTGTGTCTCAGCTAAAGGGATGTAACTTTGACAACACTTAGCATTGTTCTAACTTTGTTCGTGGGGCAGCTCTATCTGTGAAATTATTTTCCCATTGCCTGCACCTTCCAGAAGCATGGACTCAATTTCCCCACGGTCAAAGTTTAAGCAAAATTGAATTTTGATCCCACAAGAATTCTGGTCAAGGCCATCTGCTTCTGCCACAGGAAATAAACATGAAGGGACAAACCCCAGGTGAAGTCCCAGCGGTGCACTCAAGTAAGCAGATCCTATTATTCCAAATGTCAGTTGGGAGAAAATGGAAAATATGAGGGGTGCTTCTACCCTGCCCCCAGCAACAGCTGCCTATCTCAAATCCCATCCCTTGCCATAGGGCAGTGGCAATACTGGCAAGCCTCACAGAGAGCAAAATTCATTGCTAGAACTAAAGCTGATGCTACACTTGCAATCCTTTGTCCCAGAGCTGCAGTGGAAGGATCAAGTGTCGACCTTCAGAAATACCTGCAAAAGACTTCAAGTGACTGCAATAAGCATAAGCAACAAACCAGTTGAGTTGTTCTCTTGTATAAGACACCCACTCACTGAGGCTGAAGAGCCAAGCTAACCTGGGAAGAAAGAAGAAATGCATCCCAAAGGAGACTCCCATGAGTGTGTCAAGCTCTACTACATGACAGGGTAGAAGTAACCCTAGGACTGGATGTGGTTCATACTCACTGTAGTTACACTGTGTTGGTCACAGATCAAGTCTAAACACACATGGGCCTGGAAAGCTCTTTTGTGCACAAATTCTGAGCCTACGTGTAAAAAATAACAGGGATTTTCACTATTTAGAAACAAGAGTTGCCATGAGGTTATGTGTGGTCTAAAACCTCAGCTCTAACATGGCTGAGGATCAAGCCAGGCAAAAGTTCACATGGTTATTGATGGTCGTGAAGTTATGCTTTCAAATCTCTATGAACAAAAAGAAAGCAAGTTGTGGTTCTCATACTAAACTTCTAGGAACTGAAGAAAGTTGAAGAAGCATCTAATAAATTTAATAAATTAGAGCAGTAAAACATTATCAAATACAGTGATTTATTCATACTTCTGAAAACAGATAAGTTCATCAAAACACACAACTAATTCTATTTTCTATTTTAAGCAAATGGTCTGAGTTTTTATAAAGCATCAAACAACTACTGTTTGCTATCAATTGCAACAAATATAATCAACTTCAAATGTTCACATGCAAGATACAGAGGGAAGCACTTCCAAGGAATTTGCTGCAATCGGTTCAAATGAGGCAGATGGGGAGGAACAGGCAGCTCCTATGATTCAGTGAGTCAGTGACAATAGAGACTGTGATATTAGAAGTACTCAGCAACATTGTTGTACAAGAAAGGTCCCACTGTAGCACACTGCATTAACAGCAGCAAACCCTTGAGAGTTTTCCAGGCCTTGTCAGCCTAGACTGCTTTGATGAATGATATAAACAGAAGATGAAATAATCACTCACTAGTTTTCAAGCACTGAAATGCAGCTATTGAAGATTTCTAGTCTGCATTATGACAGTGGAAGTCATGCTTGGCAAACAGGCCAGTATCTGAGCTTACAGTTGTCAGACATCCTGAATTCTTATCTTCATTTGGTATTTCTCAGGCTTATACCTCCAAAGACAGAGGGTTCTCCTCCTTCACATTGTAT
>NW_008246060.1:5614815-5622034 GCF_000691975.1 Corvus brachyrhynchos
GAAAACGACACGACTGGCAAACTCAAGGGGGTCGTTCCTCTGCTTGTCAGCACTTAGATAAAGGCTTATCATTCAAGAATGCCAGTCAATTTTTCTTGTCTTTGTAGCCAGCTAATGATAAGAGAAACCCTCAGTACTACAAAATAAGAAAAGATCAGACTATTTTAAGGAAAATAAACATAAGCATGAGGTTAATGACAATGAACATACTGTCATTTTATGGCTGGACTCAATGATCTTGAAGGTCTTTTCCAACCTAAATCCTTCTACAATTCTGTACTTATGTTCCATGCCAGGGGGTCAAAGCTGGAAAGATCATTTGGGTCACTGACTGCAATTCTCTGCAATCACAGGAAAATACAATAAAGGAGTAAGTAGCACATGGGTCCTGTGAACACCAAGGACTATTTCCTAAATCTTCTACAACTCGTTTCAACCTGTGGGTCACAGACCAACGTAGGCAATTAAGAAAAACAACCTAAAAACCAACAACACCGCCAAGTTTCAGTAGATTTAAATGATCAATGCACTTAGAAACTTTTCCAGAGGTACGGAAATGGAAAAAATTTGAAAACAACTGCTCTACAGCCAGCCCAAAGTCTACAGTAAGAGCCCAAAGGCCAGAATCACAACACCACTCAAGGGAAGAGCAGATGAAATTCAAGCTATCGTACCAACCCCCAACAATATCAAGAAATGTTCTATGTCAAGTAGTTCAGAAAACCCTGAGAAACAGATCACAACCAAGAGAGCGCAGAGAGTGAAAATGAAACAAGCAGCAGTTCTCCACTTATCTCACCAAGGAGAAAAATTTCTTCACAAGTCCACATCTTGTTTAACCCACTTCTGATTTAGGCAAGTGCTGTGGAGTGATAATACAATTAACCAAGAGGTGCACCAGGCTAATTTACCAAATTTCTCATCACTTCCTCTGGTACTTCGGTGATCAAAGGATGCCAGCAGTAAGAAGGCAGGGAAAGAAAATAAGGAATGAAGCTAAAGATGACCACGGACCTCAAGCTATCTTTCAAGAGGAAGATCCCTTCTTGGGCCCATCTTGTGTCAGGAGAAGGCATGAACTATGTGATAACACGTCGTGAGCACTGGGAAGAGGAACTCCAATCCCAATGACACACACAGTGGTCACAAAGTTTAGTCTTCCTTACTGTGTTTAACAGATCAGAGCTTGGAAAATATATTGGGACTCCCATTTCTCCTCACCTGACTATTTTCATTCACCAGCAACCAGAGTTAAACTTCCACAATTTAAAACTTAATCCAGGATCTGCATCCAGAAAATCAATTGACCTTTCTCTGTATCAAGATAACTAGTAGTCTCAACAAGTTTACTTTCTATAGAAATACTTTTCTATAGAAAAACAAATGAAATTAGTTTCCTGTTAAAATCTCATCAAAAAGAGAATATAATTACAAGGAGAATGGCATAATCCTTTTTTAAGCCAATATATCCATCTTGAGACAACCATCAATATACTTTAGAACATTTCAAGCAATTTTATCAGCATTTAGGAAGGAAAAAGAATGCCTTGAGGCCAGTCCTGTCAGCAAATATTTCCCATCATTAACTTAAATCTCAGTATTATTTCAGATGATTGCATTGTAGGCACAATTTTCTAAAGCAGTGTGAACACTCTACTACATTGATGGCCACACTTTTCCCACATGAACCATTAGTTGCAAATATGGATACAAAGGTAATTAATAATCTTTTGGGAAGTTCACAAGCACATTTCATATTAACAACCTCTCATGAAGAAACTCACAGAACTTTGTAAAATTAGAATTTATGAGACCAAGATCAAACTATATCTTCATTTGACTCTATGGTTTCATAAAGAAAATGGTTTTGTAATACCTGTTAGAAAACTTTCTGACCAAATGCTAAGATAACTTGACTTTTTTTTAATACATATAATATCACCAGAAATATTAAAAAAAAAAAAAAAAAAAAGAAAACAATTGCAAAGTTCACATATATACTAATTTTTTTCAGGAGCAATTTCATTTTCCCTCATGCATGTCTATTGGAGACTTAGTCCAGCTTCCTCAGATAGTTTCGATCTTATCAACAGTATCATAAGCTTTTCTTCAATTCTCAAGCTATTTATTAACATTGTAATAACATGCTAAATCTTGAAAATACCCCTTACAATTCTCAGCTTCAAAGTGCATTTTCCAAAGGTCCTAGGATATATGACTATTTCCCAGTTAATGTGATAATCTGACAAGATATTTGCAAATTATACATTCAAAATAGCCCTGAAGAGATGGAGATACGACAGAACTTTCTAAACCTATATATTTATTTGTATTTCCTAAGTCTGATTCACCTCAGCAACAAAGTAGTTCGGATCAGATTTAAATGGCAAATAGATGTGAGCCTTTAATTTGCCTTAAGGCACTTTTCAGAGGCACTGGAGCTAGCAGAGCCTTCCCAACTGTTGCTGTGCTGTTCTGCACTCAGAAATACTCCTTCTATTTCTTCTTCAGCCTCAGACAGAACAATCTTACCTTATTAGTTCCACTAATTGTCCCAGAAAGCAAACTGAGCAATCCAGGCTAACACCTTTTCCTGCCTGTCCTTTGATCATCTCGTGACTGAATTTAAGTTGAATTTAGCCAGGTAAAGTGTTGTGTGTATATAAGATACATATTTTTCTCCAGGGCCTTGTTCAGTAGTTCTCTGGGCTCCTGTGCTGCATTTCACAGTGTATGAATTTTACAGTTAACTTAGACTCCATGCACAGGTTTTGTACAGAGGTAAACTACACCCCTGGGCAATTTAGCAATGCTACTTCTGGAAGAAAAAAAAAAGAAAAAAGAAAGAAACCCAACTTCCTACGTTGTAAGTCTGTCACAAGTTCCAGACTGTAAGTTTCTCTCCCTTGAAAGCCCAAAAGAACGCATCATTTTAAAGCACATTTTCTCTTTTTACAAACACAAGAGATCTAAAAGAATTTGATTCCCTATTAATTACCCCATGTCACAGCTTATTCATCTATTCTTCAGAGAAAATATATTTCAGAACCAAAACATGACACACATCCTGCTCCACGCCTTCCTCTTACAGCATCCTTTAGATGTGCCACTTCCACTGAGTCAACACAACCACCCACAACTTCTCAAGGCAAGAGTCAAAACACGAGATTACAAATAGTCTCCCTGCAGGCCAGCAACAACAAAGACCAGTTGTCAGGATTACTAAAATCCTGTTTAGAGCCCCAGTGCCACCGTAAATGCAGGACATGAACTCCCATCTTTGATCAACAGCTATTTCTTGCATACCCACCAAGTACTTTTCTTCATGTTGAGCTGCCCAAAGTGCAACATCTCTTTGGAGATAATTAACCCAAGAAAGAAAACAGAAATACCTTGAAATTACGACAGTGCATAATCCGCCTCAGGTTCACAGAAGTTTTAGGAGGTGTGTTTTTGACCAAACTACCATTTTAGTCTGAATGTATTTAGCTACTAGCATTGCCAGAATGCCCTACAGCAAATACAACTGACCACTGCTGTCATTTTTTTTTACATTCTGGATATTTTGCCATTCTTTAGAGCTATTGGGATGTCCTGAAGAAGCAGCTGTGGCTTCTTGTCCATTTGTGCTCTCCATTTCCTTATAATGTCAGTGATAAACAGCTTTAAAGGTTAAAATCTAAAATAAAATGGTTTTAAGAGACTAAGATTACCCTTCATATCAGTGAAAGCAGTATGAGAGACTTAATTCTGTAATGCAAGGCTCACTGCAGCAGGTAACACAGAGGAAGCTACATGAAACTTAAAGGCTTCCCCTGTTGGTCACTGAATGGCAAAAAGTCTTCCAGAGACACTTTTCATTTCCATAATGCAATTCCACTTCTTGTAATGTAAATGACAAAGACAAAACCTTAGTTTTGTCATGTAGATATAAGTAAGCATTTACAAACCTTAGAATATACTCTGACAAATTATCTGTGTAGTGCTGCCAACAGATGTCATCACAATGATTAAAATGCAATGGAAATAAAATAATCCAGTAAATCATAAAAAGCATTTCCACAAAATCTATTGCATTGAGCAGTGGCAGGGAAGAGGGAAGTATGGGGGAACACCATCCTGCCAAACAAGAGAAGACAGGTAAAAAAAGACATCAGAATTGGAAGAAAAAAACCTATATTTACAAACCTCACCAGGAGGTAGAATGATGGACCTGCTGTTCATACAAAATGGGGCATGGTTAAAAGTGATGAGGTGCCTCTGAAAAGTGCAACCACAGACAAGAAAGTCTCCTCAGCTAACTGCTTTTGAGAAACTCGAGTTTTAGTTAAGAACTCCAGGCACAAAGGTACCAACTACAACTCTACAGTCCCTGACTTGGCAATAAGAACAAACCAAATGGATAACGGAGAGACACCTTCCTGAGAAAAATATTGGGTTACCGAAAAAAGCCTACTCAAAGACAGAAAAATGGCTTTTGAGGCTTGCAGATTTGATTCTAAAAGAATCAGGTATCACTAATTACATTGCCCAGATGACTCTGAGTTTATCTGACATTACATTATATTTTTGAACAGCAGTTTGAAAGCAAAGAGGACACACCATGGTCACAAAAATGTAAACTGCCCTCAACACATAACAATGCATTAAGCCTTTATGAAGGAGGGAGGGGGCGGGGGGGGTGCGGTTTAAAGGCAAAACAAAAGCTAGGTAGTGCTGAAACAGGAGTTAACTTTTCATGTGGACTATACAACTCTTTAAGGCAGATATGGGCACTCTCATGTCAAGCTGTCCTGGGCAAGTGGCTTTCTACAAGCTGAGGCTTAGTCAACCTCAACTTCTGCTACACCGTTATCTTTCTCCATCTTGTCCTGTGAGCAAAAATTCCTTTTCTCCTCTTGGAAAGTGAAATGCCTTGCACAGGCTGATTATTTGCAAAATGATTGCTTGCCTAAGATGTGAAACCTCTACCCTTCTCCAGCCTCTTTAAAAATCCAGACCCATACTGTGCAAACACCTTGCTCAGACCATAGGAGGAACAAGCTTTTTCTATTTCTGTTTGGGTCACTAAGTCCTACCTATATCAAAAACACTGTTACTTCCACTGTAACTGAAGAACTTCAGGGCAAAAGCAAGCTGAAAGGAAAGAAAAGAAAAATAAAGTTTCAGTAAAAATAAACTTAAAGCAGATAATTGGGTTGCTCCCTTTTATTTTTTGTGCACTTCAACATCCAGGCCCTCTATGGTTTGACCCTTGAAGACATCACATCCTCAGTTCCTTTTCTCTAAGCTTCTCAGATAACTGTTCTCATTCCAAAAATACTCTCGAGTAGGATAGAAAATGGGCAATCATCAGTCTTTTCAATTAAAATGCAGCTAATATTTCACACAAGGTAATGCTCAATTTACACCAGAGTTTACCTTGGAGTTCTAAAGCATTTTTTAAATCAATGTAAAATTAAGTCAAGGGTTTGCAAACATGCAAAGACACTGAGAGGCTCTGTCTCCCATAAGCCAACTTCTCCTTCCACTATCCCAAGTCTGACCTTTATATAGGAGCAGAGAAGTTAAGAAGACAAAGGGCTATGGAAATGCTCTAGATCATTACACAGTTTCTCTACTGGAAGTATTATCAAGCAGCAAATAATTGGTGTTTCCTAAATATCGTGTAATGTGTAAAGTAGGGTCATTCACCCACTGACAAAGGCAATTCTCATTAACTTTAGAAACGTTCAGTTCTATGGAAAATCCTTTTATTCAATTTCTAAATAAGAACAAACCAGATTGTCAATGAGATTTCGAGGATATTGAAAGCATTCCATCAGCAATGTTACGAGTTACAATCACTAAGACTCAGATAAGTAAATTAAAAAGCAGAGGATTAAATGACTAGACTGAGGAATAGGATAGTTAATGAGTCCCTGGCCCCACTGGGAGTTTTTGGTTTGAGATTGGTGTGTTTAGATGAGCGAAATTAATTTCTTAGATATGATTCTGTTGACTATGTGGGGGAGAAATTGCTTTCTTACTGTCCTTTTACTCCCTCTATGAAAGGTTGCTAAGGGAATAGTTCTCAGTAAGGTCAAGCAGTAGCAACCCTGCTGTGTGTTTTAATGCAGCCAAACAACACTTGAAATTAATGCTTCTTACTTCTTTCTACCTTTAAGGACTAGTTGTTAGTGCTTTCCAGTTTTCTTACTACATAACTGAATACGTAATAGGCAGAAGGGAAAAAAATGGACAAGCACAACAGGGTCAGAAGAAAGGAACTTCACAAAAGCTGTGCTAGTGCAGACAGCCTCTTCCTGATAAGACAAACCTTTCAGGCTATAAAAAGCACTCCAAACCCACAAGCCTGAACACTTTTTCAAACACAGCAATCAAGTCTCCAAATTATAATTAAATGCAAGCTATTAGAAAAAACATAAAAGAAAGCCTTTCAACATAGTTCTCATTTCAGATATTTATTGCCCTAAAGTTACGTAAATGAAAGAAAACCTGGCATATTAGCATATCATTATTATCTGCCTTTGAAATTATTACAGATCTACATACGATATAAAATGAGGTTCTCAAAATATTGTATACTATTTAACAATCTCACTTCAATTTTCTTGACAAGAATCCTAATAAGAAAGGAGCTACACTAAGGATCAGCATCAGCTGCTCCCTGGCCTCAGTGAAGAGTGAAATGGAAAGGATTCTCAGGATGACACCAAGATTTCAACCTCAGACCTGACACAGTTCTGTGTAAGGAAGTCTGCAGGACTCGGGTGTGCCCTGTGCATAAAACATGCCATTCTTCAGTCTGAAACCTGACCACTTTCAACAGGTTTCCAAATGGAAAGGACCACACAGAATTTCCGTGTGTAAGAAAAATCACTGTGAGTATTATTACATAAAAAAAAAAAAAAGCGAAACAGAATATGTAAACCATTTTTCAAAATCATCAACTCAAATAACTGAAAATTATGGAAAAATCTCTTGCTAAGAAAAAACCAAAAAAAACAGAGCTCTGTGGACCAATTTTATTCTAGCAGGGCACTTTCAGAAAAACACAGACATTTGCAGGCTTAAAAGAAAAAGTTACATTTCCTACAATTACAAGACTCACACAGCAGCATGGTTACAAAAATCTAAGTAATATTTTTTTTCTGAGGGGCAAGTTGAAAAAACACCTCTGAGCATGAGATGACAGAGACGAATAAAGGCACAGCAG
>NW_008246060.1:5622081-5628659 GCF_000691975.1 Corvus brachyrhynchos
TCCCCTCAGAGGAAATTTATTACTAATAAAAGTATGAGAAACATTTTCATCTTTGCCTAAAAAAAGACTTTGACTATGGCTGCTCTGAAATGACAAAAAGTTACATCTGAAGTAACTGTTTCAGCTACAGTCTTGGTGTGCTGTAGTCTTACAGTCGGGCAGTATTATAGCTGTATAACTTGGCTTTGAGGCTTTGTTTTGTTCTCCTTCCAGTAAACAACTGTGGTAAGCCACAGTTTTAATAAACATGATGACATCCCCTCTGTTCAAGGAACGTGTAACTTTAGCTACTTTCACTGTATGGCTCAACCTTAGCATGATAAATCACATCAAAATATTAAATTCATCTCATTCAGCGAGTACGAAGATGTAAATTAAAATGTAATACTTAGATAGTCAATCCCCTAATCATCTCTAGCTGGAAGATTCTGAAGAGAGAAAGGCTCAAGGCATATTCCCTGCTGGACACATTACAGTAAGTCTAGCAATTAAATTATTTGTACAGGGTATTTGGGCATGCATGTATATGCATACATCCAGATTGTATTTCACAGTTCAGGATCCTTTTCTTGAGCCATTATTTTAACTAGACCAGACTGAGGAGGTTTTGTGTACTCATTTCACATTTACAGATCCTCCTCCACATTAATGACTGAGAACAGCTGCCACAGACAAACAAAGCGCTCAGAAAAATCTTTTCTTTAAAAAATCATAAATAAGAGAAACACAAAGAAAATATTTAACCCTGAAGCACGTTCACTAACATTTTTATGAACACTGCTTATTTCTGATCTTTCAGATAATTTCTAGCATACCAGTTAATGATGTAGCATACTTTCCATAATGAAATCCCAGAAAAAGGAACCCAACTGCAGCTGCTTGGTAAATGAGCAGGATCAGCAGCAGGATCAGTGGGAAAGACCATTACATACTGAAAAAGAACTGTAGCCTAACCTGCAGCTAATTTTCTGTATGAGACCCTTAAAATAGATGGGTCACCCACACCTAACATGGAAATAAAGATATTAGCAATTAGAAGAAAGAAGAAATGCATTTAACCTGCTATGCAGATGGAGGAAGTAAAAAAAACAAAACAACCCTTTCAAACTTAACTCTTTTAACTTCAAAGCATGAAAATAATAAGGCATACCCTGTCATCCTACAGCAAACAGGGACTGAGATGCCTCTCATGGCCTTCTCTCCACTCCCAGACTCTGCCAAGCTGGGGCAGGCCCCTGTGCTCTGATCAGGTCCTATCCACACTGCTGGTGTTTCCACAGAAAGCCTCTTGCTCTGTGGGGATGCTAAGCTGTGACCCCACAGCACATCCTTGTTCCCCTGAGTGCCTGCAGCACTCGACGTGTGACAGTCTCACACCGAGCTCTGGGCCTCGTCCCAGCACGAACTGATGGGAGCCCCTGCAAAGGCAGAGCACGTGGCTGGGGTGGAACTAACCCCAGTACAGCCTGGGAAAACACCTAAACTGCACCAGGGATGTGCTGAAGTGGGACTGCCTCCAAAAGTACCAAATATTTTGCACCTCCAATTAAACTGTGATTAGAACAGAACAGCTGTTGGCTACCAAGTAACAAATAGCAAGAGGGATGAACCAACAAAACAAAAGTGGATATTGGGCCATAGTCTGCAGCCTGCTGCCATCCTCAGCACCAAAGGGACTCCTTCATGGGCTATCAGCTCCTTTCCTTCCTACTGCTTTCAACGTAACAAAAACACATGAATACTAAGAGATGGACATTTTAATTTGCTGTTTTATTTAGCTCTGCAAACACTCTTGTTTATAATACACCAAGACATACAACTATAGAGCACAAAAACAAGCACAATGAGATGACAATGTCACAGATGTCTTCACTGTGGCAGTCCTTAATAAGTCATGGTCTGATCTCAGAGGGCCCAAGGAGGTAAAACTGTTAAACCCATTCACCCCACTGAGCAACATCTTTTAAATGCAGAGAACTAGTAGAAAAAACATGTACTTGCACAGCAAGGCTTCTCTGACCAAGGGTGGGAATCCCTACCTACACTTTCTGGTTGGCTTTTAAAAAGTGTTGAAAGCTGATATTAAACCTAGGATAAAAAGTATGTAACAATATGTGCTTTCCAGAGAGTTCAGAGTGCACCTGTCAAAACTTCCAAACAAGACCTTGCACTCCGATGAAAACAGTGTGAAATCTGTGTTCAAGCATGGAAGAAGAGCAGATAAAGGTAAAGTTACCTGACAGTGAAAGACTCAAGAGAAAACACTGGAGAAAAACTGACAGTACATCAATATAAACCAATCCTTTGCCATTCTGGCAGATGAGATTATTTTTTTTTAATGCTTTACTTTAAAAAGCTAGGTACAGCCTATAGTTTCTACCTATGCACCCAGTACCCCAAGCCAGTGCAGTCAAATCAATAAAGCCTTGTTTCATGGGGTTATTAAAAACAAACAAACGAAACTAAAACCAAAAAAAACCCTAATAATTTGTACATGTAATATTTCATGAATAACTGTAAATAGCAATGGAGCTGCTGAGTCTGGTTCTACAGTTCTCTATTTCATCTTATTTGATTAGCTTACACCTTCTCAACAAATAAAACTGCTGGAAAGCAACTGTGGTTGTAACATTAAATTTATGTGCTGAGACAAGGTAGATCAAGAACCATGTGCTGATCTCTTCTCCCTGAGATCCAGTGGTATGATGTGTGGGAATGGTTCAAAGCTGTGCCACAGGAAGTTGCGACTGGACAAGAGGAAGCATTTCCTTACTGCCCAGGTGGTCAGACACTGGAACAGCCTTTCTGGAGATGTACTTGATGCCACAAGCCTGTCAGTGGTTGAGGCATTTGGACATGGCTCTTAACAACATGCTTGAACTTTTGGTCAGCCCTGAATTATTCAGGCAGCTGGACTAGATATTGTTGTAGGTCACTTCCAACTGAAATAGTCTATTCTGTCGGTTCTATTTTATGTCAAGTACATATCATTACCAAGTGCTACAGACTATAATAACAGATTGCATTCACTCAGTGGTATACAGCACAGACACCCAAAAACTCAGCAGCTCTGAGTTGCTCTGAAACCACAGCAGTGCGTATGGGACTGACAATAAACCCATTTATGGAACACCATTCTTGCTCTCAAACCACATTCTGATTTTCCAAATTTGTTCTGGTTTCCAGAACTGACAGCATTTTAACATCAACAAGCACACATACAAGGCCTCCCAAATTAGAAACAATTCATTTGAAATTGCTATGCAGAGGGAACAGCAAGTTTCAGCTCCAGGAAAGCTCCATAGATGTGTAAGCATCATCCACTGAGAAACAGGAGCTTCAAGTTTTGCAGTTTCTGAGTAACAGGCTCCTTTGATCCCTTCTCCTAAGGGCTCTACAAACGTTAAGTATTAGCTTTCTTGTGTCCCAGTTTTGACCTACAGCTAACTATGCCCCCTTTGAAAGCAACATTTTAAAAACTTACAAGTCTTGTTTGGGTTTTTTTAGTTTAAACATGCCATTGCATTTTCAAGCCCATCCGCAAACCTGTTTGCCACCCATATGTCATGCACACAGTCCCTTCTCAACACTAATGACAGGCTCAGAAATCCCAATTTGAACTGAAAGCGTAGAAGTTCATACCTTTGAACTTATTTGAATCCTTGAATCACAAAAAGGTTACTAAAGTACTAGTTTAAATACACACCACACACAAACAAGCACTTAACTGAAACTCAGCACATAACTCTTTTGGAAGAAAAGATACAGTTTAACTTCATGTTTGTCATTTGAGTTCATTTCTCTAAATCATATGAAAAGAACAATGATTCCCCATGTAAATTGCCTCCTGTAACAGTGAGAAAATAATTTTCCCCTCAAGTAACTGCCACATGCATAAAAGCAATATTCTACAAAATGCAATGACTGCTGGCAAGGGCAGACAACACAGTCCTGTTTTATGCATGCAGCCAGGGTCTGTTCACTTTTTACTGCTTCATCCCTTGCCACTGGAGTTCCTTGCACCCATTTGCTGCACTTTGGTATCGAATGTTTGATGGGGCCAAAAAAATCTCATTACTTATCGGCACAACAGGATCTTGTTTATGCAATAAACATTGAACTGAATGACAAAGGAGGAAACAAAATTTATACTTTAATTGCAGTTCTCTGGCACTTGACACAACCATTAACATGACTGTCCACCAAGTCTTTGAAGAAAAAGTATCTCTGAATTTTATTTACCTATTTCAGTCACCAGAAACTACCACTTATCCTGCTATATAGACTTGCTATAGTTTCCTTATCTCACTACAGCAAAGTCCCTAGAGCTTTTTTATTTTTCCCCAAAATCTAACAACAGTTCTCAGCACATCCCAGCACTGAAAACTACTCTGTATGAAAAGCAAGGTATCTTCTCTTTGGCCTTCAGTTCTGTGAATGCACTGCTCCTCCAAGAAAACCGTACTGGTACTACTCTCCTGTGCTTCCTACCCATGCAGATGTTCTCCAACTGCACAGTAAATGCCAGGAAAAACACATGCTAAAAACTATCTCCATCAGTAATTAAAGCCTTGTCGTTGTGTATTAGACATTGTTACGTGGAATAATGACTTGCCGCAATTTTACCAGCACAATACCTTGAAATGAAGGTCCCTGATTGCAACACACTTTTAAAAGGATTTAAGGATAATTTACAATGTCATCTTACAAAACCATGCAAAAGACACTTCCAATAAATACAATATTTGTGATTGGTTTACTTGCAATAACTATTCTGGTGGTGATATCACAATCGTCTGTTTTTATTCCAAATTAGTTTTTACTTGTAAAAAAAGTTCCATCCCTGTGAAGCTAAGGCTGGTAACATTGATTTCCATGGTGCTGCTTGGAAAGATGCTGCAGAAGAATAATGTGGATGTCAAGGCATTTTACATAGCAGCAGCAAGATTCTGTGAGCAGTCTGGGCAGTGGATTTGCTCCAGGTTGTTTTGACTAATACATGCAATATTTTACCAAAATAAGCAGGACATCCATACAGTGAGATACAATGAGATTTTGAATAGCCAGAACAACACCAAGTAACACTGGGTAATGAGACACTGCTCAGTAAGAACACATCAGCAACTTGTACATCCCATGGATCATTCTGTCTGTGTGGATGACAGTTTCAAAAGTAGGAAATTAAATCTTAAAAAAAAAAAAGACCTGACCTGAACCAACAAAGCAAGTCAGGAAATTGAGCAAAGTCTGACACTTTTCTTAGGCCTCCCATTGTGGCAAGCTTTTACTTGCAGAAAGGATCATTCTGCAGTCCTCCCAAAAGACACCTTGATGTGCCTTAATGAAGCAGTGATAGAGAACAAGTTCTTTTTGGAATTGAGAAGAATCATCAACCACTTCCTTAACTCTCCAGTATGGTATCAGTTCATCAAAGAGCAATTCGAACTGCAATGGACATATGAGCCCTGAAAGAGTATCTTAGAAGGGACAGTAGAAAACATCTTTATTTACATATATTGAGGTAGCACAAAGCTCCTGTACCAAAAAGGCTAAAAATCTGACCAGACTCTTTCCTGTGGATACAACATAGAACTTCAACAGAGAAAATTTATTTTCATAGTAGTTTTCATAAATGCAATCCCAATCTTCAAGGTTAGCAAATAACTCAATTAGAAAATCGTATCACTAGACCAAGAAAAGTCCTTCACTAGGTCATGCTTTCCTGTTTTTAACAAAATTGAGCAAAGGGACCCCATCCACCAGACTGTCAGCTCAGATCCCTGGACATTCAAAATGGTTTCATACAGTTTTACTTCTGAGAAAAGACATTGTTGAAAGCCATTGTTCAGCCAGCCAACTACTGTCACTACCATGAATATGAATAAGCTCCAATATAGGACACCGAGTTTTTGGAAATGTAAGAAGATCCAATTGTTCAGTTATTCTTTGCCAATAAATCAACCCGCCATTATTTAGAGATTTTTATTTTCCTTTGGTGTCTGAATATGTGGCTGGAATTTCATTTTAAAGTCCTTTTCTTCCCATTTTCATAAAGATTTTTTTTCATAGCACCTTGCTAAGTTTTCAGAGCAGCAGAAGGATCCTACTGCCAATAGGATGAGGCCCTTGAAACGACATATACTGCTGTTTCTCCTGGTAATATTAGCTAGCACCTAGTCTGAGGAAAAGATAGAGCAGAAGAAATTGTTCTGAGTTCACAAAAATTAACATTTGGTATAATTTTGTAGCCATAATTTGCATGTACACAACTTAGACATAAATACATATGGATTAATGCAAATTTTCATACTGGGAAAGATTCACTGTGCTCTGTAAAACTAAGGGTAAGGCTGGTGATGAATCATTTTTTTTTAATATTCTAGTCTGGATATATAAATAGCTCTCTGTTTCTAGAATAATTACTACTGAAAAACACAGCTTCTTAAATAACCTAGGCCATAATTAATCTTCGCTTCATTAAATCACAAATAATATCTTTTTAAAGTCTTATTTGTAAAGGCAAGCTGATTAATTTAAACATTTTCCTTTTGCCAAAAAAAAAAAAAAAAAAAAAAAAA
>NW_008246060.1:5629154-5629540 GCF_000691975.1 Corvus brachyrhynchos
AGGTCCGGGCAGTCACCGGCGCTCCCTCCCCGCCGGTGGGACGGGACGATCCTCCCTCAGCCCGTCCCCTCCACGTACCCAACCCGCCCACGCCGTGGGTGCCGCCCGAGGCGCTCACCTTCCTGCACCGCATGGAAGGGGTTGTTGGCCTCTATGAGCTTGATGGAGTAAGTGATTTTCTCGCTCTGGAGGATGTCGTCATTGAGGTTCAGATCCGACACCGCCTGCTTGAACACCTCGTCGTCCTTGGCAGCATTGCCTTCGAAAATGGCACCTGATGGGAGGAAGGCGGCAGAGGGTGAGGAGGGCTCGGCCCGTCCGCCCGCCGCCCCAGGACCCGCGCTACGTGGGTAGCAGGGCTCTGGGACGGGGAGGGCGCCACCCCG
>NW_008246060.1:5629834-5631863 GCF_000691975.1 Corvus brachyrhynchos
ACCTTTTGCTCGCTGCTCGCCTCTCCCTGGGATGCTGCCTTTCGGTCCGCGGTTTTATTGAGGCTTACAAGCACGCACGAACGTGAAGCCAGGATGTGTGTCCAGTAACCTGGAAGCTTTAATTTCACTGTCCTGTTTATGCAGTTAACTTGAAAACATCTGGCGATGTGTGTTACATAAAATCCCTCTCTACGGAGCGTGTGTGTGCCCACGCCAGGCTTACTGCCCTGCTCTACGCGGCGGTGGGAGATCTTTAGAGCTGGCAAAAAAAAAACCCAAGCAAAAAACGTTATTCCCCAGCCTGGAAAAGTCCTGCTGATTCACACCGTGCGTGCCTGTGGCTTGAGCCTCTGTGCACTGCCCGTGTGCATCACAGCTCTGCACACAGCAGCTCCCCGCTCCTGCCCAGCGGACCGCTCTTTCTGCCAGCACTTACTTAGCAAACAGCACTCGGGCTAAAGTTCGTGCGGGGAGAAGCCGAGGTGACACCGTCCACGCGCAAGAGAAGCGGAGCCGAGAGCGAGACCCGCGGAGGCTCCTTCACCCACACTTCAGCCCTTCCCCAAGGCCGCCCCGCCGCCGCCCTTCCTCCCCGCGGGGCTGGCCCCGGTGCCGCGGGGGTCTGCCCTGCCCTGGGGACTGCCCCTGGGCCGGAGTCCCTCGCTGCGGTCAGGGCTGACCCCGTCTCCTTAATGGCTCCGCAATGCTGTCTGCCTTGGCTGCGCCCCCAGGCTCCGGAGGCGAGCGGCGACGACCGGAGCCTCCTCCTCACCGGCCCCAGAGCCGTCATGCTGGGAAACTTGCTACAGGGCTGGTTCCCTTCTCCCCTCCCCTGCCTCGGGTCGACACGGGACTTTTCTCCCGTCTCCGTGGAGCCTCCCCTCGCCAGGATGGCTCCTGCCCCGGCCCCCTCCTTTTTCTGATCTCCTATCCTCCCCGAAAGGCTGGTGGGAATTACGGCTTTTCATTTCCCGGCCGTACCCCCGTTTCCTCCTCTATCATCCTCTACAAGTGATTCTCTCCCCCCTCTCCACCCCTAAACATCCTCATTTTCGTTCCTGCTGGTACCTTTCAACACCAGCCAAAAGGTGACTGCAGAGCCTCGCTTTTGCTTGCCAGGCTTCCCGCGGACATCACCATGCCTTGCTCCCAGAAGCCATAAAAGTTCACATCAGCCTTTCCTTTTGCCTCTTATTCATCCCCCTCTTCCTCCCACTGCTGATACAGCCTTCTTGCTGCCCAGGGGTTTTAATGAGATCTTATTCAAACCACAACAGTTGCGCGCATAGACACACACACACACAAGAGCCGCTGCAAAGCTCGCCTTTCTAACCCTTTCCCAGCCAAGTTCCCCTCTCCGCCCCCCGCATTCCGGCTTGGCTGACACCTGCTACGGCAGGAGATGGAAACCAGGGGATTATCTCCCCGAAAGTTTTCCCTGCGAGCACGTTCAGACTATGCCTCTCTCCTGCTCGGGTGATGGGGGCGGTTGTTTGTTTTCGGTGGCGAGGAGGCGGGGGATGGGGGGAAAGAAAGCCTTTCCACGCAAACAGGTCCAAGCACAGACTCCCCATCCACATGGGAGACCGCAGCAGCGGCCCCGGCGGGTCCCCTGCCCGCTCCCAGCCCGGCGCACAGGCGGAATTTCGCCCCTAACTTTACAATCGGGGGCGGAATACAGCTGTCTTTCTCCCATCCGTCCTCCTGTCTCTCCGCGGAGTTGGGTTCCACCGCTGCCCGTGTCATTATCGCGGCTAAACGAGACGCTTCCTTTATATATTTATTTATCTACCGCGTCCCTTTCCAACCCTCCCCCCCGCTCCCTCTCTTACCAATGTGGATGATGGAGTCCGCCCGCACCGAAACGCACTGAAATATCCAGGGGAAAAGCCAGAGCATCAACACTTCCATTTCCAGCCTCTCGCACAGCACATCAGCCCGGGTTTCGTGGAGAGACAGACAGGGGGAAAGAAAAAAAAAGGCGCAAGGGCAGGTGGAGCAAGGCAGCGGGCGCGGGGGGGGAGATGCC
>NW_008246060.1:5632432-5677965 GCF_000691975.1 Corvus brachyrhynchos
CTGCCCCCGCTGCCGCTCCTCCAACTTCAGCGACGGGGGGCGGCGCGGGGGCACCGCACCGAAGCGGGCGGTGGGGGGAATGCCCCTTCCTGCTTCCACACGCTCGAGCCCGGGACGTGATCCGTGTTTGAGGAACGAAATGGAAATGCGAGGTTTTTACCCCTGCGCTGGGGGCGAGGTGGTAGGGAAGAAAAGTGGTACAGCAAAACCTTTTCTTGTTTTGTTTTGTTCTAGCTTTCAATGAAATCTAATTCATAAATTGGACATGCTCAGGCTCAGAAGACTAATTCATCCCCTAAAACAAACGCATCAGTGATTGCAGGCACCTAAACGTGACAAGCGTCTCAATATATCGAGGATCCAGAGAAAACAAATTCATTCAGGAGCCCGAAACGTAATTAAAACTACTGCCAAGAAAATGAGTTGAGAGCAGGATGTTACCAAGATTATTAAGTTGCTGCGGGGCTGAGGCACACGGACCGCTATAGGGGTACATACAGATAATGTCAGCCTTTGGGTAACGGGAGGCAGAGCGATTCCTGGAGGTCGCCGTCTTGCAAGCGCAAGCCTGGTAACAGCTCGCCGTGGCCTCATCCTGCTCCGGCAGAGTGGCGACAAAGGGGCCGGCGGCGCCCGTATCTCTGGCACTGGCTACAGCATCCCTGTCATGTGTATTCAGCACACTTTTAATAACCATCACCTGTACGTGCGCTAGTAAATGCTCCCGACGCTGAGCATTGCTTGCTTGCAGGAGCGATCGCTGCAATGTATTTTTTCAATGTAGAAAGCATTTTTTTCATGCAGGGCACAGTACAGCAAGAACTGCTCAATACTAAGGAGTAGGAAATATAGATAAGGGGGCTGGGGATGCAGAAGGGGGAGGGAACACACAGTATAGATGGAGCAAAGTGAAAGGGAAGGAAGCTGAAATGGAAATGATATGAACAAGAATCCCTGTTGATCCACATGCATCAACGACCTCCTATTCAGTGGTAGTTACAAACACAGCATTCGAACAGGGAAGAGCAGGGGTAAATAAAACAAGATATGCTTTTTAAAAATAAATCACTTGTTAACTACTCTTACTTACAGTCCTTGTCTTAAATATGCAATTTCACACTGATCAATGCAGAATGATATATACTATACTCTGCATTTCACGTAATAAAAACACTTAATCCAGATAATTGGCTTCTGGGACAGAGATCAATAGAAATGTTCCTTATTTGACTACGTTAGCAAGTCAAAATTAATTCTAATTTACATTTGCTTCAAATCAATATGCACTTAGTGACTTACACAGGCTCTTTAAAAAGTTAAGCACCTATATTGACCAGAGTCATATATATGTCAGTAACAAGTACATGTGTGGGAATTAGAGAGGGGGAAAGTGTTACTGCAGAACCAAGTCTCTGACTTTCATAGAGGAAAGGAGGCTAAATTTATTTGTGTTTGAGAAGTGCTTTAGCGTCCTAGCCTAAAACCTGTAGAAATATGCAGCTATTAATCCCACGATTTATGCAGGCATCCAAACATCAGTTATAGTTGCACTCCAAGCACTTGGGAACAGGCTTGCCTCCTACTTTAGTTTGTACAGCGAGGTCTTGACCTCAGCTGGGACGCCTCTGGGTGCTATTTTAGTAATAGTAAAATAGTAATATAAAATATTAAAACTCTAAACTCAGTGGATTGGACAAGTTACAAAATTTCCTGGGAAATCCAAGAGCAGTGCTCTGAATGCAGAAAAGGATCCAGTCCCAGCCAAGGGCAGGAGAGGGGAAAAGACAAGAGACCAGAATACAGCAAAACAGACCAACTGAAATAGGCACCAAAAACAGACAGAAGGCTACAGTCAGAAGACAAAAACAAACCAGAAAAATGCACAGAAGAAATCTCAAATGCTATAAAATCTGACATGTAACACGCAAAGTACAATGAGACCTAAATGGATCCACCACAGTAAAAAGGAGGATTGCAGCTTCGGTAGCATCTCTGCAAGATAAAAAGATGTCACATCAAAACTTCATTGCATCTGGTTTTAACTCAGGTTGCATTACCTTTTCTTTCACGTTACTTGCAAATTTTTTTCCCCTTTCTCCTCTCCTTCTACTCTTTTTTTCTAAACCAAAAAAAATCCCAACAACTTTGGCTTGGATTATGTTTTCATAACAATTACTTCTTCTTTGATTTCCCCTCCTTCAAAAAAAGCTATCAATGCTACATTTCTAAGCCCGGTATAAATGAGAGCTCTCCTTTCAACCCTCCCATTCCTTGTTTGCAGTCAGGGGAGTGCTGACACTTAGCAGTGGGTGTACATTGTTTAGGTGCAGCAATTGACACCACAAGGCCAATCCCTTTGCCAACACTTTGTATATTAAGAATGTTACAAGCTGCTGTGATATTCCATCATCATCATGTAGGGGGCAACTCATGACACATTATTCCACAAGGTACCACTGGATTTATAGTGCCCGCAGAAGAATGACATCTCAACAGAAATAGGCCAGGTAAAAACCCAACTCAAGTGACAGCCACTTGGTCACAGTTCAACTCTGTGGCAACAGATGCAATTCTGTGCACACCTCAGACAGCTCTTACCACCTTTGCAAACCGCTGTGGTGATTTTAACTCGTGACCCATCACGAGTTATTGCTGTGCTTATTTCTGTTGTCTGAATGAACATAGTATGAAATCTGTACCAAGTGGGTTTTGCTACAAGAGAACGGCTGGAGTAACACTCCAAAACCTACACCGCAATTAGAAACATAGAACTTCCTAGAAAGGCGCACTGAAAGGCTTGTGCAGTGCCACACTCGGAGCCTTGTGCCCAGGGCTCTGTCCCTCTGTGCTGCCATAACAAGAATGAAGCACATTTTGAAAGACATCATCAGAACTATGGCTGCAGGATATGCCTCGATCTGGAAAGCACCTCACATTTACAAAACTGCTTCATAAGCAAGAGCTCTGCAAGACCATAACACTGAGACTTTTATCATAGCCTGTATTCAGAATAAATGGAAGGCTTTAAGATTAAACATTTCTTGAGTCTTCTCCCAAGTTTCACCCATTTACTATAGCTAAACTGAGGCTTCCCCACATAAAAGTGTGTATGTATCTATTTGTGTACGTGTAGCAATGATTTATTCCTTCTGAAAGCAAATGGAACTCCTCCTCTATATCAGGTGTAAAGATGCAGATAATACCTCCAATTGTTAGCTGCTCACTCTGTGGAGTTGGAAGAATGAAAAGAAAAAACCCGAAAAATATCCTAATACACAACAATGGTAACAATCTCCCTCCTTCCCCAATAGCCAAGATGTCTACTGTTAACACACCCACAAAAAAGTAAAATTTCTTACTCTAAAATGCCATGAAATTCAGCAGCTGTGCTTCTCTTCAGAAACAGTACTGCAAAACCTCAAGCCTAACTTAATTCCAAAGTTTGTGGATGCTTATATTTAAAAATTCATTATGTCATTCTCCTGTGGTGACAGCCCGAGGTTTCAGTTGCTTTATTGAAGCTTCCTTTAGCTTATTGAAACCACCTTTTCTCTTTTCATGGTTGATAGCATAGTATGATAATCTTGCAGGAGTAAATGGACTAGAGTCTGCAAGAAAAGGCTGCTGAATTATAGAGTTCTTTGCAGGACAGTTGACATTCTTGATTAATTTGTTGTGTGCCTATTAACAATCTGAAACTTTGCTACAGTCAACACTTTATTTGGATTGACATGTCTTTTAAGATGCCATAAAGAAGGCAAAGCACTGTTATTTCCATATTTTTTACCTGATTTAATTCAGCAGAGTACACACAGCCTAGATTTGATTTAATTCATACTTATGTTTGCTTAATTTCATCACTTCAATATCTGTTGCATCTTGATAAGATTAATATATACTTCCCTACTCCTCTCTTCCAACTGTGACTTTTTACACCCTATTTTTTCTTTAATGGGCATTTTCTTTTCAATACACAAGGGTCTTTATAGGCCTTTCCGGCCTCCCACATTTTTATAGTTGCATAAATGCACTCTTAATGTAGTGCAAGGCAAGTTGTATCAGTGTTGGTAAGTGTAATCACTATCCTGGCATTTGTATCTAATTAACACTTTGATTCAGAAGAAAAGGAATCTCTTTATTCACAACATTTTAATATCACCAATATGTGTTTTATTGAGAACTCTTAACACACAGATGGACCAAAGAATCCTTTGTTACTACTGTAAAGTGTGGGAGTGTAACTCCTAGTTAAAAGAAAACACTTTTCTCCCTCATTTGTAAGCAAGCAAGCCCCTTGCCATTATATCCACTGGACACTAACTGGAAAAGGCTAAAGTCTGTAAGTTTGTTTTCCTGAGTAGAGATCCTTCCTTTTTTTTTTTTTTTTAAGAAAATAAAGTAGGTATGGTTGCCATCTTTGTTACAGCACAGTTTCATAAGAATGAAGGCTCTCCAAGT
The DNA here is from genome assembly GCF_000691975.1 of Corvus brachyrhynchos. Taxonomy (NCBI): domain Eukaryota; kingdom Metazoa; phylum Chordata; class Aves; order Passeriformes; family Corvidae; genus Corvus; species Corvus brachyrhynchos. The sequence goes on from NW_008246060.1 coordinate 5,636,891, forward strand.
AAAAGTGTTTGTCAATTGTTTGTAATTTAATAGTAGCCATATAAAGATAATCTTTGAACCAACTTCACTGGCATTCATCTGAGAGAAAAAAACAATTTACAAGATTCTCCAATATAAACCCATCTCCAGGGGAACTCCATTCCAAAACATCTTGCATGCCTCATTGACCCATCCACATAGTACACACAGTCCAGTCTCATAAGCTGTTCAGTGAGCTGCCTATTACAGATAATAAGACATTGCTAGGACAGCTGTCCTCTGCCATCACAGCAACCCAAAGAGACAGACACATCCCAAAAGGAAAATCACAACAGGAAAAACCCCTGATGTCATTCCATGTACAGCCTTCATAAATACATACTGACCAATCTCACACATAGTAACAAGCCAAGAATGACACCTCTGGTTTACAGATACTTCACTGTGAATACATATCCCAGTACTTCCACTATTATAAAACTTCCCAACACTTGACCACAGAAATATATCCTTGCTTTGTTAGAGTCGATTGAAGCTGCAGGGTGGTTATGCCAGACAGAGGAAAAAGCAAGTTACTAGAATTTAACCTGCAGTTCACCTCAGCTGGTTGAAGATTTTGGAGAAGTCACGTTCCTGCTAGCTACTTCTCACTTTACCCATCTAGACAGTAACAAACCAGTAAAGTAGATGCTGCTGCATGGTGAAGCAGAGAACCAGAAAAGTCTGAACACATACATTTAAAAAGTTCTGCCCTCCAGCCAAGACACAGTAACTGATCTCGTGTTTGTTCCTACTTCACTGCAAACTCCACCGAGAAATGATGGAAGCAGAAATATTTTGCTACAAGCCAGAAACTTGAATGCTGCCCTTTCTGCATCTCAGGCAAAGAATAGGGACCTTTTCAACTGCACTAATTCAATCCTTTGCCATCACTAAATACTGATGGAGTTTGTGCGTGCAGAGTCCTTCTAAAAGCCTCACAATGGAAAGTACTCTAAGGGGAAAGTAATTTTACCTTAAAGAAAAACCCTGATCTTTCTCAGCAGTCCATTCTAAACTATATTATGTTTAGTGACTGTCTCACAGTGGGTCACTTCTACCAGTAGGTAAAGCCTCTCTTTTGTCTTGCAATGCTGCGTCACAGAGTTGGTGGCTTGGGTTTGTTTGGGATGGGGTTGGTTTGTTTGTTTTCCAGTGTGTTTCTGCAACCATTAGTAAAAATGAGGTACAGAATTGGCCTTCTCAGTGACCCCATTAGCATTAATGGCAGTCACATACAGAATATATTCTCCCAGGGATCTGTGTTCTCTTTGGGAAAAGATTCCCCGTAATGGAGTTCATAATTCATACTCATGTTTCCAGGAAGGGTTGAAATGAAGATTTTTTTAGCAAAAACACCAGCTTCTCATTGTATGCCTGACTTAAAAAATTATTCTACCAAAGCCTTTGTTTGTTGTATTTTTTGTCCCTTAGCGGAAAGAAAAAAAAGGAAAGAAAAAAAATCAAGCCAAAAAGTAGGGTAAAGTATCATGGTATATCTTAAATTTCCTACTCAAAGAAGGGGATACTTTTTTAAAGGCAGTGCAATCCAGCCATTGGAGCAGAGGAGCCATGATTCCTGGGCTACATTCCCACCACAGTCACCGATTCATTTCATGACTAATTGAGTGGACTGTTGCATGAACATTGTATTCAGTTCTCAATTTAAGGGTGAACAAGAACATCAAGTTCCTTTCCTCAGTTCCTGCACTCAGTCAGCTGTCCTACTTCTCTAGGAGGTATAGGGGAAACATGGTAGGTTTATTTTTGGTTGGTCAAGTAATTTTAAGTAATTTCAAGTTTGTAGATCCTACAGAAATTAGGAAAAAACTATCTTATTTTAAATAATTTCAAACAGAAAATGCTCGTTATTGTACTTGAGACCAACCCATTTCACTTAACTGAGTCTGGATGCAAATTTTCAGTATCCAAGCTCCATTGTTGACTGAGTGACAGGACTTCAGATGTCTAATGATTTCTTTTCCTTTCAATTTTTTAACCATGGTGGGGAGGGGTACGTGAAACAGGGGACAATACCTTATATTGAGATGAATAAGAAAAGCTCTAGAGACAAAGCCACCCAGAGCTACAAGCTGGTTATACTCTCCTCTAAGTTACATTCAAGTGATTTCTTCTGTTCTGCTGGAGTAAGCACCTGAACTAGGTCTCCCACATGAGAAAGGGGTGTCCTGATGACTAGGTATTGGAAGAGGAGCGGGGGAAGAATATACACTTCTTTTGAGAGAGAGAAAGAAAAAAAAAAAAGGAGTAAAAACCACCTTGAAATATTTCCATATGGCCTGGTGAGAAAGGGAGAGAAGAGAAAAAGAAAAGCACACTGCTTCCTTTCTACTTTAGGCTGTAGAAGGTGTTTGTGTGCAAGAACAGCTTTCTAACCCAGGCTTCCCCATGTCAAGAAGTTTGTTTATGTCAGGTTGATTTTCTGTTGGCATTTTATGCTGCTTCCTGCAAAGAAACTATTTCTATGAACATACCCAGGCATTCACAACCCTTCCAATGGTTTGAGTCACATAAGCCACACCTTAGTGGTGCCTCATCCCTTCAACACCTATGCCTTGCCATTCCCACAGCGTCAGCTGAAAACGTAAGTGTATCATAGACCCGTTTGCAATAGTCTATAGTATGGCCAGTGGAAATAGGAAACCCAGGACCAGCTCACTTTGCAACATTCCACATAGCACCATTTGGGTGTTATTGCCATAGTGTAGAAGTTTAAGCTATAGAAAAAGTACAAATTGGTTTAAGAGCTCCAAAATACTTTGGTTCCTGGTACACAACATCTGAAAACATCTCTCTTTACTGATTCTTATTCAAAGTGAACTTTAAACTATTACTCTATATACTTGACTCAACAGTTCCGAGAAAGAGATAAAAAAGCCCAAACATTTTTTCTAAGTCTTCTGAAAAATTGTAGTTATTGCAGTAAAGCGTTTATATGAAAAGGGCAGAGAGGATAAAAAACAGGCACCACTTTAAGCATCCAGCACTCCATGAGTCACAGACCCTGTCACTGAGCCCTAATGAAACTTCACTGACCAACAGTTTCTAAAGGTCCCACGCTCTCCAATGTCTTCTTAATATCACTAAATACACTTTTACCTTGCTCCCAGTCCAAACTGTGCTGCACTATACAGCAATATATTTTACTACAGCTACATGCTATCCATCTGAATGCAAGTCTGCAGTGGAAATAGCTTTGTTTGCTGCAGTGCTGTATTATCACACATGACTAGACCAGGCAACATTGATTTTTAAGCAATGGCATTGATTACAACTCTTATTTTTAAAATGCTGGCAGGATACAGCCCTTAGATAAGCACTTCAAGACCAAATTTGAATTGCATTTCCCAGCAGCTCTCCTTTTTTTACAGAGACTATATAATAGAATTACAAATAATGCTACTGACTTCAACATGTACTGAGGATTTACACCAGCATGGTTTCAGTAATAGAAGCTTTTAGCATTCACACTTACATAATTATAATATACTTTAGATTATTGTTTTCAAAATGCAAATTCTTTTTTTCCCCCTTCACAAGTTAAAAAAAGGTGCTTGTTTTCCAGAGAGATAAATTTATTAAATTGAATTTGACCTTTTAGAGCATAGTAAGGTAGGGATTTCTGTTCCCTGGAAACATAGGAAGATTCTTCATGTACTGCTCTGAGTCATGCAAGAGTCCACAACCAAGTAAGAAAAGCACTCTTGGAAGAACACTTTACATTAAAAAATTTATGCAGGGTGAGGGGGCAAGGAAAAAGCCCCAAACCTCAAACCCAAAATATATCCTTACACCTACATTTTAAATTACATACTGGAGGGTATGAAATCATTACAGAGTTTTCACGCTCTCAAGCAGCCCTCCGGACTTATCACCACCATATCATTACTTGACCAGTTTCCTTGGGGTAGTTCCTGCCCTGTTCCAAAAATAACCTTTAAATACCTCTCCAAGATTTCTGAGCAGATTGTGCTTTTGTGTTCCCAAGCTGGTAAAAACCTCCTGGTTATCTTACTGGTTTGCCAGCTTAATCTCAGTTTGCAAAGTGGGTTGTTTGTAACAATGCACAAGGACCATACTTTTCCATTTCTGGCTTTCTCCTAGAGGAATACGGGGATGTGCATGGATGCCATCCCCTGTGCTGGTCTATCTGCAGATCCACAAAACCTGTTACCCAAGCAGCTAAATACCCTTTTCCTCACAGAGTACATGGTGAAAACACAAGAGTAGCCAGTCTTTCCCCCTTATACCACAAGCTCCTTGTTTCCCTCAGGACTTACAAGCACCAAAATACAAAAAACACAGGTACAGAGGGATCTTTGTGTCATGTGTTACAATAAAGCAAAATTCTGTTTCTGAACCTTGTTTGGAACACTATCTCTAAATTGTTGTTAGTCATTTATGCTTTTGATGGACTTACCATTATGAATAAATTATATTTTACCCTCCTCTCTGGTTTGTTCAGATATCTTTGACCTCACCACCTACTTGGGCATATTAAGAGAGAGGTTTCCCTCTCAAGCAGCAGATTTACAGTCAGGATCTAAAGAAATCCGGTAGAAATATTGAGTGAAGATGCATCCATTATTTAATCATTTCACATAGTTCCCATAATTCACCAAGTAAAATGCCTTTAGGAGAGACAGGTGGCATAGCGGTGCTTGCCATCCTATTGTCTACTCCAAGCCTCTCTTTCCAACCTGCATTCATGGATGTTCCTTAATTAAGTGCAAACCAGTTAAAATAAATGAATAAAAGCCATAACTGCTCTACCACCTTCTTCTGTGTCAACTGAATTAACAGGGCTTACAGAAAGGTGCTCGGGAGGATCAGCAGCAAATGCAATAGTCCTCATGAACCCCAAAAACCTTCTGCATTTGATTCAGGAACAGTCCACACAACAGAATGACTTCCCCCCTCCCCTCCCCCTGCATTGAGCAAAATCAAAATTTCCATGCAACAAGAGAAGAAAACCAGACTGGCCTGGTATCACCGCAGTGAAATTGTCACTTCTGCACAGGTTCCTTGTTTCACTGCCAGGGATCCTTACCCCACCCAGTAGAATGCAGCTGCTCCCAGCACTGCTACACCACGCAGAGCAGCTGGACAGTTTTGCTTCAGTCACTCCTCTACTCCTGGCATTCTGTGACACCTACCTGGATTTCTTTTGAAAGCTCAGACTAGCTGCAAACTAGCTACTGATCACCTTTGCCTTACACACATAAAAAAAGCCTCTTAATAAATACATTCGAGACACCTCCTTAGTGAGCTTTACCTCCCTCTAATTCCACATTGAAGAGCTATTAAAGAAAAGAACAATTATAACAAGACATATCCCTGCAAAACACTGCTTCTTTGTGCATTTTATCCATTCACAGTTATCCATCTTGTCCTCCATTTAAGAAAACAAACCTCATAACTTTGTTTCCTTAACCTGACAGGCATATGTAATTACTGGGTGCAATACTTGACTCAAAAGACATCTTTTCCTATTCATGTTTTTCTTTTCAGTCCAGCATGCCCAAGACACTCAACAAAATTTTGGCACTGCCTGATATATGTTAATAATGTAGAATTTTCCTTTTCTCTGTTCAAAGTGGAAGTTGATATGGATGCATGGATTTTGTGTCATAATCTGAGGTGAAATTTGCATTATAATCTCGGCTCAGTGTTGTTTTCAGCAGAAGCATTTCTGGGCTCAGAAGCCAAAGCCCTCCATCAGCGATACCACTCCTTTTCTTTTTGCCCACCCATCCACCTCACTGCCTGACTACAAAACCACAGGAGCAGAGATAAAAATCTGCCAGGTCCTTCAGAGTCACAGATAATCAGGCAATCATGCCCTCATATTTATCTAGATAGTTATTAGCAAAAACCCGCAAGTCCAGACGTTGCCATTATGTGGCTCCACCCCCTGGATCTGTAGGCCAATCATTGGACCAACTGCCACTAGATGGAGAACAATCCCTGGATTTGTCTAACAGTGTTAAGCAGACAGAAACTGCAAGCCACCCTGTTCCCTACAGAGCTTGAGAGAGTGTTTTCTGCATGCCACCTGCTAACCGGGTACACCACGGGTTGACAGCACCTCTGTCCCTCAGTGGCAGCAGCCCGTTCGATTCCATCAGTGTTGAGCTACATATTTTATTGTGCTTTAACTAATATGGCCTCAGAGGATGCACTTTAAAAGGAGAGTGAATGATTTCTTCTGTTTAGACTTCTAAATGCTGGAGCGGAAGTTCTCACTCTCTGCAGTTAGGAGTGAATCATGTGAATGTGTGTGCACAGGATGAAAACACCCTTCTGTTGATGAAGGTGGCAACACCGCAGCTTAAACGATTTTCCATTAGCACACAATCAGACTTTATATTGCTTATAGAGGGGAAACAAATTCAGAATACTGACGGAGTCTAAAAGGAATTCTTGAACACTGGTGGCAAAACAAGAACAAGAGGCAAGCAAATTTCTCATGTTGGTTTCTGTAACCTTGAGCTCATCTTGCTGCAATGTAGTGGAATAAATCTGTACTGTGTGCAATTATGGATTTGATTTCAAGGCTGAACAAGAAAAAAATATTTAAATAACTATAGTTGTTCTAAGCTGATTCATTGTACAGCTTTACTAAACTAAAGATGGAATAATGCAATGACAAAAATTGAGTGAACAGTTACAATTAAACCAATAGGTTCAAAGAATCAGATCACCAAATTAATACAGCTACTGATAACCAAATCAGCACACAAGAAGAATAAGCTTTCTAGCTCACAGGAAAAATAATTAATTGCTTTGGATTAATGCTAGGGAGAGGGAGTTTAAAGGAAGAGTGAACTCCTTTTCAACACAAGGCCACAGCCAGCACTAGCTTCTCTGTAGTTCACAAACCAGGCTGGCAAGCAGCACAAGCAGCAGCTCAGGATGCTGTTTCAGATTTCAAGAGACAAAGTATAGGTGAGGAAACAAAGCCAAATGGGTCTGACCTCAATCTTGGCCAGTTTGAAATGCATGAAATTTCTCCAGGCTGAGTTCTTAGCTACTGCTAAGTAGCTCAGATTTTCACCTCTCCAGCTCTTTTTCATTTTCCCCACCAGTGAAAAGTTTATCAAGAATACCCCAGCAAAACAGTATTTTAACTCTAGTACTTTGATAAAGATATGTAAATTAGGACGGAATCCAGCTTTCTATATTTCATTGCTCTAAAAAGACAACAGGAATATAAAAGTCAATGCCTTGTTTACAATTTAATGACCACACTCATAGACAAAGGCAGCAAACTGATTGACTGCGCAAGAACTGAGTGTGTGGGCTCATCCCAGGGATAGCCCAGGCTGTGGACTCCTTTTCCAACACCATGTCCCTGGTTGGATAAACCCAGTCCTCTATGGCCACAGCACAGCCTCTGGCTCGAAGGAGAGACCTGAAGACCCAACGCAGGCCTTGGGGCAGGGGAGTGGCTGTGCCAAAAACTGTAGTGTAAACTCAAGTTCCACCCATAAAAAGCCATTCATGGCCACAGGTCCAAATCACAGCTCTGGGATAATTCTTTATGCATTTTGACTAACAGAGGAATAGTCATTAACAAAACTGTTATCAGGCCACTGGTCTCATTCCTCAGTAAGAAAAAGAGGCAGTTTTATTCCTTTCATGACATTGTCTGCTGGCAAACACTGGAAAACAATTATTTAAAGAACAAAACTTCCCTTTGTATGTTTGCAAGAAATTTTCCTCACAAGAGCCCGTATTTTCTAGAATAAAATATTCAAAGTAAGTATGACTCTCTATGTGTACACATCAACCCCAGAATGTCACAAACCAAAATAAATGCCATGTCCTTTTGAGAGCTGAGGAAGTCCCAGATGGCCTGTAATCTGGGGAGACATTAACCTTTGCCAAGGAATCACTAGGAACTGCTGATGCAAAACCAAAACCTCTTCATGGATGTAGCAGCAACAAGGCCTTAAATAAGCTGACAAGGCTCTGAATGCACAAGGAAAGGAGATATACGAAATAATGAGGGCTCTTTTCTGTGTAATACCTTCTCTTCTTCAAAGCACACTTTTGATTTGCTGATCTATTTTCTTTTAACAAGATGGTTTAGTTCATTACTTCTTACATGACTAAAAGCAGCACATTGCTTTCCTTCTACAAAAGACAGTAAATAGCATTAAGGGAGTTATATGAGAGAAGGTAGAGCAACTTTACAACAGAAAGAACCTCATAACGGCACGATACAGGATAATAGTCTTAAGGCAGCATCATAATAAAAGGCACAGTTTTTATGTAATGCTCTTTTAGATTGATTTTTCTACATTGCAAATGCTCCCATAACCATCTTTTGACATTTCTCCTGCACTGTTGGTTACCATCCATAAGCAATCTCTGTCTACCTGGCATTATTATTATTTTAAAAGCAATTTCTTTCACCTCCTTTCAGCTAAGACTTATGCTATACCTAATTGCCAGTTACCATCCTCCCTTCTAGAAAAAGAAATTCTGGTTTCTAACCATTTGAAATCCATCCTTAATGAAAACTACAGTATAATCATAATACCAGTATATGCACATTACAGGACTATGATTAGCAGAAGACCAAAAAAAAGTGGGTGCTACTTGTGTTCTCTCTGTCCCACTTGAAATGTTAACTCACAGATGAGCACTGTCTTATGATAATAACACGAGATATATTGCATACAGAACTACCAGCAAGAGGCAAAAAAAGGTATTAATTGCTTGTTTATGATTAATAAAGTAGTTAAAAGAGAAGGAATATTATTCTTGCTGGGTGCTCATTATGCATTTGATAATCTCTATTTATAGGACAATGAAACATGAGGCTTATAAAATGCCATCTGTTGGTTTCTTTTTAACGTATAGGATTTTTGACTCCAGGAGCTGCAGTTGAGCAGTGTTAATAGTGATACAACATGTAATACTAATGCTTTTGGTTAGGAGAATTTGAGCCATTAAATATCAAGAAGCAGGTTGGGTACACATCCTGAATAGTGTAACTCCTATCTTCTTATTCTAATCTACTTAAAAAGCAATTTATACTTTCATGTAATTGATTTCGATCAGTCATTTAAATAGCACAACACACACAATATTATATATTGCAATGATCCACAAATGTGACAGAAGTGATTTTGTTCTTTGATCTCCACGAGAGAAGGCATCTCATGAGAGAAGCTCTGAGAGATCTGTAACAACTACAGGAAAAATAGCAACTACTTTTTTATCTAAAAAATTAAACAAAGCCACAGGCAAAAAGGAAAAAAAAAATCTTTCTTATAACAGAGAGCTAGCATCAGATACATCTGCATTAAATTTGTCAGTACCTAAAGGATGCATTATTCTTACATATTAACCATGAAAATAAAGCATTCATAATAAAGGTCAATATTAGAGTGTATCAGCTCTAATAAGTTTGACTGTCATTGACTTCTATTCCTAATTAAGTCATCAAATGGCCCAATATCCAGATCTTACGTTCCCTTAGAGCATAATCTTCTGGTTTTAATGCAATTAAATGAAATTGTGATTGATTTTTTTGAAGTGGGTCACTGTGTATTCCTATCGGCATAAAGCTGGAGGGGTTTATATCACTGGTTTAATTAGGACTTCTGACTCCAACAGAACCCCTAAACACTCAGCTGTTCACAGGGCAAGCAAACACAGGAAGAAACAGCTAAGCACTGTCAGGGACAATTTATACTTTGGCAGTTTCTTAGGGAGATCAACCTAAGATTTCTGTTCCCACTTTCAATTGCTTTCACCTCTGCAGTCTCTGCTGTTGCCTCAGCCTTCACCCCTGCTTTGCCACAGCTCCTCGTTGTGTTTCTCCATCAGTCTGTCAGATAACTGGAAGCAACAGCTGCCCAGGACAGGAACTCTCTTCTTTGCCATTTCTCTACAGCACTTTGACCAAGCAGTTTGATGTCTGAACCAACAAGAATATAATGCCTTCCATCCCAGAACACAGGATTTGCTTCTCCCTCAAAGGCTAGAGAAATAGTAGAAATCCCTGCCTTGCTACCAAAAACACTGTGTTACGCTTAAGACAGGTTGATGTAAATATTTGAGAAAAATTGAAAAGTCTTGACAAAAACTTTGATTTTTTTCATACACCAAGAGTAACATGTGCTGTTTATAGCCTGGACTCATTCAGGCTAAGAAAGGCCATCAAGAAGAGCAACAAAACACAAAAAATAGAAACAACCAAAAGCTGTTTCATGAAAACCAAACAACTCACAATATCCGTATTTTCAGTGATGCACCCAAAAAGCCAACTGGTGTTCTCCTTTCTCTCAGAGACACAGCATATAGTAAGCACTGGAATTTGGCCAGAAGATCAAGACTAAATGCAAATGGACTGTGGTTTTTGGGTTGGGCATGGAGAAGTTCCTATTTCTGCATATAAAGGAAACATACTGGTTTTCTAGTCAATCTGCCGTCAGTGAAGCATTCTTATGAAATTCCAAGAGTCTTAAACTAATGGTAGACAAGTTCAGCAGGAGATCATGGCAATTCAGCTAACCATATGTCATCACAAATAACAGCAACCTCACTTAGTTCACGAAATGTAATTCAGTAAAAAGATGAGGAATAATGAATAATATCAAGAACATCTGAGATGAAGAACTAAAATGGCACCAATAATTCTAAATTAATATTTTAAAAATTCCTGCCATTAACTCAAAGAGCACTACTCAAAGTTTGTTCACACTCATATAAATTAATGGTGGTTATCTGAAGTTGCAGAAAATAAATAATCAATGTTCCCACACGCTGAAATCTCGTTCAAGTAAAACACAAATAGATATTGTTTTCACCACTTTAGAGAATATATAGTCATGATTCATCTTATGCTTGCTAATAATATCTCTTTTCCCCCCTTCTCTCATTTGTTAGGTTAAAGGCTGCTCACATAACATTTACCACAAAGTATTTTAGTAGTAACTACTGGTAAGGTTGTTAGAGCAATGTTACAGATTATGCAACAGTTTTTCATCCCTACTTTTCTCTTTGTTCTTTTGCAGTAGCCTAGAATCCCTATTTGCTTTGTCTTTAAAAAGTCACAGGATTCCCCCTAAATGGAGCCCTAGAGGATGATAATATCCACTGTTAGCCTGGAGAGACAGGTCTCCAGAGGAATTTTGCATCACTTTAATTAAATTGTTCTAAAGGTCACCAAGGTGCACACAGATATCAAGTAGCCAATACTTAGTGGTTCCCATGGAACTGGAAGTGCTAATCAACAGAAGCCCTGAAATTAAACAGTTACGAAAGTTAGATTTTTTTTTTTTTAATTGGTCTGAAGGGAAAGGCAAATAGGAGCTTGTACATTTCCAGAAAGAAAGAGGATCCATATTAGCACCATACAGTGTCCAACTCAAGAGTAGTGTGCTCCAAAGATGGAAAGTAAAGTACCAGGGAGTTTATTTACAGGGTGTACCTTGAGCCTTGTCAAGCTGAACCAGCGAGGCGAAGAGCACACACAGAGCTCCCTTTGGCTGAAAACCCTGCTCAGGCAGAACTTGCTGCCTTGATCTCCCCCTCACTCTCTTCAAGGGCTCCCAAAAACAGTAAAGTGGAGCCATCTGGTTAACACACTTCCTTCCCACACATCCTTTCCCTCAGCCCCTGCACATTACACTTTCGAACCTGCCATCCCTTAGACCTCTCGTCTCAAAAAACGTGACTTTGCTGTCAATTCTGCCTTTGATCAGTTGCTCTAAAGAGAAGGGATGCAGGGATCCAACAGCCCAAGCAGTGCTGACAGCCACTATTGTTTGGCTTCTTTAATCATTCCCAAAGACAGTTTCATTATCGGTGTCTACAACTCAATGACCTTTAATACACAACTCAAGTCCTTCTTTTCAGGCAGGCAGTATTAATTGCAGATCAAACACTCTCAGGTGAATGAAAAGATAATTGAAGCACTTATTTCCAATCTTAAGAAGTGAAAAATGCGTATTTTATTTTCAAATTATGAGTGATCATGGTAAAGTGGCTTAAAGAAAGCCCTTATTTATTTGGAAGTTGTAACAGTTTTACGAAAAAAAGCCATCCTGAAAACTAGTCCTAATGTGACCATCACTCACACTTTATTTTCACAAGTTTAAATCACAGTTGCATTGGAAGATATTTGTTTCAGTTGATACCTTCAGACAGCATGGCAGCCCAAGTCACTGAATGAGAGAGGAAAACAGGATCACTCAACCAGTTTCTTGAAACAGATCTTTCATTTGCAATACACAGTTTAACAACTAAAACACATCATGCTGTTAGATACTTCAGGCACCAACAGGAATTGTTTAACAAGTTATGAAGCACAATTTCCGTAACAGTGGTCACACAGATCCTACCAAACAGAGAGAACCTTTTATATGGCTCTTGATCTAGACATGGTAAGTAGGCTTATGTGCCACACCAGGCTTCACTGTGAGACAGTTCCCAAAGCACATCAGAGAATTTCTAAATTCATTCCCTAATTTCACATTATACAGCTGGTGCAAAAAATCTTCCAGAAGAAAATGTAAAAAACTCTCCCAATTTTAAAAAAAAAAAAAAAGGGCAACTGAGTTTCCCAGTAGTAAGATAAAAGTATATTATATTCTCAAATAACCATTGCTAGTCATAAACCATATCCAAAACTGGCTCAATTCCTTATGCACTTAGTTCCAGCAGATTTTCATTTGCCTTTTTTAAACTCCTTAGCAACTTCAGTTGAAACTCTGTTATTCAATGAACATAATTAAAAAAAAAAAAAAAAAAAATCAGGCTTCTGGCATGTGTGGCAAACACATGCTTTAAAAAAAAGGCATGACTCTACCCACGTGTGCCATGTGCTGGACCATGTTCTAGGTAGACAGCTAGAATGGACTTGTCCAGGGAAGCCCAGCAGCAAAGCCTTGCATTGCCCAGGGAAACATTAACTCTCTACTAGGAAATCTGTGGAGTCCTAGACTAACTATAAGAAGGTTTCATAGTCACAAACCCAGAGCTTAGAAACCCAATGTCTTCCAAGAAATTGTCCCTTATTTTGTTTTCCTGCATATAAATATTATGTAATTTAAAGGAATTTACCTTCAGAGGAGGAAAAAATATTATTATTTCAGGCCTGTAGTTTAAATGCAACATTTAGAGGCAACACTAACACAAGGATGTTGGGAAGGAAAATTCTGAATATTTATCCATAAATCCACAACCTAATCTTACTGGTGTGAGTTCTCACTCTGTAAAGGAATAAGTAAGGTGGAGTTAATTTTTCAACAGTGACTTTATGAGGTTTATGTCCAAAATCCCTATCCAAACAGAGCTTTGACAGAGTTTACACCTTGAAGTCCAAACTAGGACACTTTGACATGGAATATTCTACATAATCAGATATGTCTCCATGTAGACACATGCATATCTAAGGTACAGCAATTCAGAACCAAGTTGAGATGTTAAACAACTGGAATCCAGCAATATTTGCAGAGTTCTGATTCCTCTTTAGTGGTGGCAGATATACAATCAGGACATTTCATAGCTGCCTTTCAAAACCTTATCAGAACCTCACAGTTCAATAGTCTTAAAATAAATAGCGCATCATCAGCTAAGTATCGAAATAAGCATTCACCACTACGCATCATCAGCCTCATTTCAGTGCCGGGTAGGTCATCAACATTTTGACTCAGCCCAATTTCAGCAGCTCTTAAAGCATAAGTGCCACATATCCTAAATTAGTTTCACATGGAGATTCCTCATCATGAATGACAGGCAGAACCTTGCTGAAGACACTTGGGGCTCAGACAGAATGTTCCAGAGAGATTTCAGTGTTGTCAGAAGAAAGAAAAAAATAAGGTGCAGGAGGAACACCATGATCATGTACCTTGGCCTGTTCTTAATGCAGAACACTTGGAGTTTTGTGTGACATTCCATAGAACACTTCCTAACACATAGGGTGAGTTTGAAGTCCTAGGTTAACAATTTATTTCTGGAAGTGAAAAAGTTCAGTTCTTCTTTAACTCCTAGGTAATGCTATGTTCTAATATTTTTAGGAGGCCTGACCTGCAGTAGTGAGTAAACTTGAAGTCTTTCAGCATCTGTGCATTCTTTCCCCCTTTCTGAAATGGAAATAATGATACCTCTAGTTCTAATCGTGTTAGTACCTATAAAAAAGTGCCTGGCATTACAAATCCAGATAACTGTTTCTCCTCTAAATGCTTTCACTTTACTCCTCTATTAATTCATTGTTACTAGGTTTACAATATAATTTTAATGATTTTTCCAGACTAGCTCTACCTGTTTGAAGTTAAATCATCATCACTGGTGACCATCCATTTACCTCAACTGAAATAATTTTCCAATAGTGCGTCTATCTTTTCCATCCCCCATTCCCAGGAAGAAGTCATCACCTAACTACACACACAGACACATATTGCATGATAAGGTGAAGTTTAAAGGCAAAAAATTCACTTTGTTCCAACATATTTTTTGAGGAATATTCTTCTAAGTTCAAACACCAAACCAAAACAAACAGAACAAAGAGGGCTCTGTCCAAAATAGCACCCAAAAGAACATTACTTCTAGCATGGAAGCCCCAGCATGAAACAAAGCTGGGACGCTTGTAGTGTGTTTCTATTCATGCTACTACCAGGCCAACACATGATGAACATGATTGTGGTGGCACTGCATGGCCAGCAGGTAGATGAGAAACCTGAGACAGCTCCCTGGCTGCCCTGCTGGCCCTGAGCCTGTTCCAGCTACTTATTGACTCACTAAAATTCAAGGAGTGCTAGGGGGGAAAGAAAAAAGTTTAGCACTTTTCCTTTGAACCTATGTATTCTCTTTCTAAAGGAGTCCTGAGGACAACTATCAAACTCCTGGCCAGCAGTGACCACCAGCACCTCAGGAAAGACCAGCTGAATACAGTTTTGAAAAGAGCACACTTCACAAGCCACCACCAGAGTATGGCAAAATAACCAACCAACATTTAATCTCCTCTCTCCAGCACAGATGGTGAAACTGCTCTTAGCGTATATATGCCTTCCCTGCACTTGACCCTTGTATTCTAGGTATGGATTTAGAATAATCCAAGGGACTTCTTAGCTAATTATCTCTTTCTAGTGATGGATGGGAATCAGATGTCTTATAATAATGCTGCTATTATTAGCTTGATTGGTTGCCTTTGATACTCTCACAAAAGCATACAGGTTATCTCTAATCTGATTTATCTTGTCCAGAAAATAAATTGACTTCCTCAGAGTAGGAAGGCCTCAGAGTTGAGTCACCTACACACCTCATCAGGCAGCAATAGGGCTTGTCCTTCAAGTGAGAAATCAAGCTCCAGTAAAGCATGTCACTCTCTCAGTTCTTCCCACAGCTGGCAGGAAGGTAGAGGAGAGGTGGGTACAAGCTGAATATATTTTTTGTTGTCCAAAACTAAGTATAGCAAACATATTATATTTACTTTTGAAACCAAACATCATTGAAACTTTTTTTTAAATGCAGTGCCAGTGAAATGGTCTGACCAAATTAATCTGTGTCTTGTCCCTCTCTCCTCCCAAAAATACTCAATGATGTCTCATCACACAGACTCATTTAAGTCAGTTATACATTTCGGGGGGGGGAGGAATTGAAAAATTTTTAAAAAAACAGAGTGAAAGATAAAGACTTTGATGTAGTTTAATTTTTCAGAGCTTTCATATTTTCGCTTCAGATGATGTTCCTGCCAATTGTCATGGACTTGGCCCTTTTTTTTTTTTTCCCACTGGAGATTTCATACTGCCAGTTTGAAGGGGTTGGTCAGTGACAGGGGGCCTGGGGAGGAAGCACAGATGCCAGTGTTTCTCGTGTACTGAGACACATCAGCTTTACAACTATACCTCATCCGAATTGCATGGTTTACCTTTGGACTACGGCCCAGGCCTTGCTCAAACAAAGATGCAGGAGAACAGGAGACAGCCACCTTACGGGTAAAACTAAGGGAGTTGCAGAGCACTGCTAGAAGACAGAGAGACGTGGCTGTGCTCCTCCAAGAAAGGGGACTGAGTTGTTGAGTTAATTTCAGCAACAGCCTGCTCAGCTTTTCCTACCATCTGTATTTTGAACGCAGACTTCCCCGTTGTTACCTACACTTTCATCACCTCAAGACTGAGGTTGTTACCAACACATCCCAGATGGGACTCCATCTGAGGATCACGGCATGACTGAAGCAGGGTTAGATACCTCACTGCCATGTGCTGATGTCAGTGCTCAAGTGACAGCTCTGACTGAACTCATCTAGCAGCCAAAGTTGAAGGCGCTGGTCAAGATCTGTCCTGCCTTACATGGAAAAAGCCCATCCCTCCAAAGAAATAATTTTAGTCCATCTGCCATGTTCCTACAACTGTGGTGAGCCAAGACAAGCAAGCTGAATGCTGCTTCCACACCCACCACAGGCGCCTGCCCACGTGGACCAGGCATCCTTCAGAACTGGCCTCTTGCCCTAAGGAATTTCTGGGTGAATTGCAGAAGATAACAATTTGTTAAGGCTTCTGACAAAAGAAGTTTGCAATTTCTAGAATAAAAGAAAGGTAGAAAGGAGTTCAAGTGCTTGCTGGTTTCATTTTAAATCTAAAACAAGTAAGAGTGCCTTAAACTGCGTCCACTGCTAACATCCAATTTAGATGCATGTTAACACATCCTTCTGGGGGTTTTATCAACATATAAACTTCTCAGAAACCCAAATCTGTTCTTTTATACAGAATTATTTCAAGAAAATCCTGCAGCAATGCATCTGGTTCATCTGCTCCCTTTCTGGTAAATACCAAGCCCTTTTTATAAATAGAGACATTTTGGATGAAGGCTGAGAAGCTACAGTGCAACAGTGCCATCCCCTGTCTGCAAAAGTCATTGTCTTTCTTTTGGAAAAGCGGAGGACTGAAAGGCTCCACCTGTGCCTGCTGTACCGACATGGAAGGTAACCGGAGAGCAGCAACACAAGTGCCACGTGCATCGTGGGAACGCTGCTGGGGAATTCCTCCCCACAAGCTCAGTTCTGAAAGAAGTTGCTTTCTAGCTAGTGCCATCGACTTCGTGTCAAAATAAATTGCAAGGCGTTCCACAAATTGTACATTTAAACTCAGTTTTCATACCATCCAGCATGCAGCCTGGGGGAGGGAAAGCATTTTGCATCTTTTTGTAGTAAGCAGAAAGGAGGAAATTCCCACACACTTCTAGACATCCCTGAAGAAAATCTGTTCATCTATTCCACTGCTTTGCATATCCACTTCTGTTTCTACTGGAAGCAAGAAGCGCTTTTTACTAAATGTCCACCCAAGCACTGCACCAGAACACTCCACAGCCCAACATTAAGAGTTTAAAACCTGAATTAGAATGAAATAGTGCAACACAAATAGGGGGTCCAAAGAAGTTTGGGAGTAAGCGGGTAGAGGTATGCCCAAAGGTATTTCTCCACAGAACTTTGGATGCTGTTGTGTATCCAATTAGCATTTTTCATTTACGGGGCTGCTGTAGGGGCTTCCATGGGCTAAGTGCATGTGCAAGACACATTTACTCTGACACCTTCTTTTTTTGTCTCTTTCATCCTAACTTTCATCCTCTCCGTGGTATTAGGACAAGAAGAACCTGAAATTAAGCAACAAGCTGACCATGTCATTAGTTACTCACAGTTACCAATTCCCTGCACTTAGCAGTAGAAATTCAAGCTAATCATTCATTGCTAGAGTTAGGAACAACTTAAGTGCTCTCTACAAGTGTCATCTTCTCTGAAGGTTTAAAAAAAAAAGTTCCTGACAAAATTCCCAACAAACAAAAAATCCGCAAGCCACACAACTAAGATATTGCACTATTAGTGCCAATTTCCTAAACATATCTCAGTTAAGTGCAAGTAAAGCCAGAGCCATTTGCACAATCTCCTCCAATCTTCTTCTTACAGAATAATACTAAATCAGTCCTGCAGACCAAGAGCAAGCCTCCCTTCTAACCACGGGGAAGTCTTTATCTGTCACCTGCTATCCATCCTCTCCTACAGGCTACAGTAAGACTACTTTAAAGAAAAGTTAAATCACAAATGTGAGAGGTTTCCCCTGATTACCCTGTTTCAATCACAGTTCAAACCCATCTTTAAAGCAACTGAAAACTGATTTGTTGTGTTTTCTCGTATCAGCTTTATCATGGTGACTTCTACTGAACAAGTCCAGGGAATTAGAGCCTTTTACATCACTTTGAAGTCCAAAGTATTGCCTCTTGCAATTGGCCTCTTGGGAAGCTGCTGCTGCAACAAAACTGCAGATTTTGAAGTTCTTACGCGGCTGCCCTGTGATCCCCTTGCTTCATTAGGAGCAGACAAATTGTCAGTGACCTTCTACCTTGGTTTTTCTAAACCCACACTGACCCTCCTTCTGGGGACCAGTGATGGGACTTCACTGGGACCTGGTCATCCCTGCCAAGCCATGTCACACATGGCCTTATCAGGGGAACAGAAGAAAAGCCTACAAGGAAAAGCAGAAAAGAAGCCTTACCCTTCATTCACTGCTGTCCCTAGAATACTTTCAAGAACCCTCAGCTTTCTTCTTGGTGGTTATGCATCCTTGTATTAAAATGATCTTCTAGATAATCACCCTGCATGACAGGTTCAGCTTACTATTTATGTTCCAGTTCCAATCTGCAGCTGGTATTAGGTTAAGCTCATAAAGTGATTCCATGTGGGACATGATAAAAATGACAGACATGTTGCCTGAAATATTTTATTTCTCATTTTCATAAGCCTGAAATATTTTATTAGAATCCTATCTATATTAGAAGCAGAGTCTGACAGCTAGCTAATATCTGAGCTTCCACTAAGCAAGTCAGATTTCACTTTGTTGTGAACAGGTTATTATCATCAAAGCTAACTTGATAGAGCCTTTTCACAAAGTAAATTGGGGACACAGGACATGACACAGAAAACAAAATCTAACCTCTGAAGTTAATAGATTGCTAGTTAGCACATAGTAGTTAGCTTCATCTTAGACATATCTGGACATCTGTATGTTTTCTGAAGACTGATGTGATCTCTTCCTCCTCAAATAATTTGCAATTACCTTGATTTTACTATGTCTGGGTAACAACTGGTTTTAACTGCTGTGAAAGCTCACAGCAGCAAGTGGCTTTGTGGAAAATCACAGACAGCAAGATAAGATCAACCTACCCAAATAAAGAGAAATCAATGACCAGTATCACATAAGCATAAATCCCAACTACAGACAAACCAATATGACTGAGAATCAGCTGTGTCACCTATCCCAAAGAAACAAGTTCAGCAGTTAAAATTTAATGAGGAAATATTGCTACAGGAGTCACCAGGTGGTGCTGTTAAAAATACACGTTACTAGAGAAATTATGTCTACTCTTTGAAGAGATACTGTCCTATTAAGCTCCCTCTCTGTTTAGATGTCATCTTGGAGCAGAATTATGCTAGGAAGATGTCCTGGGTTGCAGTGTATTCTATTACCCCCCCCACCAGCCTTTGAAATCAGGTGGGGCAGTGTTTCCTTGCCTCCTCCCCCCAGACTATCTTTCTGTTAATGGCCCATCATTGTCCTGCCGCCTGACTCAGAGATAACTCCCTCTGGACTATCTTCTGTTAATGAGCCTAATCAACACTTGGCCTCATGACTCATTACCCCATTGTGAGATGCTCCACCCAGAGGGAGGAACCAAGCATCCCAGCGTGGATATAATCTGAGGCTGAACACCAGAGACACCGGCTTCCCACTGGATTTCCAGAGGACAGGAGCTACACAGCCACCATTGGACTTCCTGAGGAAGAGCAGACTGTTTTACTACAGGATCACTGCTTCAGAGGACTGCAGCCACCATTCTACCAGACTGCTACCACCACCCTGCCTAACAGGGTGCTAGGTTGTACCTTGACTCTGTCAATTTGACGGTGTTTTTTCTTTTACCTTTTTTCCCCTTTTCTTTAATTTCCATTAAATTGTTATTCTGACTTGGTGCCTCCCACTGGTTTGTTTTTCAAACTAGCACAGAAGAAACAGTCAGTATTTGATTATTTGACCAAATCTCCCAAGAGGCACTTCCTCATGCCGTGCTCCCCTGCTCCTACACAGAATTTATAGGCAGCCTTACTTAACTTATACTAAGAAAATAC
This sequence comes from Corvus brachyrhynchos, assembly GCF_000691975.1. Classification (NCBI taxonomy): domain Eukaryota; kingdom Metazoa; phylum Chordata; class Aves; order Passeriformes; family Corvidae; genus Corvus; species Corvus brachyrhynchos. Next base: position 5,657,067 of record NW_008246060.1, read on the forward strand.
ACACATTTTGCCTCCAACACAGGAAAAATTGACTTACGTAGCCCCAGCTCCAGGATAAAACTCAAGAACAAGATTAAACCCAAGATACATCCTGGATCTAAGAGAGAACAAACTATTTCCACCAGGTGAACAGAATTACCTGGTTAGTTCTGAGACTTCCTTCTTTAAGTGGTGTTCTTTTACAGAATATGCATACTTGGTGGTTACTAAACAGAGGAGAGACCATTACTTGAGATATGGGATAAAAATTTTTACCCCTTACAATAGGTCTTTTTGAGTTCTGACCCCGAGCAGCCTAAGAACCATCCTCACTGAAGACAACATAAAACTAAGGCCTACATGGAAATGCAACTTTTCTTAGTTCAATATTGTGAGTCATGGTGTGCCTAAAACAATTATCCTGGCAAAGGCATGGAAGGACTTTATTGCTGTCCAATTAACATACTATGAAATAACTCTTTCCAAAGCAGCTTATTTTCTTTCTACTCCCTAGGAACAGAACCCCATACAACTGGAGTGGTACAAAAGTGACATTTGGATCCAGAATCATAGAAATTCTTCTTTGGTATCTTCTGTGGTAAAACTAATATACATGACATCACTAAAATTAAAAAAAAAAAAAAAAAACCAAAAACCTGTTCTAAAGAACTCCACCATCTTAGCAAACTGGAGAAATGTTTCAGAAGAGAAAGTAAAATGCAGAACATCTTTCAGCAGAGAAGGTAAAATGCAGAACATCTTCCAACAGATTCCTTGCTGTATATTTATTGCTGCTATTTGAAAAGTGAAGAAAAGTATTTCCTAAGGAACCATTCATACGAATTTTACATGGGCAATTCATTTTCACACTCACTTGATTCTGGGTAGGATACTGTTATTTTTGTGCTGGGTAGAACAAGGTCTACTTCAAGCCACTTCTCAAAGAGTGTGATTTCCTTCAAGGCTAAAGCAATCTTGCTGGCAGAGAGCTTCACCTTCAAAAGATGGCAAGATAAAGCCAGTGTGATGGAAGAGAAAAATATCCTGTGAGTATGGCATGTGCCTCTTTATGTTTCATCTTTAAAATACTTGTACCATGCTAGCAGACACAGATTCTTCTCCACAAAATAGGAGTTCTTACCCTAGAATCTACTAGAAGCATAAAAAAAGAATACATTTTTAAATTTTTTTAATTTAAAAAAAAATTAAAAGAAGAACAAAATTCCTACTCTTTGTTACCAAGAAGTTTGCAGCATATTTAAAACAGCATCACAGAATAAATCAATTTAGATTCAATTACCAAACACCAACCCCCTCACAGCAGTCACATTATTCACATGTAAAGTGCCACAGGATCTTTCAAGGCTTTATATGAAAGGTCAAGGATTTAACTGCACATTTTCTAGACATAAAGGTGTAGTATAACAAAGGTAGAAAAAATATACAATCCTCCCCAACTGGCATCCAAAGTCTTTTATTAATCTTTAATGTCACAATGTTTCAAGTTCAGTATCTGTCAGCCCCAACTGGAAATATTTACGGATCCTGAAAATCATCAGGTTTGCAAGAAGCCTCTTTTTGTATCATTAAAGATACTAGCACAGAGTTACAGCTGTGCTTAGGCTGTCTCAGCCAGGCCTCCAAGCATGTCCATGCTGCCTTGGCCAGTGGCACTGCCATTCCTCATCTTACGCCAACAACAGGAGTCTGGGACTGCTTCACATTTAGGAAACTCCCGATGAGCATAAAAGCCCTCTGGGTTGGAGGAGGTATTTTGATATTGTTTGAATTATTTTTTTTTATTTTACATATTATCACGACAAGGGAAAAGAAAAAATATTTTTAAAAACCAATAATAAAAAAGCAAGTAACTTATTTCCTAAGGTCTTGTTCAGATTTTCTTTAAAATGCCATACAACTCCCTGTCTTTTTAGACATAGGCTCCCCACCTGCTCACTACTAGCATTTAATTAATGTACTTCACAGTTTTCTGCTTGAACTTCTCAGTAAGTCAGAGTTTTACTTTAAACCTCTCTGTAGCCCACCTTTCATGCCAACAACAGCTCTCCTCTTTCCAGTTAACCTCATTTAGGCCACTTTCAACATAGCTACATGCTCAGACATTAGGTCAGCCTGCTAAGAAGATCCAAACAACAGGGGCCATTAAAACCACACCAGGATTAACAACTCCACCAATAACTGCATCAGAAAAGGGAAGGTCATCTTCATTTTCATATTATGCCAAAGCAAAATTTCAGCCCACTACTTAAGTGATTTTTAAAAGAGCAAAAGATCTATAGCCAACATACACAACACTGGATCATAAAAATTAATTTCCAAGTGTCCGGTGAGAAGCTAGAGCTAGAGTTTTCATACAGGAAAGAGCTTGGGAACACATGCCAGATTAAGAAATCTGCTCCAGTAGGTCAATTTTAAGAATAAAGTCTACCAAGAACATTCTGCAAGAACTGTTGTCCTACCTCCTACCTGACAATAAATAACTTCTCGTGGTAGCAAAGAAGCCTAAGGGTCCAATACTGAAGATCCCAGATCCTCAAAAAAAGGAAAAAATTCTAAACAGGAGGAAAGGAGGTTGCTCTCTTCCCCCTTCTTGGCTGAAAACATCCAAGCCACAGATGGAAAACAATAATCTAGCCCTCAACTAGGGGCTGGCTCTAACTGGGGAGCTGTATTTCTTTTTCAGTGGTTACATTCTGCAAGAAAACAAGAACAGCCCTTTATGGCAAAGTACTGAAGCAGCACATTGTTCTCCTTTTACTGTTTACAATCCCAGTTCACTGCCAAATCACTTTCTCAGAAGTGCAAACAGCCTGGCTTCTAACTGCACTGGCATACCTGGGGTAATTAAATACCTTGATATCATCCCACACTTTCAGACCACTCTGGTCCACAGAATAAAGTCAAAGTCGCTAAACTTTACAAGAGATGTGATGGGGAAATACTGATTAAATGGTAACTTTCTAGTGCAGACTCAGACTTTTTAAAGTTACAAATGTATGAACTCCTATGTTCATATCCTGTTAAACAGATGTTTCTTAAGTCCAGATACATTTAATTGCTAATGAAAACCCCCACAGATGGGGAAAAAAAAAAGAATCCAAGCACCAGCCAAACCACAAAGGCTCCCATCTCCTCTCTGTCCTAAGGGAAAACACATCCCACAAGCTCTGTAACCTAGAATGCTGATTTTAATACTACTCTTGAGGATAACAAATAGCATAAAGCACTTAAATACTCTTTGAAACCTCCATTTGTACCACTTACCATAAAGTGTAGTACACAGTGTTGTACCAATACTGTTTTCTTTCCATTTTAAACAAAATTAATTCCCAAGCTTCTCTTAAAAGGCTCTCAATGCACTTATCAATCATGCTCACATGCACATCAGTTTCGAAGCTGTCATTACATGTGCCAATTTCAAGTATTGATCTAACACTTCATACAGCCTACTCTGGCATTTACCTCAATTTTCAGTCCTTGTGATAACTCCTGAAAACTAAGTGAAAAATAACTCTTTGCTATGGCTTTAGAGCACACAGCTTAAGATCCAGTATTTAAACTCACATGTCAATAAGATCAAAAGCCCTGGTAAGCTTTCTTCATTTTGGTAGAGCTGCCTTCAGATGCTGGTGTTTCTGAGCACAACTGAAGGTGTCAACTGCAGCTGTTATTTTTCTCTCAAACCACACTATGAACAAAGAAAGTCATTCCATGTTCCACATCTTCACTGTAGTTCTCCAAAACACATTAGTATGCAGTATAAGTATTGATCCTGCAAGGTTTGTGAAATTCATGTTACTTCAAGCTACAGAGAGGGGGGGGGAATAAGCAATGCAGAAAACAAGGCAATGATCACTATGTCCCTCTCACTTCCTTCACACCAAACCCTCAGAAATAAGAATCCCTAAGGAACCCAACTCATGAAGTGTTCCATCACACCAAAAATCCCCACAAAAAATCTTCTTGCCAAGCTCTGAATAACTGTCCATAACACACTGCTCAAAGGAGCTCATAGTCAGATGATGGCAGCCTGTACTCTCAGAGGTGGTTTTCTACTCCACAAGAAAAAAAACGTAGAAATGGCACATTGATACTGGCACATATACAGTAAGTTCATTTCCATGCAACTTATTTTTTATCTCAATAGCAATACAAACACATTGGAAAAACTTCACCCCTGCTGAAAACACTGTTAAGCACTTCTTGTATATCTGCAGTATTTATCCCGCCAGTAGAGAAACTGCCTTTGCTAAGGAGTTTTAGATCTATGTACAAGTCATGACAATCAAGTTACTGGAATTGAAAACTCTTTTCTACCAGTAAATGCAAAAAGACAATTGAGTTTCCAAGCAACGATTCTGCTACTCAGACACACAGATGCTGAGCAGAAAGGCTGAGAAATTGCAAGATTCAACATATGGTAATAGAAAGCCCTACTTAAGCAACCATAAACTGTATTTGCTTCTGCAAAGGTAAAGCAGAGCTGGGGCTTTATTGTATATACGATCCAATAATTTGTTTGTTTGGAGTTGGTTTGGTTTTATCTTTCAGAGGTGAGCTTTAGTGCACTACAGCACCAGACTGACACACTCCCAGATCAGGGTCCTTTCCTGTTTGTGGGACAGCCTTCCCCTGATCAGGAGTAACACTAACTCCCTGCCATGGCCTACCTTACCAAAGGATCACAGGACCTCCGCATCCAAACCAAGTTGTTCTAGTGTACTTATGGACTGGCTGCATGATGTCTCTGACATGCAGTTCTCTGAGGTCTTTTAAACTCTTCTTTTCCACTAGACCTGACAATAATGCATGCCCTGAGTCCCCAGCTCAGTCCCATCACCTCAGCTGCTCCATACAACTGCTGCTGTGAGGTTGCAGGCTGTCTCCTGCGGAAGCAGTTATCCTCCACAGGCTCCAAGTTACCACAGCTCCTGTGCAAAACATCCCACCCGCTGCAATCCTCCTCTATGGTCAGTGTTCCACCCAGGCACTGGGCACAGCTGCTCCTCCTTAAGCAGCTTCCAAGCCTCTTGCGTAACATACCCTCTTTCTACAGACTAGGTATTAGAAAAATAGGACAAAAACCCTCAAACAACCAAACAAATCAGTCACAAATGCTTCATTCACTTATTTCAAATGAGAGGTATAAGAGATATACCTTCATCTCTTAAAAACAGCCAAAACCAAACACCCAAAAAAACCCCCAAACACAAACAAGCAAAATACAAAAACAAAAAAACAACTCATTCTCCCCCCTCATTTTACACTTTCTGTACACTTTTTAAATGAAACCCCAACTGGAAGTTGTAACAGAACAGAAAGGCAATGCAAAAGACCTTAAGTCAGATCTCCCAACAGGGACTGTGCAGACACACATATACAGTCCTTACCTCTGGGGATTACATCTTCACACCTCAGTTTTGCCCCACACAAACTCTTCATCAGAAATGAGTAGGAGAACACAATGTAGAGACTAAGAAAATAAGCCTACAAAACATTCACCGTAAATAAGGTAGGACTAGGGTTAATTTTTGCTTTGTTTTCTTCCCCACGCTCCCACCTTTTCCTATTTTAGAGAGAAAAAACACCTTGACAGGATAAAACAATTACAAACACCTTCAAGATTCGGGTTTTCTTTCCGTTTTGGAATAAAAGCAGCAGTGTTAGTTTAAGACCAGACTAAAAGGCAGAGAGAAAGAAAATACATAACATAACTGCTCACAGCACAGCAAACAGAATTTAAATTCTCCGCTTTTGAAACATGAAGTAACTATAAATCTCACTAGGAGAAGGCCATTTGCTGACAGAGATTGTAGATAGCAGGTGTTAAATTACTTACTGTCCACTGCCATGAATACAAATGTATTGAAAATTACATTCTGAAAAATAATAAACCAATAAAAGAACAGAGTTCAAACTGACTCCCTGGGAAACAATGTAAACTAGCCAAGACAACACTTCACAGACCAGAGCTGTTTCCAGACTGGCTAGGGGATGTTTGCCCAGCATGTCTTTTACATTACATTAACCTACAGCTAATATGAGACTCATTTTTACAAACACCATATTTAGATAAGCAAGTTTAAAAAAAAAAAAAAAAAAAAAACACCCCAAACTACAAACACACAGAGGATCCCCTGCAAATAAGCAGGTCATAACTGTTAATTATTCACGGTGTGCAATTACAGAGGAAATGGAATCCCAAATCTGTTCTTATGCACATACACAAAAATCCTAAAAGCCAGTCCTCTTCTACACATAGGGGGTATAGACAGTATATCAAATATGTCCACAATTTACTTGTCACCATATGAGAACTGTGTTTTTCCCAAATGGTTACCATTGTGAAAATCCACTTTCAGGTTCCTACTCATTCTGATAACACAGTCCGCAGCACCGTCCTTATCAAAACAACACATTCAGTGCCTAAACCAGGTAATTGTATGGATAAGCTTCCACTGCCACTTGTGGATAAAAGTGCTGCAGCTGGGTGGATATAAATTGTAATACCCAGGTGTAACCCCTCACAGAGCAAGCTACATGTGACCAGCGACAGTAACAGAACATCCATCAAGGGCGGGGTTGCTTATTTTTGAAAGGAGTAGGAGCAGAAGAGAAGGCAGTTAGGGAAAGCATTTGATTTTATAAACACATGCAGGTTATTCCTGCAGTGTCCATCAGTAAGAGATCACCAACAAGAACCTCTTTTCTGTGAAGGCAGCAGTGCCTGATGTCTCCCTGGTTACACTGCACAGTGCCTCTCATTACTGTTTCAGCACATCTGAACTTTTTGCCCCTACAGAGATATAGAAATCTTTACAGAAACTGGTCACATATTTCTGCAATATCATTTTTTTAATCTTGCACCCAATAAATATTTGTTTTTGTTAGTGCCGCTAGCCGAGTGGCATTTGATAAACAATGAATACTGCAGCAGTTTTCTCATCAATCAAGCCATATAAAAGGCAAATCCAGCAATTTAATCTCCTGTTGCTGCAAGCTGTCTAAACACAGTGCTTTTTAACAAGACAGTTTTGTTCTAAGAGTACACACTCCATCCAAGTCTTGTCATTAATTTGAAAAATTACATGCATGATTCCCAACCCCTGGGAAACACAAAGCTATCTTACAACTATTCTTTAGAACTGAACTTCTTCTAAACAGAGTTGGAATGATCCCTAAGACAATAGTTGTCAAAGCAGAAAAATAAAATTTAAAATCCACCAAATGATTTCTTAAATGGTTCCCGATTTCATAAAGGTTTTCTTTGTTGGGTGATTTTGTTTTGAGAAATGTCCAGATTCTAATTTCAAACTTAAACAGAGGTCAAACAACTCAAAACAAATTCCTAAGTCACACCTATTACATAGGCTTGATTCAGATGAAAACAAAAAACACGCTTTTTTTCTCTGCTTTTCTAAAGCAGAAGGGAACTCCAAGTACTGGAGCCACTTATAGATTAATTTTATTCACAGAGGGTAAAGCTCGATGTCTTTCAGTGACCAGAGCATTTGCTACTGACAGTGGACTGCTCTATTCAAACAGGGTGCAAACTGTTGTGATGTATCCCGTCTGCCCTGCAGGACAAAGATGCCCTTGGGTCTAAAGCAGGAAAGTCAGCCCAGAGCAGACGGGAAAGAAGGCCATTAGAGAAATCTGGAGCAGCCTTCCATGGAGCAAAGGGGGCAAAGACCCAGCCTAACTGGTGCTGAAATAGAGTCTAAGTTTATTGCAAGGATTGTATTACACAGCGGCCCCTTCAGTCCAAAATGATATTCCTCTCCACAGTTTATATCACAGACTCACTAGGCCTTCAGATGAAGAATTTTTATAAACTGAACAGTTTTTCAGTTTGTCTCAAGCTACTGCAGTGTCATCATCCTCTTGGTAAAGAGAGCTGGCAACGACTAAATACCACCAAGCAGCTGCTCAGTACTGACAGGTTTTGCTGGATTCAAACTGATGATTTACTGTGGAAGTAAAAGTCTCTCTCCTATTTTATTAATCCTTCAAGCATCCCCGTGTGCCTATTCCTTTATTTCCTGCCCCCTGCAGTAAAGAGAAGTTAGTTAGGAAAGGACAACCAAAACTTTCCTTTGAAGTGATACATCATTCATGCATTATGTAGAAATCCTTTTTATTTTGATTTGTAAAAGTTAAAATCTCTCCTGACCTGAAAATGGGAGCCCAAGACCTTCTGAATTTTTCATCATGGAAATACACTGTAACAAATTAACTCTTTAATCCATTTCCCTTTTCAAACAAATTTTAAAATGTCAAATATTTCACACTAAATGTACCGCCATGCAGAACATTTCTGTCCAAGAATGATAGTGTGTCTTTCAGAATGATTCAAAATAAACAATCCATTAGTGAGAATGGCATCATTTTCTAAGGTGTTAACTAGCTGGAGAGTGAGTGTGAAAGCTGAATTTCCATGTAGCAAACAGAAAAGATTAAATTCAAACTTCAAATTCATTTGCCCCTTTCTGGGGAGGCAAAAAGAAATTTAGGTGGAACAAAAGTCCCATGCATATGTAAGAAAATTTTCCAAACACTTCTGTTCATAACAGCAGAAAATCAAGTGGCTATTTTGACTTAATTTTCACTGTTATAGGGTATAGATGCAGAAGTAGTTTAAGAATGCATTGAGAGGGGAAGGAAAAAATGCCCATGACAACAAACTGAGAAAAGCCCTATTGACCCTAATCCCCATCTCATCTGCAAATAAAAAGGGAAGAATGACAGCGAAAAAGATGGTCTAGAAGCCGCCAAGTGAAGCAGGATTGTTCTGTGCTACCTGGGACAACACTGCTTGTCTATCATCTGGGAATACTCCCTGTGGTGACAAGCCAATCACAGGTAATCCCACTTAGGGCCCACATGAAAACTTCAATTCTCCCAGCTGCCTTTTATTTTTTGCACTGAAACATCCCAAAAAAAGAGACATCCTAGGCGAAAGAAGAAATAGGAATTACTGTGCTAGGAGATAACACTTCAAAATCTGGTAGCATCCCAGTACCTATCTGCATATTCTCAGTGGGACAGAACTCACCACCATTAGTCAGTGCTGCAGTAATCACTTCTCTGAGGGGAACGAACACCAACCTGAGAATTTTGAATTCTGTTTGTATTCCAGCTCTCTTTTCTTTACTGTACTCAGGTAACATTTCAACCGGCTCACAATGTGACAATGCATCTTAAAAGTTATTTTAATCTGGTCAGGCATCTGAAGTAATGATTATTTTATATCCTTAAATTTGCTGGAATAGTCATACACACTGCCAAGAGCTAAACAGGGTTTGTCTGTATAACTAGAGAGAATGTAGCATCTGACTATCCCAAAGCAGTATTTTCAGGTGTGTTTTCCCCTCCCCCTTGATTCAAAATAAAGGTTGCAATCATAAGCCTCTATGAACCTTATTTCATAGTGAATGCAAAAAACCAGATTAAGGCATTATTAAGCTTGTATAGATAGGCTCACAAATACCCCATGAAAGAGAGAGCTGAACATAAAAGAAGTCTATTCTTTTTCATTGTCTGTTCTGATGATACACTCTCTACATAAAAGCATAATTCTTTTAAACAAGCAAACAAAAAGTTATTTAATATAACATAATTGTGAACCTGAGGACTATCCTAAAGAACATTCAAAAGGGCAGAATTGGACAATGCATTCACCCATTAGCGCCTTGTAATCCATGCAGTACAAAGCTCATTTCACGTTAGTGTAACATGGTGCTTTTTTAATATAGGAGACATAAAGAACAGAATGAAAGAGTCCCCAATATTCCTGACCTGAATTGGCCAGCTATTACCTCAAAGATATCTTTACCAACGTAAACAAGCTTTTTAAGAATTTAATTAAAGCAGCACACAGCTTCTGTATGTACTGGCTCCCATTCCAATATGAGATTTTCCCCAAAACATTAAAGAAATTTTCAACCCTGGACAGGAACGCCAACTTCCCCATCCTTCCAGACTGAGTACGATTAACAAAAGGTTGTAACTGAACCCCACGTGAAGTCAATGCTGGACTTTCTTTACAAGGTAAAACATTTCTCAAAGTAAGATCCAGGCCCCTCTGTGCCAGAGGCTGGCATAGCTTTAAGGCAAATGCTAAATAAGCCTCCGTAACTCAAGGCTTAGCAATGTATTTCTTTTCTCAAGGGAACGAGTCAGAAGTTCCTTTCCCCTCTAACAGCAGCAACAAACCAAAGTGCATTACCTAGCAATTCCTACAGCCAGACTTCTTCACACTGCTCTATTTGCCAAACAAGGAGGTTTAAACCACGTTAATTTGCAGCAGCCACTCACAGTAAAGACAATACTGAGACGTTTCAAAGGAACACTGAAGTCTTTGTGTGTATCCTGTGGTGGGCTCAGTTACAGCAATTCTGTTCTAAGGGGCCGCACCTGGAGCTCATCCTGGCATCAGAAGACTCAGGCAATAGCAAAGCAAGTCTAGGATACAGCCTGTGCTAATGACACAACTGTCCTCGACACAAGGTTGATATTTTAAAAAAATGGAGGACACAGCTTTAATGCGCCACTCTCCCTTAGCTTTTTTCATAGAAATAGCAGGTCAAAAAAGAAACCCTGCTTCGGGGACACGCTGTAGATATGCAACAAGTGGAACTGGAATGCAACATGGGGATGCAGTTTGTTATCTTAGCTATCAGCATCTTATCAACATTCCTGAAGTGATAGCTGTAAATGCGATTAACACTCTTCCTTCCTTCATGAGGAATATCTGCCTTTTTTTCAATTTTACAGAGAAGTTTTTAAGCTCTGGATACACATCTTATAATTTATCCACCTGATCCTACCTTGGCCAAGAAATAAATGCTCTTCATGATAAATAGCTTCATAATGTAAAATCTAGCAGACATGGTGCAGTCCTGAAGCCTTCTTTAGTGGAGTTACTCACTGCAGGTCCCTTAGGGAGTGGCAGCCCTACTAGGAGACAGCTGTGATCTCTATTCCCTGTCACTGGGCAGGGTATTAATCCTGTACCAGTAAGTGTTCGAGGGGACTTGAGCTAAATAGATTTTGAACTCCCAGTGCACTAGAGAGGGATTCACACCTACTCTTACCTTTTTTTCTCAGAGCTGCAAATGGCGCCAAAACACAAGCAGGAACAGGATTAAACACCAGCTGAGCACAGATTTTGCAGTAGAGGGAAATGAGGAGTCCTATTAGGCAAATGTGAAACTATAAACTGAGTTGCACAGGAGTGAATTTGCACTTGACATAATTAGCTCTAGGGGAGAGCACAAGTGCCTGGACAGGCTAAACCACAGCATACTGTTAAACAGAAAAAATACCTACTATCATAGCTAGCACTGCCAGTGTGCCTCAGATCTGACCATCAATATTATATATTCTCTAGGACTGCAGAAATTATGAACAAAAGCTATGGGGCAAAGGATAGGCCAACCTCTTTAGAAAGCAAGATAACTTGTACTCAAATTCTTGAGTTTTAACACCTGTGACCTGCTGAGCAAAGGAAACAGCTGGAAGAGTTAAATACAAGCCCTTCATACAATATAATTTAGAATTCTTGCCTAGCCTTGTCAAATTCTCTGCTGTTATATCCATTAGGTAAAAATATCCAAGCTAATGTAAGGTAAAAATGAAAAATATTGTTAGTTCTTGTGTTGCTTGAGCAGTTAGGAGATGTAAATAATTGTGACAATTTGTTTGGGAGATTACTAGCACAAAGTCCTGTATAAATCAGAACTATTAAGTAGTTCCATTATCAGTACAGAGACTTTTCTTCCCCCTTTGTTGCAATCTCTCATCTTGAATTGTCACTACCCAGCACTCATTTTCCTATCACAATCTGCAGAAGCCAAGTGATAAGGTTCCATGTTTACCTTCAAGAATGCCAATTGCTCTTCTGTCAGTGCTCAGGTTTTATCACTGGTTCAGTGGCAGTGAAATTGAGTTCTGGAGGAGGGAGCCTGCATTATGTGAGAACAGTTAGATGCAAGGACAGCAGTGTTTTTGTAATTGAGAAGTCAGCTGTGAAGCCAGCATTTACTATCCATTGGAGTCATCTGTGACCATAGAGGAGAATCTGATGGCACAATGATGGACAGTCTGATTGCATATTTCCTGTGCACAGAGCTGTGAATATGTTCAGTGATTCTCAGATTCTGCCTGTATCCCACATGTGGTCTGCAGAGTAGAAACAGTAAAACACACATTATTTTTCAAGCCACATTGCTCTCTGCAGGAAAGCAAGCAATTCAAGACTTCTCATAGGCTCTCAATAGGTAGGTTGGTTTGTTTGTTTAAATATATTTGAAACCAGGAATTTTTATCTGTAGCTTATTTGAAGTTTTTGTATGGAGTTAATTTAGTGGGCGATTTGAGTGGGTGCATTGGAGGGGTAAATACACTCAGGTAGACAAAGGTGTGACTATAAAGCAATGTTGAGAAATTGAAGCAGCTGTGGGTATAGAATAAAAAGGTAATACAAATAAATTTAAAAGGCCGTAATTCCAGGGATGAAAAGGTACCTATACATGCAGGAGGATGATTCTCAAATGGATAATTTAATCACACTTTTTGGAGATGACTTGCATCAACCAGGGAACAAAAACCTAAAAAACCAAAAACAGGAGGATATATTTCCTGAAATGCAAAATGAAGATACTGAATACTTAAAAGAAAAAATCTCCCTAGTTTTTCAAATGCTTGAATAAAATTGGAACAAAAAGAGAAAAATTTCTTTGCTTCAAATGCAGTAGTCCAATAAGCTTTAATGGAGCTCAGCCCTAAGATCCTTCTATTTCACTTTCTCCTTGTTAAGGAATAAAATAAAGTTATGGTACAACTTTTCTTGCCCTCAATACCCAAGACATTTCATCTGTTCTAGAAAGATAATAATTCTTATCTTAACTGCAAGCTTATGAGATTAGTATTGCTACAGTTAAACACAGAACACTATCCCGTGTCACTGGAATGGGAGGGATGAAAGCACCGGAACTGAAGCGCTTGTACTACACGTGGGATCACTAAATCAATAGCATTCACCATCATGTGCTGCTGCATCAAAAAAAAAGGCTGAGTCCTCACAGTGTACTTAGGGGGGCTGTGAAATTGGGATCAGTGGTCCTGTCTGCTGAAGCGTTTATTACCTTTGCACTTCTCACATCTTACAAGTGAATTTATTCTACCCTCATTCTGCAGAGGGAAAACTGAGACACCAAGCAGGGTAAATCAGCTGCTGAAGGGGACAGAGGTGCTTGGTGGCTTGAGTTGGGATCCAGGTTAATTTCTTAACCTGCAAACAAAGGCTTCCAGCTGCTCTAATTAGGTCTATGTACCCAAACCCACACTAAGGAACCCACTCAAGGACCCCGAGGTGTCCATTCAAGGTGCACATGCAGAGATTCAGTTTAAGCAATATGAATATATCAATGTCAGTGATAAGATGGGAACAGTGGGACAAGACCTGTAACACTTAGTCCTCATTTATAAGGCAGCTGTATCAGAATGCAAGCAAATCCTTCTTGTTAGCATTTCCATATATTATACCCTGATAACTGGAATTAATACTCTTCAAGATGGAGTCAGTAGGTTGTAATTAGTTAAAGAACTATTGTCACACTAATTATCAAAGTCAGTGACACAGGATATTTGCTAATTGGGCAGAGAAGGTGCTGAGCTAAATGAGGCCTCAGAGCAGTGCTTCCATTGCTCTTCTTGAAATCATTAAGGACAGGGGGAAGGAGAGTCTTGCCAGAAAAACATGTTCTGTTCAAACAAACTGTAATGTGTGCAAGGACAGCACAAGACTTCCTCCAAAATGTGACTGACTCAGCAGAACCTCTGCAGAAAGCTTTGCCAGCATCTTAAACCCAAATTTGAAGCCCTCATTTGATTTCCTTGTAATTAAAGCTTCCACATCTGCTATCATTTGGCCTTCCCTCTTTTCTGCATGACATCAAGGTAAACAACTAAGTAATTATTACAGCTGTTCCCACAGACATCTAAAGCACTTATGTCGGGTAACAGATTTTGTTAAATTATTGGACTGGAGTTGTCATCTGTTACTATATTTCAAAAAATCTATCTCTCTTACATGCAACATAGAATAAAATGCTCAGTAAAAACCTGTAATACACACTACTAAAACAAATCTTTCTTTTCTACAAATTCATAATCTGGTTGTCAAATTAACAGAATCCAAGAGAGCACATGACATGCTATGCCAAACTTGAGCTATTCTCAGTTTAGAAACAATTTGGCCTCTTTGCTAAGACTCGGAGGTTTGGGTTTTGGTTGTATTGTTATGGTAGCTAATATGAAACCTGTATAATAACTTGACATTTCTTCTCTTCCTGCTGCTTATTCTCCTCACCTGAAACCACATTCTTGTGCCATACCCACCTCAGTGGTTCTGAAGCAACAGGAGCCTATGAATTCTGAAATAGTCAATCTCATCCCCACGGAAAACTATTTGACAACTAAAAAGAAAAAGTGAGGGGAGGAGAAATAAAATAAGTGTCTGCAGAATAGCAGCTCAACAATATACTTTTCAAAGTTTACCAGCGGGAGTCAGTCACTGTCAAGAAGTTCCCGTCTGTGTTCATGTCTGAGACATTGAATGGGATTGTCTCACAGATACTGTGGAAGAAGCCTTAGATGAAGGTACGTCAAACAAGCCATAACTAACATTCAGACTGGATAAATTCATAAACATAGGTTTGACTAAGAGATATGCTGAAAGTTTTTCAATTTAAACAATATTTTCCTAAAACAGAACATCATAATCTCCCTCTTCTGCTTAACAACAGCAAGAAGAGCCTGCATGAATGCAGAATTCATTTGGTATTGCAATAACAGTGTGTGAACTTTTCCAACAGCTGCAGAGTGTATCCATATTGGTAAGTGCCTTTTATTTTTGTGAGTATAAATAACATACATTCTTTAGCAGAAATGAAAGAATGAAGTATATCATCACAATTTCCAACAGAGTAAAACTTATCAGCTGGACTAAGGAGAGGGGTTAACTGACAGGAGAACTACAGATAAACATCTCCTGAATTGCACATAATGCCAAGAAAGTACATGAGGAATATTGTACTCTGAGAAAGGGAAGAAAAAACTCCACCAAAGCCATTACAGCTATTGCAACAATTCAATAGTATTTGGTGTGTGCAGTTCAATTATCCCACTGCCAGAGTGTGACTAATTTCACCCTCACGAAACCTAAGTAATCAAACTTGTAAAATTGAGATAGAGCAATTTTAAAATTAACCAAAAAACCCAAATGATTTGGTGTGAATCTCCATGTGATGAAACAATGCTTTTGTTTGCCATACTGAATCTATTTGGACCTGATCACTGCCTTTGACACCGGTTTACCAAGTTTTGGCATATGGTCCACCCTTAGTGCCTTCCATGGCTCCTCCTCCCTCATTAGTTAGAATTCAGAGCTGAGGAATAAAGGGGATGTGGGAATCTTCAGAACTGAGTGAAGTTCAGTGGCTCCCAAGACAGACAAACTCATTGAACCACAGTATCCTTATCAGCAGCCAATTGCTAGGGCTGAAGTCACTGGTGCAGTCATGGGGCTGCAGGAGGGTGGCCACCTGCAGCTACGTCATGGCAGAGGGTGCACAAACATGGGAAGACACCAACCTGCATCTAGAGTTTGAAAGTAACTTGTAGGTGGTGCTGTAAGCCAGAGAACAGCACCAGGAAAATAAACAGTTTACTTTGTGTAAGGGGATGTAATTACATAACTTACAAGGATGGGCTTTCAGAAGCAAGGGTGCACCTTCTCTAATGTGCATCTTCCACTGCACAAAGTCTAGCAACCTGGATTATAAAAGTTTAGAGTGTAACACAAGCACAAAGGTAATTGTACAGACTTTCCTCAAGACAAAGGATGATAAATGACCCAGCAAAGCATTTCATTGTTGCAGAATACTACACACACTCCAAAAAAAACCCAAAAAACACCCAAAACTATGGTGATTAAAATTCTGAAAGAAACGTGGAGCTCAGGAAAAGAAAGCTTAATGAGCTACCTCACTACAGGCAGTCTTTGTACCTATGATTAATTTGATGTTTCCACTCACATTTATTTTAGGCAGGGGAAAAATGATTGTAACTAATTTTCTAAAAGGTAAACATCCAAACTGTAAAGTGGTGCTATCTCAGATCCAAAATTTCTAACACTGTATATATGTACATGGGTGAAGAATTAGCAATAGGCTTTATAGTAAGACTGATATTTTAAAAAGTAGTTAGCAAATGTCTTGATTTTTGAATAACCAATTTAACATCCTCACCAGGAGCTGATTTCTGAGGATTGGGGCTTTCTTCCCTGGTTTATGGGTCCTGGCAGCAAGTCAAACTGAAACTTGTAGTGAAATACAACTTTCAGAAACCTCAACAAAAATACAGGGAAAACCAACAGTCCCAATTTCAGGGCTTCTCTTCTGTATTGTCCTATGCTACACTGAGCTTGTAAAGTACCAGGGAGTGAACAAAATTACATTCTCAGCTGTATTTCATTTGCCTTTGCAAAGACATCATCTCCTACAATAGAAAAAAAGTGAACCAGGTCCAAGGATCTGGCAGGCAAGTGAAGGATGAATTACTTCTATTGTGATGAACTGGGTCTCTTGTGATAACAAAAACATCAGTTCAGTTAAAAATGAGGCATGTAGTGCAAGCTCACTCTTTGGATGCTAGTTAGACATTGATGCAATTGTGCTGTCTCCAGGTTTCAGAGCTTAGGCCCTCAATGTGCACTGCATTACACAAACACAGCAGCTTAAGCCCATCCGTTTATGTATCCTGGTGCTCCTACCATTGTGTCTTTAGTATGGATGGGAGCCACGGCAGCTGCAAAAGCCTGGAGTACGGGGAGGAGGAAGGAAATTCTGGCCCAGACACAACCACAGACATCTGTAGGACATGGCTGTCTTTCCAACTCTGCTGTTAGTCACTACATCCCACAGAGAAGAAAGGAGGACAGAGAACTTGACAAAAGTCTTTACTGAAACATGAACCATAACAAATACAAAGCTACCTGGTTCTCTAAGCCTCTTCCATGCATTCAGTCTGGTTTGCTAGGTCTCTTCTCTTGGTCTTTTATTTAGGTAGTTGATGGATATTCGAACAGCATGGAATTTTTGAATCTTCTCACACCTGTCCTTCAGACTTCCTATGTCATCCATAGGAACTTTCCCCTCTAGGCTGAATTTTACTAGAATGGAATCTGAAATTCAACATATTGCTGGGAGAATTTAAGCTTGTCTCAAGTGAACATATCTGAAAAGCACTTAATGCCTACAGCTAACCTGAACATTCATAGTTCCTTTCAAATGGCCTTAGCAGCAAGGAGAGTTCCCTTTTACCAGTGTACAGCATTGGTGCACAACCACCCACAGCTCACCTCTAAAGAGAAGCAGCATTATTCCCCCAGAGCTCCAGGGATGACGTTATTAGAGGTCTGATTCCCACAGCCAGTACACTGCAACCTTAATAAACCACGTATTTGCATCAAGGGATTACGTCCATGAGTGCAGAGGAGTGGACTCATTTAATAGTCTTTCTCTACCGCTGACTACTCTGATCCCTCCAGCAATTCTGCTCTGCAAAAAAACAGCTCCAGAATGACAAATTGATTCTTTCCTTCCTTTTAAAACAAGTCACTTCTGATTTTATGGCTACACCAGATGCACTTTCTTCACTTAGATTTAAGGAGGACAAGCTGGTTATATTTCTCTCTATTTTTGCCAGAAGCTTTGTATTTTGTGCTGGATGCCTCAGGACAGGGCTGATCTAATTCTACAAACTATGGTTGATCTGTTTTGCTTTTGCTGAGCAATAGCTCACAAAAATAATCTCTATGATCCTAACTGCAGCAATTGGGCAGGATTAGAAAGTCAAAGGTCTGACATACACAGGCATGTACCTTTGTCTTTAATTCTGTGCGCCTCCATTATCAGATGGTAATGCAGATAATCCCCCATTTGAATTTTAGATAAATAACTCCTTGCCCCTTTTTTTCTTTGCATAACTAATGTAGTTTTACCCCCTCTGCATGAATGAAAATAAACTGAGAGCTGCTACTGTGAAAATAAAGCAGTTCCCTTTTGTTGGCTGCAGGGTCCCTGATCTGAAGAGTCTCTCAGGACTATCAGCTGGCATTAGTTGGCAACATTCTGTCAGTCTCAGACGCTGCCAGTGGCAGAGGGAACTGCAAACTCTCAGCATTCATGCCTCCAGAGAGGCTCTCACTTCCTACAGTCATGTAAGGGCATACTGGTAGATGTACTGGTAATACCTCTGCTGTCTCTATTAAACATCTCATTTCAGGGTACAGTGCCACCACATTAATTGTCCAGAACACATTTTTAAGCCTTTTCCTCTCACAAATTCGAGGTTCTCCATCTCCTCAGTGAAAAGTTAATTCTAAATTTGTCCTACAGTGGAGTTAGGCAGCCACATATAGAATTTTGTTCTGTAACTGTATCTGTCCCCAGCATTGTGAAAAACAATGATTTCCCTTGGTCTCTGCTTGTGGTAAGCGTCTCAGTACAGGAAAGTGGGACCTTACAGACTTATACCTGTGCAGGTCCTACAGAAAATTTTTACTTGCACAGTGAATATTCAGACAGAATGAAGATTGTGGAGCACATACAGTGGTACTTCTGTGACACTCGAGTGTCTCAGTCTTGTGGCTTTAATCACTGACCAGTTCTCATTTTTCCCAAACTGCCAATTCCATCTATTCTGACTGAGCACAGAAACTACTATATTCTTTCTTCCATCACAAGGGAAGCTCATAGACCTTCAAAAAAGATGCTCTCTTTTCCCAACTATTTCTGTTCCTGTTGTTTCCTCACTTTCTAAAAGTTCCTAACCAATCTCTCAAACACCACAACCTCCCTCTGGTCCTTCACTCCCTCAGTCAGAGTGAAATTAGCCCTTGAGCTACAGAGACTGAAACATCCTTCTGCAGTCCTAGTGTATCTCTGCAGTCCTAGTGTGTCTCTCTCATTCAAAACATTATTTTCTCAGCTTTAGCCCTCACATAGGCAATGTGATGCATTTACATATTTGCTTTTTTTCCTCCATTCTTCTTGTTGCCTGCAATTGCTGCAGACCTTCTACAACCTCCTGGCCTCAGAATATCTCAGCTCCAGGCTGATGTAACTACAGCTTGTCTTAAACAACTTCACTGCCTTGTTGTAATTTCCCCATTTTAAAAGTGCCTTTTACTTTCATAATTTTTTTTCTCAAGGTTTCCTTTCTTTCTATTATTACTGGATTCTGACAGCAATTATCCTATTTTATTTCACATTTTACAGCCAGGTATCCTGTCTTAAAACTCAAAAGAGATGGTGAATAGTTTTCTCAGTACTAAAGGCTTGGGAAGGTCCCAAAGAAACGCTATTCCCTGTTTTTCTCTTACATCATTATCCATTAGAAATCTTGACCTTTATTTAAAATTAAATTACACCCCTTGTATTTGAGATAAAATTTGAACATATGAAGCAATCTCACTGCACACCTTCAGAAAGCATGGAAAGAGAAGCTAAGATACATATGTATTTTAGGGGTTTCTTCAGAGCTTTCTTGGAATACAAACAATAAAACCAGATTTTTTTCTTTTAAAATTTATCCAAGAACATGCACAATGTAGTTCCACATCTGAGCTGTGGAAGAACTCTCAGCACTGTAGTTACAACATATAAGGATGGATGACCACCAGCATTTCAACTCAGAGTGATGATCACACCAACTCTTCATCACTGAGCACACCAACAGAAAAAGAACCTTGAAAGAAAGAACCTGTGAGAAGCAGAGCTGGTGGAACTGTCATCTGACTAAGGGGCTCCACCCTGCATTTTTGGATTTAAGGTGCAGATGTATCAGACTGCAAATGATCTGGGCTAGGCTCTGCTTGACAGATTGCAGGCAAACACCAGCCTCTGCAAACACCATCTTCCCAAGCAAGCGATTTATGTGGTTGTGCTGGATATAACGCAGTGTTATAGACTTTCAATGAAAGGCAGCAGTGACAAAGACAACATTCACTGCAGGATAATGGAGAATTACATGCTCCAGCCAGCTCCAAATCTATTTCCCTAAAACTTCAGGAGCAAAATTTGAACCCCTGAAGTCACAGCAGTTACACTTAGGATCAATCCAGATTTAGACATTGGTTAGGATAAGTATGCTTAAAAAAAAAATTCCAGACACCAAAAATATATATTAAAAAATAAATTTTAAAAGGAACTTTGGAGTACTTTTTCTTTTTTTATATCATCTATAATTTTTTCAGATTGTTTTGCCTGTTGTCATGTGAAATCTATGTATTTTCTGAACTTTTTTTCTTTAGAAGTGAATACATTGATTTTCTCTATATTAATTCATTTATGAGAAGTTTTTCCAAAATGGCTGAAGGATTTAACCATATAAATCTTTCTGACTCTCAATAGGATTCATTTTCCAAAATTCTCTAGAGGCTTTTGAAAACTAAACCTCCAGTCCTACAATAAGTCTGCTTTGTGTACTATTGTGTTTTTATTTCACAGTTGTTCTACTGCACTGGCTTACGGACATGCCTATCTTCTGATCAGCACATTTTAAGGAATCCTGGAGAATACACATAAAATTCTCTGTCTCTTGTAAGGTAATCATAAGCACCAACAACAGAATGTTTATGTGTCTTATGCTGCCCAGCTCACACCTAAGGACAGAAGAATCCAGGAAACTGACTCTGAAAGATCAGCAGAAGCCAAGAATGAGCAAGGGAAATATTTCATTGGATAGTTTTAAATATCCATACATAAATCAGGGGGAACTGTGAACTGTCTGGAATAGAATATTAACCCCCTTCAATGTATTCCCTATCACG
>NW_008246060.1:5678025-5686704 GCF_000691975.1 Corvus brachyrhynchos
CACCCTGCTTAACATACTGAATTCCTCAGCTCTACTGAGCATTTCAGATTAATAATACAGAGGAGGCAGGTGAGGTGAATCATAAAAGATTAGAAAAGGCCAACCCATTGCACTCACCTTTCAGCTTCCCCACATGACAGCGCTCACCAAGAACAGCTGTGGTGTCAGTGCACAGGGTGAAATGGTGGCCAGGTGTGGGGGGCTGGAAAACCTGGAAGATCTCACATGGGATCATCCACACAGTGTGCCCAGTGTAGAACATGAAGATGCCTTTCATTCCTTTGTGTATCTGTTTTAAAAATAGTTTGGCAGAGCTCAGCCCAGACTCACTGAACTCAGTCTGGCTGCCATATCCAGGTTTATGACTAGGTCTATAAAGATTCAAATGTTTCCCCTCTTGAGACATAGCTGTGTTTTTCTCCAACAAAGTAACACCTTCTAGCACAATCTGTACATCTGTGAATATTTGGAAGTCCCTTATTAGAAAAACACAGTATGAACTGTCCAAATTACTGATTTAACTCAACAGGGTTTAAAAAAAAAAATGCATTACAGAAACAGGTCTGCTGAAAGAACAGTCATTTGAGCCTAGAAAATCATCACTCAGAAAGCTGTACAGCAACTGCAAACGACTCCCACTGACCATCACCCATAATGTTTTAGGCTGTAGAACAATATGCAAACCTAAAGTAAGCTAGTTTTCAAGGGAAAGATTTTTAAAAAGTTTTTATTCAAAAATTATGCCCTATGCCCTAGTTAAAATTGTACATACAGTAGGTGAAAGAAGCAAAAGTGAGAAAAGGCTGAAGGTAAAATAATTATTCCAGTCTAAGGAGGTTATAATTACAAAGTGAATCACCACAAATACACACTGAATACCTCCATCATTACCTGCCTTCTGGAGTGAATGACTGAGTGATCAGATTAGTAACTTTCTCTTAAAGCCAAGATTTTCTGTAGGCTAAATAGAACTCAGCATCTCTGAGTAGTCTGGGAAAAAAATTCATCTGGCAGCATCAAAAATAATACAAAGTCTGAAATGGCAACTTGTGCTTGTAAGCTTTTTTTTTCTTTTTCTAAGCAAAACACTTCTTACTTTAGGGACACAGTTTCTATCTTACATCCTACAGCTTATATGAGATCAACTTGAATTTTCTTTTCTCCATCTCTTTTCCTATTTACTGGTAAAAAATCTGACATTCAACTCTGCTTCTGATCTCCCAGTTTAAAATATTTAATGGAAATTAGTAATAATGAATCTAAAGAAATTATCATCAAACAAAACCAACAAGTAGGTGACTGCAATGAACTGCCCCCCTGGCCCTGGCCAGCTACTCATGATCAAACAGAGAATACATCAATTGTAAGGTCACTGAAAGACAAGGGAAACACACTTGATATTGATGTAAGGGGAAACAAGCTTAGAGAAGTCTAATTGTTTGTGCAGTCAGTTCAGTGGAAGAGCTATCAAGCAGGACAAGGCCTACTGCATACCCTCAGTCTCCTATAAGACACAGAGGTCCCCCATTATCAGTGGCCATGCCTGATTAATCACTTACTCAGCCACTCATCTGCAAATGACCTGAGCTCTGTAATTGACCCCAGTGGGACCACCAGGGCTCCCCCAGTTGTGAGCAATTATTGAATGGTCCACTCTGGCATTCAGCTGTCACCCACACATCAGAGAAACCCATTTTATGCTACAAAATGCTTTGTGATACTTCCTTTAAAATGTATTCATGTGAAGACACATTTTGTGAAGCAAAATCCTTAAAAAAAACCACAATAGAGAAGCAATTGCAGTGAATTAATCTTACCTGATTCGACTGATAGCCATTATAATTACAAAGCCAGCATAGTTTGCTATAGCATTCTCTATTGATACACTTTTATTTTGAAGAGAGGTAAAGAAAGAAAAGCATTTAAAGGCACCTTATTATCTTCCTGATTGCAGATGAGGGCAGGAGCTGAGTCTGGCTGTCACTACATGCTATCTTCAGTGTGTCAATAAAAGGAGAAAATGTAACAGAACTTGCAGAGTCCCTTATTCCATGGAAAATGGTCTAGAAGCTAGTTTCACCATTATAGGCAAAAAAGTGTATAAAAAAGCCCCAAACCACTCAGACTGGGGTAGATTCAGGAATTCAATTTACAGGTTAATTTATCTACAGCACACTCAAAGTCAGTAGGAGTTTGACATCATAGCTGACATCTAAGCTTTGAACTTTGATTTAAATGCTATCTCCAATACCACTCTCAAGAGAGTTATATCATGGAAATGAAGATTTGTGTCACATTTACTTATTACAGTACAAGAAAAATATACACAATGATCCTGTCTTCCAAAATACAATTGCAAACGTAATTGCTCTTCTGAAATTATCCTGAATTAAATACTTGCAAATTCTAATCTTGTGTGTTCTGAAGACTTTAAGGTAGTAAAATAAGCTCTTTATCACAGTTTCATGAAGAGTGCAATGGAAAAATAAATCCTGTGATAAATATCTGGCAGTAAAAGGATAATGAAGCCAATATAGAGCGGCCTAAGGATTGAAACTGGCCAGGGAATAAAGAGCAACAGACTGGTTCATATTTTCCCTGCCTCTTGTGGCATTAAATCTTTCTTGAGAGAGAAATTGCACCTACCCATTTTCCTAAAAGAAGGATAGATTACTGGAAGTGATGGGTCAAAAGCCATTTATCTACATAACTGTCTAAGAGCATCATATTTTTTCAGCCTCTTCTCTTAATAATGCAACATGATGGATACAGTTATTTTGAAGGGTATTATTCCTTTTTGCCCATATGCCAAGAGCAGCTTTCGCTAAAAATACAAAAAGTATTGCGAAGTTGCTATGAGAGACTTAAAAACAAGTTAATTACTCATCTATGTGAGAAAGGAAACATCTGCCTTAAGAAAACCACCGACCAACCAATTTTCGTTTTGAAAATAGTCAGACATTATTCAAGTCCAAAACATAAAAGAACATACGGGTAGGCATCAGGTCCAATTCCAGTGTGGATTTTCAACACTCTTCTGATATTATAGCTGGACCTAGCAATAAAAAGCCCAGTATCCACAGACATATTGCATTCATCATACTGCTTAGACCTTCCCATTTGTTTATTTTTTGATAACTGAAAATTCATTTGGATTTGGCTACAGAGTAAAAAGGTTTTCCCTGATATGAAGCATCATTCTTACTGTATAAGTTTCTGTTCCAAAATAAGAAAGTACTACCCAAACAAATAATAATTTTAAAAACCTACACATACTTCTATTTCAGGAAAAAAAAAAAAATCAGTATGAAAAATTTCAGACCAAATGTTTTATTTGAGCTAAAAACCACCAAAGAGATGCTCTAACAGAAATTGGTGTAAGTAATACTGAGTAATAGCAGCCCTACTTACACTGGGGAAAAAGGATCCAGCCTGTAAGAATGCTGAGACAGAGCTGAGTCAAGCCCTGTCCTTGTAACTGCCCAGCAGAGACTCATTGAGCATGACACAAACGGGAATGTGCAAGGAGTTGCCTGAAACCTTTTGTCCAAGGAGAGAGCAAACCATGGTTGGCCTCACGACCCAGGGCAGTCAAAAGAAAAGGTCTCCCATTGATTTTAAGGGCCTTGTGTTCAGCTCTGCAATGTTTGTTTTCATGCAACCCAGGCTATTCTCCAAGTTTCCAGCCTGGCCAAACTTCCAAGCATGAATTACAATGGAAACTGGAATGCGTTCAAATGTTATTGACTCTTCAGAAGTGGAGCCAAATTCACACTAAAAAGCAGTGTTTAACAGATAGGAATATGTTGATTTCCCAACAACTGTGTAGATTCAAATGGCAACGTTAAAAAAAACAGAATTCTGTTTTCAGGCCAGGAGAAAGAGTGGAACAGCAATCTGAGCCTGTTCCAGCCTCACAAAATGCAGACTATTGTTGGGCTTGCAACACATCCACTGATAACAGAAAGTAGAAGGGATCACTGTGCAGTTTTGTTGTTATTTAAAGGCTCTTTTAATCAATAAGTTACTTACATGTGCAATTTTCCAGCTTAGCTGTAGAAAGGTAGCAGTATAGTGTTCAGCAGTGTATTGCTTATTAACATATTTCAGCTTTCTTCCTTACAGTGTGCAAACTGCTGTTACATAATGTTTAATACAACACATTTCTGTATTTTAAGCTGGTGTTTTACTTCTGAGACCCTGTAGAGGGCATTAGGAAACACAAACGCTGCCTCTTCCCAAGGCCTACATTTCAGGGACTGTAATGGGAGTAGAGCTAATGAGGATGGATTGAAATCCAGCAGATACACCCACTTCATAACACTTCTCCTGCATACATAAAGTAAAAGAATCACCATATTTCTGCTGCCAGTAAACCTACCAGATATAGCAGGATCTGGGATCATTTTCCTTGACCTGAAATAATTTCTTTTCACTTGCTTGCAAATGTGGAGTATGTGTATGACTTTGCTGCAATTAGGTTCTGTAAGTCTCACTACTAATCTTCAGTGCAGGAATACTGAAGCAATACTTCCCCTCCCAATCTCCTTATTTTTCTCTTAGCCTGTAGTATTTTCTCCTCTTGCAGGGCTTACTCTAACTTAGGAGTGTGTTTCAAAGGTGCTTGTTTCACTCATGTTATTCTCTTTCCCAGTCCACTGAGTGGCACCAAAGTTTTTTCTTAACCCTTGGCTTTTCTGTTTTATTGCACAGAAGAAAAGTAAATCACTGCAAGACTGGTGTCCATCCTGAAGGGTGATAATAACACATCTATACCCAAGAAGAGACCCCCATGAATATCCACCTGCCTTAAAATGGGTCTGAGGAAGAGGACAGGCCTGGACAAAGAGTACCTGGGGTGTTTCAGTTATGGAAAAGGTTACTTCCCTCACCACAGGAGTGGATGGTTTGTTCTTATGAAAAGCTGAAACCCATCGGGGGTCATCAAGGACAGTGACAGCTCCTTTTTCATCTCTCGAACTCTTCTATTCCCTGGATGGTCTGTTAATGGAATAAGCAAAACAGACCAAGCTGTCACATCCTCTCCCTATCTTCCTAGATTTCTGGAACAGTTGCAACTTGCAACAGTCTCAAGCTCATTTTCATTCAAGAGCATGTGGAAATACAAGGCATGATGGGAGGGGCTGTCTTTACAATAGATTCACACTGGATTAATCCAAGTGGAAAGCTGCACGCCTCTTGGTTTTTTTCAAAAGGGTGTCTAATAGGATTAATTTCAAGGCTGTGGATGTGAGTTACCATGTTTTCTTCCAAGCAAGGCAGAAAGAGCCATGGTGCCGTGCAATATGGGGCTCCCTGCCAGCCAGTTCTGCTTCAGGCTTCTTTACCAATTAATCTTGCAATGTCTGCCCCAAACAAACAGGTTACCAATGATAAATGAACAGCTAAATGCTCATTTACCATTTCTGTATCCCTTTTCCCCCATACAATCACTTGGTTTTATGCTCCGGAGCTGGCAATTCAGACACAAGAGGTAAAAGGTAGGAGAGGGACAGCACAAGAAAATCTGCACCACCTCCATTCTTATTCCAAAAGATCTCATTAGAGAACACCTGCCTGAATTCCCCAGAAGTAGGTGTGTATAAGGAAGGTGAGAAGCACAGGAGCTGCCCAAAGGCAGCTGCCACTGGTCTGTGACCTGTAGGCCACACAGAATTTATGCTAAAGGAAATGTGTGTTTGCAACAAAATCTCAGCAACTTCTCTCTGAAGGACATTGTAATTTATATTAACCATAAAACCTGGATATTGCCTTTTGGGTTGAGAGGTGTGCAAACTGAAGGAACTGAGGCATTTCATTTCAACAGAACAACTGCATTGAGAAGTGCAGTTAATGGTCATGTCCCATGTTCCCCAACTAAGTTTTGATAAAGACCTCAACCTAGAATTTATAAAAATTGTTTGCTGGAGATTCAGAGGGGCTTAGCAAAGGAGAAAAGAATCTGCTGTGGAACCTAATAGTAATAGATGTTCGCAATTTAGAGAGTCACTTAACAATGTATAGCTTTTGGAGATTCTTGAGCTAAGCAGAAAGGAATCAGTCAGTGCTCCCTACTCCATCATTCCCTGTTGCAAAACATCAGTCTCAGTCATTGAAGTGGAAAATTCTTTGAGTTACGTTTTTGCTAAACAACACCTATGCATGATAACACTTCAGTTATGAAGACATAAGTCTGAAAGGCTTAAAAGCTCGCCAGAGCAGCCAGATATACCATCTTTTTATTGGCTGAATTTCCATGCCTGCTGTTTCTCATTTCAGAATCTATGGTTATCACAGAAGAATGTCTGGTTCCTCTTTCTGCTGTGTACCACATGTGACAAAAAACACTGTAGAGCCTGTATGGGTAAGTATTTACTTCTTCCCATCCCTACCACTCCCAATGAATCTCTCTGAGGTCTGCTATAAGCCTGATAAAGTGTTTGCCTCATATATTGATACATACCACAGCAAATTTTCAGGAAGTACTGCAGTACAGATCTCAGAACTCAGTCATTAGTATAATCTGTCCAAGAGGCCTTTTTAGTTTTCTGCAGGATCTCTGTAGCCAAGTAAGTAGGCAGCTAAGAAACTGTACTGCCTCTGTCACAGGATTCCACATAGTGTCAACTCAGCTGGGAAGAAGTGATCCTTGAATATTAACCATCATTTTGGAACCCTCTTCCCTCCTGGACCTTATCCCATGGCACTCTACCAAGCCGATCCCTGGAGAGGCCAAAGTCTGCTCTCCTGAAGTCTGGGGTAGTGAGCTTGCTGTGCACCCTTTTCACTGTCCTAACACTTCACAATTCCACCATGTCATGGTCACTCCAGCCAAGGCTGCCCTGGAGCTTCACATTCCCCACCAGCCCCTCCTTGTTGGTGAGAACAAGAACCAGTGTGGCACCTCTCATCACTGACTCCTCTGTCACTTGGAGAAAGAATTTACCATCAGTTCCTTCCAGGAACCTCCTGGATTACCTGTGCTCTGCTGTGGTGTCCCTCCAACAGACATTGGCGTGTTTGAAAGAATACATGAAGACCAGGGCTGTGTCTTCCACTCAGTCTTGCTGGTTAGCACTATAATGCCACTATCCTGACCCATAAGCTCTCAGCCAGCTCCTCATCCATCCCCAGGCAGCGTTCCGTGCACTCCAGCTGGACATTA
The DNA here is from genome assembly GCF_000691975.1 of Corvus brachyrhynchos. Classification (NCBI taxonomy): domain Eukaryota; kingdom Metazoa; phylum Chordata; class Aves; order Passeriformes; family Corvidae; genus Corvus; species Corvus brachyrhynchos. The sequence continues at coordinate 5,685,191 of NW_008246060.1, forward strand.
ATATAGATGGCAACACCCCTTTCTTGTCTCCCTTCCTTGTCCTTCCCAAAGTGCCTGTGTCCTTTCATTCCAATACTCCGGTCATAGGATCCATCCCACACATCTCCATGATTCCAATAGGATTACAGCCCTGTAGATCTGCACACATTTCTAACTCCTCTTAATTAATGCTACATGCATTTGCATTGAGGCATTTAAATGTAGCCCTCAGGGCAGCTTTAGACTGGATGGAATTCCTTTGTGCTGCTCTTCAGGGGCTCCCCTGCTGACATGTGATCCCTCTCCAGGCTCTGGGCATCTCTTGCTGGCCCTGGCATTCAGCTGGTAGGAGTGGGATGGGCTGAAGGTCCCTTCCCAGGGACACTTTAAAGCCCTGCCTGCCAGCTTGGCAAGCCTGTGACTGATAATGCTCTTCCCCTTCTCTGACAGATGGAACCCATCCTCCCCCAGCAGACTGGGTTTCCAAGCAGAATCCCATGGTCTACGTAGGTGAACATGGCCTCGTCCTTGCTGTTGCAAGCTTTCATTCTCCTGCATAACTGTCCCCTCTTCCTCCCTCTCTCCCTCTTTCCTGTGTGTGCCAGCAGGAAAGTTTGGATCTGTTTGGCTGTGCGCTGTGGGTCCACTGCAGACTGTGCTTGGAGCCAGCTCTCCAACTCCTTCCCAGCCTCCCTAACATGACTCGCCCATCTCAGCACCTCCTGCAGCTCAGCCAACTGTTGAAAATATGCAAATTGTAATTAGAAGGAAGTGCTAGGCCAGCCACATTAGCACTGATGTTGCAAACACACTGCAGCTTGATTTGCACAACAACATTTTGACAGCACAATTATGTCAGTTAAAAACAGGGGAAGAGCGCAGCTACAGCATCTTACCTATGACAGAGCTGACGAAATCGCTCCTTGTTGAGTTCACACAGAATCTGACATATATTCTTCTGAAGCAGAACTAGAGCTGTACAGGGACTTCTCAGCTGGAAAACAAGCTGTGAAGGCAAGCAAGTATAGCCAGGGAGCAATGACAAGCAGTCAGAAGCCGTACAATTAGCACACATGGATCCACAAGAGAATGACCTCCTCCTCTTTTAAACCTTCATAATTTTCACTAGAAGAGAAACTCCTACTGAATTCAGTAGGCTATTGAGGGGTCGATCTAAAGTTCACACAGCAGCTGGGATTAGTCCATGATTGCAGCAATTAAACTGTTATAATTAGGAACCTGGCTCAACTGCAACTGAATATCCCAAATGCAGCCTACTCACAAGCTTTCCTGTGCTTGTAAGTGCATATAAAAAGTTAGTAACAAACTGCTTTATTATCTAAAAATATGCAGGGTAAAAATGAAGTGACTCAGCAGAAATAAAACCTCTGCTTTAAATTATTGCTATCCTGCTAACATTTGCCTCCTCAGTCCTCTGAGAAGTCAGGCCTTGCATGAATATTTTGTACTGTGAAATCAATGAAGACACCAAGTTCTTTTTCCAAGATGAAAAGATCGAATCCCTGTTTTAAATA
>NW_008246060.1:5686716-5688653 GCF_000691975.1 Corvus brachyrhynchos
AGAAAGCATTGACATTTCAAGAGCAGGACAGTTTGTACTCCAAGATGAGATATGAGCAGTATGAATTATGACTCTGATATTAAGTAGTTCTGGTCCATCTACTACTCTCCCCTCAAGTGCAACTTCAATTTCCATCTCCACTGAAGTTAAAAAGAAGACTGAATTAGAAGCATGTTTCTTCTCCAATTCAGTTCTCTTTAAAATAGAACAGGGGAGTTAAAAATGTCTTGGACAGAGGGCAAGGAACTATGTATAACTATAGCAAAGTCAGCAGTATTGTAGCACAAAAAACAAACACTTGAGATTTAAAATAGAAACTGCATGCCTGGACTTTAGCAAGGAGCCACTTACAACCCTTCTTGTTCCTTGTGTAATGGATGGGGACAGGAATAAAAACCCCACAAAGCAAGGTGTGTATTCCATCTAAGCTGTTGTGTAACCACAGAAATTAGAAAGAGCTTTTGACAGTGAAACTCCTTAAGAGTCAAAAACCTCCTAAGCTTCCAAAACTGAGTAAAGAGAACAGTTAAAAGAGTGATCCTTTTCTATCAGTTTACATATTTCCACTGGAGTCTTACATCTGCAATGCAACTGCATTTTGACAAAGTGCTGCCCAGAAACGGTGTACAAGCCCCATCTTCCCTGTGTATGCACCACAGTAGTCACTTCTACATTACACAGCCTGTTTCCTTCTCAGGTAGTATCTTCTATCTCCTACTTCTTAATTATTAATTGCTTAAGCTCCAACCATCACCCCCTTAGTTTCTGCTGTGTTAAATTAGGCCATTTTCTGTTTTATGCAAAGATCTTAAATGATGTAAGCATGCTGATCACTAGCCAAAGCAACTAACTGGGGTTTTTGTGAGTACTCCACAATTTTATTTGCACATATGCAATGAAGAATCTTTTTAGAGGCCCAAATAGTAACATTTCAATCTTCATTTTTTTGTTTCCTTTTCATCGAGGTGAGGAGTGTGCCTTCCTTAACCCCAGTGCATCCCTGGGGCCCAGGGTCTATTTCATGTTTAGTTTCCAGTTTGATGTTTATGTCCTTTCATGTGAAATGCACACTTACAGGAACAACAGTGTTTCATATTGAGGGAGCTGCAGGTGAATGGACCATGTAATTAGGCATGGATTCACGTGTTGGCAAGCTCCCAAGGAACGTGTGACACCAAGTAACTTTCCTAGCTGTCTACTATGGGTGTCCAGTAATGCCCAAAATAATCTCTTCTAATCTCTACAGAAATAGGGAGGGCCACAGTCCTACTCTGGGGCAGAGGCAACACAATACCTTCAGAGTGTGAATGTTAACATGAAGAAACATGTTTTGCTCATTTTGTCTCGTCTCCTAAGGAAAAAGGAGAATGTAAATTTCCAAATAAAAGAGTGAAATAAACATATTTCTGTAAATATTAGTGAAACTGGATACTTCAACTATATACAATTTTTTTTTTCTTCACATCAGGAAACCCAGAATTCACGACTATTTTTACACAGTTTCAGCTGTAACAGATCACTGCTTTTTCCTTGAGGGAAATTTTCCACAGGAAATTCACAGCTAAGTGCAGCTAGCGTGCCCCAAACACAGCCCAGGAGAACAGCAGACAAGCGGCTATCTCATGGATAGCTCACAAAAGAAAACATCTTCTTTACCTGCAGAGTTTTATCCTGAGTTCTGACCTTTAAAGAAAGTAACGCCTCATTTCTGCAATTCGGAAATTAAAATTCCAGCATGCCACCCCCCTGGTGGTTACTGAGAGCAAATACAAGCAGCGAAACACCCGGCCGGGGTCACGCAGGGTGAGCTTAGCACGGCCCTCCTCAGGCGCACGGGGTGCCCAGCGCCCTCCTGCTCGTGTGTGGGCACAGGGCTGCCACCTGTCCCAAAAAACAGGGAAAAAAACACTGGCCAGGACACGCAAGCGCTATGGGGT
>NW_008246060.1:5688725-5691507 GCF_000691975.1 Corvus brachyrhynchos
GGGGCACACCTGAGGCGCTCCGCGGCCCCACGTCCACGCTCACAGCCTGGAATCCCGGAGACACTCGGAGGGAAGCCGTCCAGGACAGGGTTTGTGAGCAGGAGTGGCATCACCAGGTGAGGTCCCCCCAGGGCCCGGGCGGCACTTCAGGCTGTGGGGTAACGACCCCCAACTCCCAGAGCCGCACCCAGGGGAGCAGCAGCCACAAATCAACCTAAACTGAATATTCGGCACGTTTCCTTCCATCTCCCCCTGACGGGTTATTGGGCTCCCTCCCTCTCCGAGGAGCTGCTCGCGGTGCGAGGGGAAGGGAAGCGCGGGGGAGGGCTCCTCCTGCCCGCCCCATCTGCCACAGGAAGCCCGGAGCCAGAGAGCCCCGCGGTGCGGGGGTGCCGTGGGTCAAACCCGGCTGGAAATAAAGCTCCAGACAGCTGCTCACTCAACCCCCTCACTCCCCCTCACCCTGCTGGGGTGGGGAGGAGAATCAAAGTAAAACCCTAGGTTGTGAGAAGAACAGTTTAATAGTCGAGAACAAAGTAAAATACAGAAATGACAATAAATGGTGGTAATTATGATAATGAAAAGGAAACAAACAAGTGGTGCACAGTTCAATTGCTCACCACCCACTGACCTATGCCAGGCCAACCTTCCCAAACCCAGATCAGCCCCCACTTCTGGGTAACTCCCCCAGGATATACCAGGCATGATGTTCTCTGGTGTGGAATATCCCTTTGGCCAGTTCGGATCATCCCTCCCAGTTTCTTTTGTGCACCTTCTCACTGGTAGAGCATGAGACAAAAAAAAAAAAAAGTAAAAATTCAATGACTTAGGATAAACACGACTTAGCAAAACCCAAAACATCAGTGTGTTATCAACATTCTCATTCCAAATCCAAAACACAGCACTGTAACAGCCAGAAAGGAGGAATTAACTCCATCCCAGCTGAAACCAGGGCACAGGCCCTCCATGAGCTCCCACCTCACGCAGGGGTCTTGCCACTGCCATGGGGAAACACGCGTGTCCTTGTTTTCCAGCCTGGCCTAGAAGCAGGATTGCAGAGACATTTAAGCTCAGAGCCCAAACACAGTGAACCTTTGGGGATTGGGGTCAGGGAGAGCTGGTAAACACTTGGCTCAATCCCATTTGTGAATTAAACTAAAGCATGGGCTTAGCAGCCGTGCTGCAGGTTTAATGAAGCTTCAGCTTGTGCAGCCTGCCTCTCATTAACTTGGACAGACTTTCTGGAGTGCCCCAGGGTGGGGAACATGAAAGGACACTTGGTCCAAGTCACTCGAGAGGCCTCTGGCCAAGCACACACCACCGTGGTCTGCCCGCCAAGCTGTGCCTCAGCCCCTCTTGGCTGGAGGCACGCCAGGACTACTGCTTCCCACCCCTGCATACAGAGAAATAGTACAGCTGTAGCTGCAGAGAGATTCCCAGCCCCATGGTGCTTCCAGTGAAAACCAGGCATAGCTCCTGAAAAAAGACAAAGTATTATTTTTTTTTAAAAGCCTGTCTGAAACTTGGGCTGTTTCAACAACCTTTTTATAAAAACAAAGCATGTTCTCTGCATTGTACTAATTTTTAAAAGCTTGGCACTTGGTACTTGTGAGAGCAGCACTTCTACTGCCAAGAATATTTTACTCTCATAGGACAGAGATAACCAAATCTAAAAAAGCGTGTGGAGCAAAGACTTTGAGAAGATTTACCCAGTTATTTGACAGGCAGAGGAATTGCCTCATTTTGCCTTCTATTTTAACAACGAGCGCTCTTCTCACTTGCCTGGATTGAACAGGCTGATCTCACCAGCAAGCTATTTTTCCACTCAAGCATCTGTCCAGCCAACTTGGAGCAAGACTGAAACACCAGGCTGGCTTCTTTTATTGTAGGAGCAGTAATTAAGATCCCAGATGTTGCTGCTCTGCACCTGTACATTATTTTGATCAGGCACTGCTGCAGCTGGAGCTGGAATGTGACACAGCAGAATTACAGCAGCACTCTGTGCATCCTGCTGATGAGACAGTGGCCTGCTGGTGGCCTGTAGCCTCATGTCAGGTACTGCCACTGCTGGGAACAGCCCACGTGCTTTGCTCTGAGGCCTCAGCACTGAGTCACGCCCTGCCTGCTTTGCCAGAACATTTGCTGACCCACCTGCAAGTTTTCTTTTAACTTGGCTTAGCTGTAGCAGCGTTTTTTTTCTTCTGAGCACATGGTCATGGATGAGTTGGTTTTACTTTTGCTTATCCTTGTATGGTACCACAGTAGCTGTGCACAGACAGGCCTTACAAGTCATTGTTCTGTGCAGAAGAAGATACAACCAACATAATGATGTCACGTGGAGAAACACAGACTTGGGGTGGTAGCAGAGACCTTGAGAGGAGGAGGCACAGGATGCAGTGGGGAGGAGTACAGGCATAAGATGACAAAAGATGAGGCACGGGCTTGCACTGGAAACCCCACAGCTACAAACAAACCAACCATTGTTTTCCACTAAAAACACAGACCTAGAGTTAGGCAAAATCACCTTTTCTTGCATAACAGAACAAAGAACAAGTTTCCACCATATGCAAGATACATCATGTATAGCAAATCTGGATATCCTGTGGGTTGCAAACCAGTGATGAAGCAGCAAGGTGTGAAAGTTTGTTGGCAAACATTAAAAAGACCCCAGGTGAATCCTGGAGTGAGAAAGGTGCAGCCATCGTCACATCCTTCCCAGCTAAAAGACCCCCCCCCCCATGCCTTAGCACCCCTACCACCCTTCACCACACTGAAGGCAGCA
>NW_008246060.1:5691674-5708395 GCF_000691975.1 Corvus brachyrhynchos
ATATATATATAGTGTGTTTTCTCTTCCTTGATTAACAGGATTTTGAGGGTAACATGCTTTCAACCTACTCTGTGTTGTCACAGTAGTAGTCAGAGTGCACTCAGAGTTACAGATGCAGGATTAAGGTCCTTGTGTATGGAGGAGATCCCAGACTACAGGTCACTTCTCTTGAAGAAAGTACAGCAAGAAAAAAAAAAAAATGGTAGTAGAAAGAAGACAACTTAGCAAGATTTAAAAGTTGTCATGGTAATGTACTCTTACATGTAAATCAGTGTATGAATTTAGGCAAATTATACTAAGAGCTGCCACCGCTTAAGGATTTTTCTCTCTTTTGTAGGAAAGATTGCAAGTGTTGCAATTATTTTTTCTATTTGTTTTTAAAAGTGCAGATTTTCTTATTGGCAGAATAGCAGATTATTTGTTGAATTTAACTTTAAACATTTATACATTTCTTTGAAAGAATCTTCATCTTGTTGTAAACCAACTCTTCCTGCCTCCCACCTTCTAAGCATTTATATTTATATCCTGGCCAAACTTGCCATTCTGTGATGTTAGAAAGCATGCCTAGAACTCACACCATTGTTTAGCCTTCCCAGTGGGGAGGGAGCAGGAAAGAAATCAAAGAGGTGTTTAGAAACATTTCTACTAATTACATGGAATAAAGGTTAAATTTAATGAAATACCTGACATTGTGATGAACTTGCACGGGAACAAGGTTTCAGGCATACGGAATCTATTGCAAATACTTACTAAAAATACCACTCCTCAATAACTAACCCAGAGCTGGCCTCGGAGCAGAGCAGTATACATTTCTGTGAGCAGCTCCTTGAATTTGGGTCACTTTCACGTGCAATTAAGAAGCCTGACTTTCCTAACCAGGAGCCCTCACACATCCTTGGATGGACTCAGAACAAGCGGCGTGTGGCAGCCCAGGGCTTGAGCTCAGTGGTGCCACTTTTGGGGGCCGTGAACTGCTGTTGTCAGCATTCGGAGTGCCCCGAGCCCGGCTCCTGGCAGCCAGGGAGCGAGCAGGCTGCTCCGGCTGCCCCTCGCTGAGCCCCGGGGCTGCACATCCATCTCACATCCCTCGCTGTCAGCGAGGCTGCCGCAGGGAAAGCAGCACTGAGGGAAGAGCTGAGCTCCCCCGAAAGGCACCCGTGGTGCACCAAGCGGGGAGCAGCAGAAAGGCTGCCTGAGGGGGTTCCTCACCAGCCTGGTTTCGTGTGACCCGCGCTGCCCTAGGGGATACGCCTGACCGCTGCACGGAGGCCATCTCCAGCCATCAGAAGCTAGAACTCTACCCAGGGTCAAAGTGGGAAAAAGATTTGCTGCCAAGGCATGTCTGTCTGTCTGTGGCATTTAAGTATTTTTGGAAATGCAATATGAGTGTACCAGATTATTCAGAGGGGACTTGGACTATTTTTTAAAAGAATACAAATTATTTATAGAAGGGGTGATAGGCATGTGGAGGCTGGGAGAAAGCAGAGAGGTGAAGGGAAATTAGACCTAGAAAAGAAGCAGGAAGGGGATGAACAGGCATATGGTGAGCTCTGGAAAATACATGCCAAAAGGATGGAAGAAATGGGAAAAGACCCATGCCACCACCCAAGTAGTGGGGTGGAAACCCTCTCCCTGCCCCATGGAGGGAGCCAGGCCTGGCCAGTCTGCCTCTCCAGGATTGTCAGCCAGGGACATGACTCTTTAAGCCCAGCTAATCCTGAAGCACAGCGGTGTCTGGGACACTGCTGGGTAACTGAGGAATTAGGTTCCAGTAAAGCTGCTTGTGCTGCCTGTGCTCACTGCAGAACACACATGGAATGGCACAGTCAGGGTGCCTGGGGCAAGATTTGAAAGGAGAGACTTGCTTCTGCAGAAACCAGAGAGAGCTGCCACTGCTCCCTCATGCACTGGTATGCAAAGGCTACTGCTCAGCAGCAAAACATTCAGAGCAAACTCTTGCCAGGATTGTGGGGCAGCAAGTTCCACAGTTTAATTCTGTGCTGTGTTAAAGTGTACTTCCTTTTGCTTATTTCAAATTCTTTTACCTGGTAATTGCACTGGACTCCCTGTTAAAAGAACAAAGGAGAGCACTGGAAGAAGCAGTCATTTTCTAATCATGTTTTCCACATAATATTTGATTTTTTTGTTGTTGTTGCCAGTCATCTATCGCCAGTCATGATTTCTTCAAGCTGGAGACTTCTGGGCTATTTAACCTCTTCTGGCTATTCCACGTTGGTGATGATTCAGGGTATAAAGCAGAAAAAAGAAGATAAAGTATCTTCCTCTCGCTATTTCCTAAAATCCATGCTGAGTTCCAAACAAGGCAACATCAGGGATGCAGCCTGTGATATAAAGATGGTTCTTGTTTTCTTCTATTTGTTTGCTAATTACACCTAAAGTTACAATTGTCGTTCTGCTCTCTGTCGGAGTTGAATAGTCAAGACTCGCCCCCGCAGGCAACAGTTACTTTGCAGTTTAACCTGCTGTAGTACACAGCTGTTTTTCCTCCCGTGCATTACTTACCAGTGACAAGTTCATTGGGTTTCCAATCAGGCCGTCATTCAGTAGAGCCTGGGCACTCAAGATTTGTACCACAAACACCCAAACACCGCAGCGTGCCGAGCACCTGCATTCCCCACCCCTCCCAGCCAGCCCCTCCTCTTGCCAGGGCAGTGAGGAGCCCAACCAACAGCGCAGCACTCGGCCCAAGCCGTTGGTAACTCAATAGAGTCCTCCTTTCCTGCAGGCATGAGATTGCTATTTCTGCTCAGCTCTTCTCTTTTAAAGCCTTGGAGTGAAGGTTATCAGTCCAATAGAAGACTTTTGTCTCTACCCACAGCTTAGGGGAGCGAGGAAGCTTTGGTTCTTTTGTTGGGTTTGGGTTTTTTAGGGGTTGTTTTGGGGGGGTGGGGTTGTTTGTTTTGGTTTGGTTTTGTTATTGTTTTTGGTTTTTTTTAACTTGACAAGTACATCTTACTTTTTTTTCTCTAGGAGAGAAGCACAGCCCTGGTGTGGATTACTGGGAGAGGCTGTGAAATCTCCATCACTAGATGTTTCAGGACTTGGTGGGGGAAAGCCAGGGCTGACCTGAACTATCTTTGAGCACAAGTCTGGACTAGATGATCTCCAGAGTTTCTTCCAACAAACACTTGCATGGTTTTATATTAACTGTGTCACACCTGCCTGCTTACTTGTAAGCTCCTCTGGAGTTTTAAGAGCAATCCTTAGTTTCTCTTGTTCCCCCCAATATTTAGCCAAGTACCTCACCAGCTGCCTATGTTTTATTACAGTGTGTAACTTTTAAAATTTGTTTTGGAATGAGGTTAAACTTGCTAGCTTGTGGTGAGCAGGGCTATTGCTGAAGCTCTTCAAAAAATCACAGTCTTTCTGCTAGTTCTAGCTGCAAGTGACATGTTACAAACCACAGTCACTTGCTGAGTAGCCTTAAGGCTCTTGGTCCACACCAGTTGAGCATGATAATGATAGCTCTTTTCATACTGACACAGTTCTTGCTTGGATAGGACACCTCCCTGACACTTCTCCCTCCACCAAGTTTCCAAGAAGTCTATTTTTAATCAGTGTGCTCTCTGTCTTCAGATCCTCTGCAAATAGTGACAAACAATAAGAGCAGAGCATTGTGTGTCTGGCAGACACGGGTGGTGATGTCTCCTTAGTAAATCCTGTGTTTAAGCAGAACTGCTGCAAGGAAACACTACACATATCCTACATGCATGCACCATCTCTTTCATAAAGTCACCTGTTTACTCCAGCAGGTGTGGCGGCTTTTCTCATGTTTGATAATCCATTTAACCCTGTGCAGGGCACAATTTAACACCTTATCACTTGCCTTTCATAGAATCTCATATTCTCATCTCAAATCCCACTTTATTACCACCAATCTGTATGTTCAAGAGATCTCCTCTGAACACTCGGGCAGTCTGACCAGAGTGGTACCTGTTATGCAGTAGCACGAGCAATTCCCAGCCAGTGTGACCAGGGCAGCATAAACCAGTATCACAGCTTCAGAGTAGCAGTGAATTCTGCTCTGCCTTTGCACCATCCCCCTTGAAAGGCTCCAGGTGCATTTACAGAGCTCCTTACATGCATAAAGCACTCTGGAGCCCAGCACACACACTCACCTCCTTTGCCCACACATGCACAGCAGGCAGAGCTCAGCTCTCCCCCACTGCCATGGGCAGAGCGTCACAGAGACGGGACTCTGGAACAACCCTTCAAGTGTTTTGAGAGCCACAGAAACTCCACAAGATAATTCCTGGGGGCTATTGCCAGCTGCAGGGGTGATCAGAGGAGGCAGACGCACAACATGCCTCCAGCAGCTACTGTGTTTCTACAAAGATGAAGGAATCAGCGTGAAATCTGCTAATGCAATGTCGCTCTTGAGCTCAGGATCTTGAGCTTGTTTTGGCACGACAGATTTGAAGCTGTGTTGTTAATGTTCCTGTGCTCCTGGTTCTCTCCTCATGCAAGTAAAAAGAGCAAAGTACCTGTAATCTTCCTCTTGTTCCTTGCAGTATGATGCTTATGATGGTTGTTCGGAAACACTGACATCAAAAGATTATGAATTTCACACCTTTCACAGCATCTCAAATAACCAGAGTTCTGCTCTGGTATCTGTTCTTACAACTGGGCATCATGGCTGGGGAGTTCACTTCTGAGTAAACCTCTCATTTTCTGCTACTCCTGCATAGTGCAACAGTCAGTGCTGGTCCCAACTGTGGTGTGAAAATTCAGGATTCTGAACATCATGTCTGCTCAGTGTTTCTGTGGAACTGGCACTGGAAAGATGGGCAATGAGCCAGATGCCATGATGCAGCCTGGACCTTACTGATAGAAGCAGACCTCAGCATCCTGAAACAGTAGTAATTTTAACTGTCTTTTTAGATCAGGATGGTTCACATCCCCTCCTCTCCCCCCACCAGCTTCCAGAGTAGAAGAGAAAGTCTAGAATCAGTTTCTTCCTGGTGCTAAAGAACAACGCGGATGTACACCTGCAAAGGACTTCTCTCATGTAAAATCTTACTTCAGCAGTGATTGAAATGAGAGAGGGGAAGATGAATAGAGAATGATGCAAAGACATTTCATAGGCATGTTCCACAATTTTCAATTGCACTCAATGAAGAAAGCAAAGCAGCTTCCAAGGAAGGCATCTGGCAGCTGAGTGCCAGTGTTGTTCTGAAGAACTTTATCTGAGATAAAACTTCACAGATGTTACACCGTGCACTGCCAAACCTTGAGCAGAACACTGACCTCAGCTTATCCTGCCAAATTCTCAAATGTTTTAACAAGTTGCTTCTGGTTCAGCAGTGTATGGAATCTCCAAGGCAACTGCTTGTAGATGATATGCTCTGCAACCTAATCCTAGACAGCAAGCAGTACTCCTGGAATATCATCTGGGAAGCAAGACACAGGCTAATTGCTCACCCATCTGGAGATCCTCAGAGCCTTCAGCAGTACCTTCCTCTTACAAGAAATACTTGACACTTCAGAACAGGCTGTGCAACCACATACCAGGCCCAGACGTTGATCCAGCTTCTGATACCATAACTTGCATGATGGTTCTTCCATCCTGTGAGACCTCTGTGTTTCTGATTTCACCTCCAGGGAAAGCTTGTTAACCAAGGGTATTTATTCTCCTTCCCCACTGTTGGTTACAGGCAGATGACAACTTTTTACCATGCTATCACCGAAACATCATTTTCTTTTTCAAGTCTGAATCTCTACAATTCTTAATTTATCTCGAGGACATCAACAATTCCACATGCTCCTGAAACAATTTGACATTTACTGCTGTTGAGGAAACCTCATCAATTAGAACAGCCACTAAGACGTACTGAACAGTCCTGCTCTTCCAGGTATCCTTGTCTTGCATATGCCTAAAATTCTGTTTGAAAGGAAGATGACCTCTGCCTCTCAAAGAGGTTTGGGAAGTCAAACCACACACTGACAAAGTCTAAGTAGAATTTCACATATGAGAGTGGTTAATGAAATCTGGGTTCATAGAACTCCTTCTGGCCTTTGGGTGTATCATTTCTAAAATCTTAATTCATGGGTTTTCTTGCTTAGACCCATGAGACAAAGTCCATGGCAATGGTCCATGTGCTGCTCTCACTGGAATGAGAGTCACAATGGCTCAGCAACCAGGCGGGTTTTGAAATCAGCCTGGGAAACATGGGGGAGTTCTGATGTCAGCAAGACCTGGTGCAAAGACAGCCTGAACAGGTGCCTTCCCCCCTTCCATCTCAGACTCCTCTGTGAACAGCTTGAGCTGTTTGCCAACAGCCAGAGCCCGAGACGGCCGCTGCCAGTGACCTCAGCAACCCCTCGTGCACACGCCAGCTCCTTGCCATGGGTTTGGCACTGTGCCCCCGGTCCCCGGGTCTCGCTGACGCAAGAGCACTTTTGGTCTTGCTGAGGGTTTCTTGCAGAAAAAGGTACAGACTGAGCTCAGCTTTAAACACCATCACCACAATGCAGGACTGACTGAGGCTAGCAGGCTTTGAATTGAGCATTTTGAAAACGGTGACCAGGTAAAATCCGTACAGGGAAGGGTAGGATTGTGTGGACACCTGTGGTTCAAGAGCTGCTTCACTTGGTCCCAGGCAGCAAAGTTCAGAAGCCAAAGCACATCCATCCTATGGGATTTTCAGATTTAAAAAATGCTGACGCTACATCATGTATGGTAATCAAAAAGCACACACCAGTTCTCCTGAGAACTTCTGAAGGCTAATCACAAATATTACATAAAATTACCATGCATTTAATCTTTATATAAACTTCTTAACACTGTATAACAACACCTGGATAGATGTATATTTGTCTCTTCTTGTGAGGAACATCAAAATTTAGTTCTCTCAACAAAATGATTTTAGGTTTGGGGATTTTTTTTTTTTGACAGTCCTAGACTGGATGTGTAATAGACTAACAAATCATTCTAGAGTACTGGTTTGCCCCAGCAATTTCAATTTATATTCTACAGGAATACATAAACGACTTGAAGTCCTGCATGTTTGCTTTTGTCTCACATTTGAAATTATACTTGAATAACCATTATAACCTACATTAAAAAAGGCGGAACTTCTGTGATTATCTGTGATAAAATAGCTACAAATTTGTTCTCACGAAATCCTCAGTAAGGCTCTCACCATAATCAAAGATATCACAAATAAAAAGCCATTGTTTTGCAATATAGAGCTCCAGTCTGAAACTGGATGTTTGAGATGCATGAATACACTCAGCACACAAATTCCAGTCAGATTTTTCCACTAGGAAGATGAATTTTTTCTTATTAAAAATTTATACCCAGGTTTTAAGAATAGCTAGGGCAAAAGAGACTACAAACAATAACTGCATCACTTCTATTTAATTTACAATGTTCAATTTCTGCCACTCAAGTGTAATTTCATTATAGCACTTTAACCTAGATATTTTTAATTTGGGTAAAATAGCTTTGCTTTAAAATTCCTTATCAAATGAAGACAAAAATTTAAAATATGAGCCAGCAAAATGACACCAGATGTTACACAGCAGTTTTATATAACACATTACTGAACTACTTTTTAAGGCTCAGTAACCTGAATATCAAGCTTTTGAACTCAAATTCATGCCTCTGCAAAGAGCTGTGACACAAAGTGATCTTACTCCCAAGTTTTCCTTGCGGTTTGTACTTCCAATTCAAACAGACTATAAATTTAACAGCAGATCAGAAAACAACTCTGGCTGCATATTTTAAAACTTCTTGCCCCAGAAATGCTTTCAGGAGCCACGTATTTGGGGTAAGAGCCCAACAATACATCCATGACTAAAACCCCCCAGTTCCACAACTTTGGCATCATTCCCAGAGGTCAGGTGTGTGCACAGCTCCTGAATGGTACCATTTGACACAAAATCAACTCCTTCCTTCCCTTTCTCATTCACACTTCTGCAGTAATGCCTTTCACCTTGATTTTAATGCCTTATGTACTAGAAACAGTGAGAAACAAAATAACTCTTGTTCTAGGACATAATCACAGGGTCAGCTTTCCAGGTGGAATGAAATAATTTCCTCCACTTCACACTCCAGGTTAACACTCTTCCTCCCCACTTTTAAAAGCTAAACACAGAGACACAGCTAATCTTGTCTTACAATACAGAAAACTGTCAGGATTCCCACACTAAACAGTGGGTCTAAGTAAAGTTCCTGTAATTCGTTCTTTTACTCTAAGCAGAGTCCCCTTTCAGCTGTCACCTGATTTTACTCTGCAAAAGTTCAATGATCCTTCCTCTAAGTAACTTTGGTCCACCTAAGACAGACCAGAATTCTGGAAATAGGTACTACTGCCTGCACAACTCTTCATTATTTAGCAATCTGGCTTTCCACACGTGGAGAGAAAGTCTTTGGCCTCTACTTCTCCAAAGTGATGAATCGAAGTTCAAGTTGCGGGTTAGGCAATGTGGAGATACAGTGTGAAGACAGGTGGTGAGAGATGTGACACGTCTGCCTCTTAAATGTCAGGCTCTCTCCAGAGCAGCTCCCTTTCCTCCCAAGGGCTGCTGCTCCCAGGGCTCCTTACAGCCCCTCTGCAGCACCACAGTGCTGTTGTACCGTACCAAACATGGCAACCTGGGGCATATATAGCTGCACATTCAGTTCAGTTTTCACAGCTGGAATAAAGATCCTGTGGCATTAGTAAACCAATCCACCCTTGGGTAAGGACTCCTAGCAGTTGCATTATTTATAATGGTTTCACTTTTATTTACAGTAAGACTATCTGAACCTACTGATGCTGCAAACATCTTAATAAATTACAGTCCCTTAGAAAGGGGACCTTTAGGGCAAGTAAAAAAGAGTATGTATGAAAGGCTTCTGTTCCACACAGCTAAAAGAATCCAGTAGTGTCCTTTACCCAAAGACAAATTAACATTACACAGAGGAAGAGAAGCAGCGGCATCAAAAATTACAGTGGCCTGGTTTTGAAAACACTTGGCTAGCAGAATTCAGGGCAAATTCCAATCTCATTACCTTCAAAAACCCAATTAATGGGCCATCCTTTAAGGGCAGGCTTGATGCAGAAGAATAGCAGTTACCTAAGTCCTCTTTATCTTTTGAACTCAAATTCACATTTTTGGTTTTCCATGCTCTTTAAACAAGAGAAGTACCACATTCATGGAAAGAAACTTTACCGGAAAAGCCACATGGGCTTGCCTGGTTATAGCCCCAGATAACCAAGTACACTTTGGCTTCTGTTTAGTGATGTCCAGAAAGGAAAAATGAGATAAATCAGTGCCATACACATCAGGCCACATCACTTCCTCATATGCAAATCAAGCATTTCAAACCAGACTGAAAGGATAATAATTTATGAGAGAGGCTGGGACTCCCCAATCTTCTGTAGAAGCTTCACAATTATCCTGTTAATCTGAAAATGCTTATGTCACCCCTGAGCATTCACACACAATGCGTCCATTACATAACTACCAACAAAAGAGGAGGAAATATTCTTACCAGATTTTTTTTAAACATTTGCTTACATAAAGCTGCATTTGCCTCTTACAGTACCACACACTAATAACACACTGTTCCATGTTTCAAACTCCAGTAATGTTCTTTTACAGCACAGAAGAGGTTACATTATGCTGCTGCTTGTTCAAAGTGGCAATGGGATAACACATCACATTCAACTTGCTTTACAGTTCATGAATTATTGCATATTGTACCCATATCTAGTTGCACCAATTAAGGAAAAATCCATGGGAAAACATCCACCCTGAAATTAAAGCATCATTCATATTAATCAAGAAACAGAGCACCACTCATGGAAATTTCCTCCCTTTTCACTTAAGAAAGCCATTAGCACCCCCCATAATGTGAAAAGTCTCACCATAAGAACTGTGCCATTTTCCCTGTGCTCTATCACATTTATGTTATTCTGACTACAGCCCCGAGAGTTGTTACTGAAAGATCAATGGCAACTTGTGCAGAGAACTCCAAAATGCATCAAGAGACACATTACATCATCTCCAGAAAATTTCCAGCCTTGGCTGTTTAGACTGACCACAGCCTCAGGTCCAGGCACTGAATTTTGTTCTCCCAACACAGAGGTGAAAAGCAAAGCACTACCTTCAGGATGCTCCACTATTACTTTTTTCACCCTTTTTTTTACCACTTTTTTTTTTAGCAATTTACCTGACACTGCCTTCTTTCTGCAATCACTCAGAGGAGTGGTTTATTGCATGTTAAAAGACAAGATATGTATTGAAAGTAGCAATTTTATTTGAGTTAAAATTATTTACAAAAACCCAAAGACATACTTCATGAAACTGGTACAAACTATTTTTCCTGCCGTTGGCTTTTGCTCCAAAGATCACAGCTGAGAAATACTGTATAAAATAAAAATAGGATTGGATTCAGAAAAGTACTCTACTGTTCTAATTTCCAATTGAGAGTATTTACACAAATATTTACAATGGAAAAAAAGTTACTTTAAAACTTTAATTTGCAAGTTGGCCTCAAGTACCCTTTAATGCAGAGTTATTTGAGGGTCTAACACACAAAAATGCACTGCAGTTCACAGGGTGATTTCTCCCCCCACCCTCAAAAAAAAAAAAATCTGCATTTGTCAGTGCTTGACAATTAGTTACATTTAAAAAAAACCTGTTAAACACTGAGGTAAATCAATTCCCAAACAATTACCAGTGTAACAAAGAAAGGTAGTTGTCCCTGCTTTCCCCCATCATCACATTTGCATCTTCTTTTCTCTTGCCATCTCTCCACAGGAAACTACATAGACAATTTGAAATCTCATTATGTATGTGAAAATCTCTAAAATCCAAAAACTAGATGGGCCAAATATTTACTAATTTCCTCCTGATGCAGATCATTTACATACACCTTTTTCCCTCTCTCAGTACTGTTTTGTTTTTTTTTACGGAAGGGGAATACAACCTCAAAAACTTTTCTAAGTTACACTGATACACTAAGTTTTAGAAGGTGATGAGAGAAAATGCAAAAAAATATGACCAACATAAGATTTTTGCCATTAATCAGTTACTTCCTTACAGAATTCCCAACAATCTGCATTATCAAAAATAGGAAGACATAGAAGGCAGCCACTGTATGTAAAAAAATTTACAGCTGGCACTGATACAAAAGCACAAGTTCTTAACTTTATACACGGAGATAACACAAGATCTAAAAGCAGGTTAGATTTCCTGTTATTTCCCCCTCATTATACATAGAACTAATATTTTTATGGCTTCAAGTTTTACAAATTCAATGGAGTAACATGATGTAACTACCTATACAGGTATTTAAAAATGTCAACGAAGCAGATCGCAGAACAGTCTGCAAATATTCAAGACCACCTTAATAAAAATAATTAATAATCGATTCTGTTGGTCTGAATAGTGAGTGCAAGAAAAAAATTGTTAAAAAAGTCATGTATTTTCTGGGATTCTTTGTTCCACTTAAGTCCTCAAACACAATGCTTTGCTGTGAACTAGACCTCAGACTGAACAAAATCTTAGCTATATCAGCAATTTAAGGCTTTGTGTTGTATGCATTTCAACTCTGTCATACTACAGAAGGATGAAATAGAAAGATTATGTCAGCTGGAACCGTTAATCCCCATTGGTGTTTTAGCTTCTTTAAAATTCTTCCCCCTAAAGCATCCAAATTCTTTGTATTCAACATTATAAAACACACCTTGAGTTCTTCCTTGAAACAAATTAAAACAGCATTTCAAAGTTTTTGCTTATTAGAAGTGTAAACTACCCTGGGATTGAGTGGTTTTTAAATTTTTTTTTTTTCTTTCTTCATTTCATTTGCATTTTAAACAGGGCACAACTTTTTACAGTCACTATTCCTTTTGTGGATAACGTACCCTCAATGGTTTTGTGTGTTTATGGGTCTGCATGCTCTTGGAACTACAAAGCATTATGGTCTAGCTGGTTACAGTACATGGGCCATGGGAGTTTTAGAACTGAGAAATAGTTCAGTGACCTAATTTCAATCAAAACAGTATAAAAAATAAACTATCCAATCCTCGCCTCTTTGGATTCCAACAAATTTTAAATATAGACAGTAGTTAAAATCACAAAAGTATTTAAAAATTTATATTTTATGATTTTGGAATAATCTCGTAATAAAAAAGCAAGAGCAAATTAAACTCAAATAGGAGCGGTGCTGCTGTCCAGAACTTCTTTATTAGAACATTTGTTTGATACCTCAGTAGCTAAGCTGCCTTTGCACCTGGCTGGCATGAAACAGTGGCTCAACAGTAAACAGCAGTTGCACTATCAGCAGCAAGTTTTTCCCCTTGAAACTTGTCACGAACAAAGCAAGAAAAAAAGATAGGGAGGGTAAACCCTGCCAAAAATATTTAAATACTGCACTGCATCATAAACAGCAAGGTTTCTTTATTTACTTTCCTCAGAACCTTTTTCCCCTCATTTTTGATAGTTGCAGATTGATGTAGTAACTGTCTTTTAGAAAATGCTGAATGCATGGTTAAGAGACCAGGTAGCCTTAAAAATCCGAACACGAATGACACAGATGAATGCTCTTGGTATATCCTTCAAGGACTTCTTTCATGACTTCTTCTTTTGTCTAAGGGTAGCTCCAGCATTAGAGTGCCTGCAGCGGAAGTTAAGTATCTAGCAGTGTTCCAAGTATTCAATCACCCTAGAGATAGACTTCTGGCCTGTTGTTCCAACAGCACACTGGAAATGCAACAGAAAACACAAGTAACAAACAAGCATTTGTAGCACCTCCTTCAAACATCTGAGAGCTATTCTGTTTTCAGAATTTTAGTATTTACAATTATGTGTCAGTAAAAGCAAGTAGGTTCAGGCAGACAATTCAGAAGTATCTTCCTGACCAATCACAATATAATGACAGACAAATGGGCTTTCAGTATTAAAAAACAGAATATTGCCCGTGCTCTTATGAAGACACAAACCGAAAAATGTTAATGCTTCTAAAAATGCATGAAATATTAACAGAAAACAAAATAACAAAAATATTTACATACATCAATTTAAAATATGTATTACTTACAGTAAGGTTCATAAAACTGAGAAATTTTTTGAGCATTTCGGTCATTATCGAGAAGTCCCCTTCAGGTAAGTACTCCCTCACAGTAGTCACATTGATCTAAGAAACAAAACAATCTTTTTACATTTGGGAAATATTTTTCTGACACAGAACTATAATACTCTGCATGTGAGATGCACTAAGACAAGTAAATTCACAGCATTATTAAGATGGCTTTTGGTACTATCTTTATGATTTAAGTCTCTCTCAAGCGATACTCATATCTCTACTATGTGTATGTTTCTAGAAATCAATTGCTAAAATAATTTTACACTGTTGGTTTGTTGAGGCTTTTTCCTAAAAAACAGAAAAAAGAAAAAAAAGGACTATCAGACCTCCCCAGGACCTAGAAGAACTAAACCCCCCCACGAGATCACTCCCTTTACAACTGCAAAGGGTTGAGAATTACTGATCTTATTGTCAGTCTTACTCTGAACACTAAAACTGTTACGGACACTGATGAGTCCAAAGGCACAGAACAGCACCTCGAAGACCATTTCTGCCACCATGGTAAATTCAGACAACCCTGAAGGTCTGAACTCATTTTCATGTGAACATATTATTGAGTTCTCAGCCACTGGAGTTCCATATTTTTAACTTCAGCTTTCTATTATGTATTTCCAATCTGAGACAATTATTTTGAACTAATAGGAACACACACAAGTTCATGTGACTTCAGTGGAAGAAAAAATTAAAGCAGACTGATAATAAGTAAGTCTGATGGTAACTTGCTTACTAAAACAACTGAGAAGGAACAGGCTTAGCCAGTTTTCCTCTGCCTTTCCAAAGTAAATTCTTTTGCTGACTACAAGTAAGGGGAGAGAGGTAAAAGAGGTCAAATATTCAATTCCAACTGTTTTTGATAAACACAGTGATGTTCAGAAAATTTGTTTTGGATGGAATATCTCTGGCAACTTTTCCCAAAGCTGTGTACATCAGTGCAGCTTCACCAACGTACTTGTTCAAACTGAAGCCAAATTTCGTAAACCCCTTTCAATACAGCAAATTATCACTTCATTAAAGATTATACTGGACTTAAGATCAACTTATTTCCTTACTGGACTCTCCTGGCAGAGACAGCCTAGAAGCAATGCTGTGTATGAGGCCACAATGCAGTCCTCCATGTGCTTCCCAGCATGCTGAAGAGCTGTAAAAGAGACAACAGTGTATTGTATTCTCTAAGCAGCTGGTATCTTTTACTGCTGCAAAGACAATCTTTCATTATCACTTCCCAGAACACTTTTTTTCTCAAGCAAAACGAGCTTTTGGACTGAGATTTCAGAGATCAGGAAACGCCACACTTACTGACTCAGCAGCACATTCTTGACAAAAAAAATGGTCTTAATTCACTTTCAACTCATTCTGCTGCACAGTATTTTGTCATTTGCCATTTCAATGTGCAAACTGTATGCTGAACACACCAAACTACCAATGTAAAGGTTTCATGTGATGCTACAGGCCTTTAAGACTCCCCCCAAGGTAGTTTATTGTATTAAGCTTAACAGGCACAGCATTTTTTGCTGATGACTCAGCATTTTGGGAAAAACTACAAATAACTGCAGACACCAACTGATGGAGCTACAAAGAGACACAAGGATATAAAGTTGGAAAAAGTAATATACTACACCTACTAACATAAGGTTAAAAAAACTATTAAAAGTAATACACTGCATCTACTATCAGAAGATTGAACAAGAAGGAATGATGTTTCAGACTCATTTTCCAGAGACAAACTATGTAACAGGTCAGAGATACTCAAATTCCCAGAACAAACTACCAAAGATGCAGCACATCAAGGCACTACACAGGTACCTCAGATACCACTGATGAAGTGAGAAGACAGACACAAAGCAGGTGGAGACAGAAGAGGCACAAGTGCAAACAGGGAGAGGAGAGGAAAAAGCCCAACCCTTAAAGTAGCTTGAAACAAGAACCCTAGAAAACAAAACGAAGGCAGGTCACTTTCAAGGACTATTCCAGAAGAAAAAGTGAACAGCCTAAAAGCCATCATTTCCAGAATATTTTGTACATGGAGTGTCCCAAAAAGGTTTGGGATTTTGTTTCTTTTGGGTTTTTTTAAGAAACAGATAGAAGGTACTATTAAAAACATAAAAAGTAGCCTAACTTCTTCTGCTTCTCATGTTTCAGATCTAAATGGCTCCTACTTATGGTCTGCAGCAGTTTCACCTGGGATACACTGAGGAAATCTCAGCCCAAAAGACTGGATGTAGACAGGAAGCAGAGGACAAGGTGGGATTTTATTCTATCATACTGTTCTTTGCCTTTTCTGAGCTCATCACAGCCAGACAACGTACCTTTATTAAGATCAAGTTCTTCATCGTCTTCCTCCTTCTTATCCTTCTCCTCAGTACTGTCTGACTTCTCTGTGGAGACCCACTGGATCTCCCCACTTGTCTCCTGCCATTCCCCACTCTTATCATGCTGAGAAGTGGGAGCTTCTTTAATCAGCTCGTCCGTCTGGCTCTCTGCCAGCTGTGCCGCTCGCTCACACTCCAGGAACAGCTAATGGGAGAATTCCAGGAGAATTTCTGTTAGAAACTAAACCCTGAAGACATTCAGTTAATACTTACAAGTTTATTTTCTGTTCACAATTCACCCCTTAATACAATTAGTCTTCAATACTTTTCTTAATGATAAGCTTTTCCTCTTCAAAGTAAAATATAATCTGGCCCAACACTAGTGCTGTGCTCCGCAGCAAGGCCTCCCTCCCTGGTGCTGAACCACTTGCCAGGCTCCACTTGGGCATCATAAATGTTTAATCACTTTCCTTGAGACATGGCTTGAAGACTAAAAGCTGCGAAAATTTACTGTCCATTTTTGTTCTCTACCAATTTTCATTTTCATTTCATGCTAACTATCCCCTCTTGGTTTTCTTAGAGCAAAAATACAAAGGAGTAATTTAAAATGACTTAGCAAGAATGTGAATGACCCAGGAATCTCATATTGTGCACTTATTCCTCATTAATTATTTTCCAAACCATACAACCACCAGTTTTAAATATTGCTTTGCCAAGCTATATACATTAAGATTTTTAATATTATTATTTTTATTGATTTTTTTTGTCTGCTGCTGGACAGCTATTTCACAAAGTTAAATACAACTGTTAAAAGCATGCATAAAATTACCTCCACTGAAACAAGAAGTCTAATTTTCTTGCAGTTTTTTCATTTTAGTTTGCATGGTGAAATTCAGTCACCAAAATTATTGGTGGATTTCTTTTTTTTTTAATAAGCTAGTCAACTTAAGAATGCTGTTTCACATCCATAATCATTACATCTGTATTTTACTGCTTTTATAAAGGATGATCCTATTTTTTAATTTAAAGCTGCAAACTCCCAAAAACATAGTACTTCAAAAAAATCTATGAAAGCAAAGCATGTAAAAGAAAAGTTGTTTACAGCTGATTTAGAACAGAAGTCAAAGTAAATAATCTAGGAACAATAAAACTATACATAAATTGTATAGGAAGAAAAGTTTTACTGGATGTCTGTAAATCACTGTATTTTACCAGGGAGGCTGTTTCTGTAATGAACAGTACTGCAAAAGTCAGGATTGTGAGCAGCAATCTTCCCCCTACGTCTGCTCCACTCCTCAAATGCTAAACAGAAA
>NW_008246060.1:5708664-5719297 GCF_000691975.1 Corvus brachyrhynchos
ACTCTTTCATTGCCAAGTTCTCCCTTCCCAACCCTGCCAGTCTGATAGTGAGAAATGGTACCTACTGCAGGAAAACACTTCTCACCTGCACTAAAGCCTGAACAGCATCAATCTGTCCAGTTATCTTCAGGCTTTCGTCTCCTTCGGCCGTACACAAGGAGTCAAAAGAACATGATGTTTCCATATTGACAAGGCAGTGCCTGTTCCGGGCACTGTATTCGACGAGATTGATCAACAGACCCAATCCCTGCAAGATTGCAAAGTCAAGAAGGATTACACACATTGCAAAAAAAGGTAATTTAGCAAAAAACATCTATTCAGATAAACATCTTCAGGCCTTATCTTTCTGAGAATACACAACTTATGAAACAGTCTGATAGACAGGGATCAGGATTTAATGAAATACAAGGCAAAACAGAGATGCCTGTACAGGAGAACTTTTATGCAGGAATCTCTGTTTTTCCAATTCTGAACATTAAAACATTTTTGGAGCTGAAGATTCATTTACAGGTTAGGAATTCAGGTATCCAACCCTCAGCTTATGTTCTTAAGAGATCCTTCACTGTTTCACTGTTGCTATTTAGGCCACTCTGACCCATTTTATATATGCTGAGGTAAATCTGAAAAAGCCTTTAACTCAATTTTTCCACAATTTAAAAGATGTTTGAAAATTAATAATTCACATACTTACTTAGCTAAATCTTTGTTCATCAAGCAGTGCACTTTTTCCCACCAAATACAGGGAAAAAACCTGTCAAACCCACAAAATCCTGACAGAAACTTTAAGTACCTCACTTTAGGTATACATGTGGTTACTGAAAACTGTAGGGGAAACTATTCCTTAATGAGGAACCAGAGCAGCTCAATGCACAAGAAAGAGGCAAATCATTTTCTGTTGATGTAACAAGCACAAGAACTTACCAGCACCCGAATATCAAATCTCTGTTCTTGAGGTAGGAACTTTGGAACCTGAAGCACACAATTCATCGCTGTGCCTATCAGACCATCTTGTTCACCTGTTTTTGTACTACCCCATTCTGCAAACAAAGAGAGGTCAAAGGCTCAATATTGAAAACACTCACACTCATAATGGTAAGCAGCCTAATAAAAACCTTTTGGCCCTAATGACAAACCAGCCCCTCTCAACCCAAGCCCTCATCTGAACATTTCATACTTGCAATTCTTCACGCAGCTTACAAAGACAAATTACTCAGGGCACCTACCATGCATAACTGCTTTATTATACTGGACTTGAAAAGCCATAATCAATACAGAAAAATATATACACTCATGGTTTATTTGACACTTCACCACAGAATATGCAAAAAATTTGCTGTTTTACCATTATCATTTGTCAGGTTGAGCAAGACCCCAATGATGGCCCTCATGCAGTCTTCCACTGCTTTACCCACGTGGTTAGTTACATTCTGGTGGGGCAGAGGCTTATTGTCTGGTAAACAGATACTGTCTTCAGCACGATTATATCTCTGGATTAACTCCTCACAATGCTGCAGTGCTCTGCAGGGAGAAGGAGCAGAACAAAATTATCTTCACAACATACAGAGCATTCCACCTTTATACTTGTTTCACAAGGAAAAAAACCTTAAACACAGAGCTTTATGCAGAATTTTTCTGATACCCAGTCTGTAGGGAGAGATAAACTTATCACCTACAAAATCTTTTATAAGCTCAACTGAAAACTGTGAAAACAAAACCCTGGAAATCTCAGAGCTTTATCAGCTTGATATTTCAAGGGCTAGTTAATTTTCCTTTCCAGCTTCATCACGTGGTCTTACAAAAGATATCTCCTCTTCTTACAAACCCAGCCTCTCATATCCTCCGACCATCAAGATACAACATGATTCTGACAATGTTACCAGAATGTTCTCTTGTTCTCAGAGCTATTTCCACTCAGTAAGGAATGACACATGACTTCCCAGCAGTAAAATCTTAATCTTATAACACTAAGAGACCACAGGCACAATTCTACTGCATAACATTAGTTTCATGTTAAACCACAACACTGATTTCCATTACAAACAAAACCTGAAATGTCAGAAATATATACTGGTTTAAATAACATATTAAACTGTGGCTTGCTTTGTTTTAATTTAAAGAAATACTCCAAATAGCTAACCTATTACCGTGAAATCATGTTTCCAATGAGGTCTGCAGAGTCAAACTTTCAGCTGCATTTGTTCTCTTACGAAGAGCAATACAAGGTGCAGACAGGCTCTGCCACCCAACTGAGACCTCACCCAGATTGATAAATGGGTTAGAGGTGTTTGTACAAGAATCTCTGCCACGAAGAAATGCCAGAACAAAATATCACTATTTTGATTCTTAGTTACACTGTTAATTCTGCTATGCTCCATTCCAGTAAACACTTAAGCATAATGAAAACACAATAAATAAATGTCGCTTCACCCTCTTCTGTGTTCCTACTTAGTACAGCAGGAGCTCAACCCACAGTCTGCAGCTTCTACAGACCCAACAGTAGCAGCATTACACATTGGTAGTACTCAGGTAGTTGCCCATACCCCCATCTACATTAACTTTACTCAATGAAAAGCAACAGTGGAAGTTTTGGGGTTATTCGTCCCAAATATAAACCATGGCATAAACCATTTCTTTTTTTTCCTTATCATGTGAGGTATTTTGCAAAACTAGGGGTTTTCGGGATTTTTTTTTTTTTTTTTTTTTTTAAAACAACTTACTTAGCTGAGGAGACTATGAGTTGTGAGTCTTTGTATGCTATCAGATAGCTCTGATTTTCTGGATTATGCACAGTTACCTAAAGAGAGAAGGAGAAAGTAGTATTAAAAATGGGAGTTTTTTTCCCCGAAAGAGAAGCATTTCCTTTTATTACCACTACACTTTATTCAGTTCCACATTTCTTGGCTATTATCCAGTGTAAACTTTCACTTCTCATTTTCCAGTATTTCCTTGGAGTTTTCATCTCTAAGTAATTGTGGCATTGAAGATAAACCCATCTTCCCTGATGAAGTACAGAAACCATGCAGCAGAACGTTTCGCCACAGCAGAACCCTGAAGCCACATTCTGGGACTACAGTATCCCAAGTGTGCACACAGAATACAATTATATATGTGGTATTTTAAGGACTTGACATCAAATCCACTTCTGAGAGCTTACTACACGTCCAACCGTAACACACAAGGTCTTCTCTGATTCCCTTGACTGAAATTTGGAATCAACTTTGAGAAACAGTGGAAGTTTTTCTCTTGGACTTGCATGATTTGGCATGTTTTGATTTTGTCATCTCTGCCAAGTTCCGAAGGATCTTACTACATCACAAACACCCGTACGTCCAAATTTGAATATTCTAACACTAGACAAGGCTCTTCTACTGTTGCTTGGCAATTCCATCTATTGAATATAAAAGCAGAAAATTAATCTGAATTTTTTTTTCTCACTGCTGAAAAGACAGGTAAAGAGAATTTTCAAGTCACCCTTCAGCAATGGTTCTTGTTTCTCAGTTTTTAGCTTGCATTTACACTCTAAGTCTGTCCTTCTACTTTAGTGAAGAAAACAAGAGACCACTGGAGCTACTTTCCCTCTAATTTGGGTCTAAGGTGTTCAGCAAGATTCATTAACCTGTACTCTAATCCCAGCTGTTTTCTGATGTGTGGACATGTCCAGCTAGAACATAACAAGGCTCTTCTGCTTTCTTCAGGTATCACAACAGAAACAGTAAAACCAGGAACAAACACTAAACTTGGCAAAACAAGGCAGTGCAGAGAAACACACTCACCATTCCTGTCAAGTAAACTCTACAAAAGTACCACCATGTATTTTGATTTTCTTCCAAGTTCTCAAAGAAATATTTACCATCTGCATTTACGCACTCAACTGATGACAGGACTCGTTTGCCTTTCAGGGCAATTTTCTCTTTCAGCACTTCCCCAGCTGATGGTTCAAAGTAGCAATTCTTAAAATTGATTTATTGCTTCTAAGAAAATCCCACTTCTATAATGATCAGTTACTACTAGACACACATTAGAGAGTCAAACTCATGCCTCAAAAACAACATCCATAAACAGCAGCTTTTTGTAGGAACTTAAGAAAAAGAATCATGTTACATTCAGTTGTTCTTACCAAAAATAATCTTGGAACGCAGTACACACACACACAGAATAGTAAATTAAATTTTCAAACATTACAGAAACACTGATAAGCATCAGAAAGTTAGTACAGTCTATGAAAAAATAATCAACCTTATAGAGCTGTAATGTGACTCCATACTGAAAGAATGTAAACCAGAACAGGTCTGCTTAAGAAGCAGCTTTCAGAAATGCAAAGGATCTGCTCATACTCACACTTTCTAAGACCCGTAAACATCTCTCTGCACCCCATAACGAAGCAACCAACTTCTCTTCGTTTTCATCACTGCTTAGGTGATCCACACATTCTTTAACTAAACACAAAAAGAAGTTGTTTTCCTCCATAAGTAAGAGGTCTTCAAAAGCTAGGTGTACAAACCAACCAGCTACTCAAGAGTTGCTATCAACCTTGTTTTACACTTTGCACACCTCCAATGCCAGGAAACAATCATGAATTCATGATGAGCACTCCAAAATTTTTCATTTTTCCATGTAAATGAAAAAAAACCAAACCTTACAATTTTGTCTTTACAAGTTTGAGATTGTTGTTACAAATCACCTAGCCATGTATTTTATTTTCTCCTTCCAAAAACAGTGTCCAGTACACGACTGTGTTCCTTAACTCTAAGAGAGTCTTTTAGAAGAGGAAAGAGATAGGGCAAGCACACACTTCCCACACTTTACAAGCCTGAAACCATAACTTGAAACTGTGTTCAAATTGAATACTTTTATCTCTCCAATCCTTCCTTTGTTCTCCCTCTGTTTACTTAAGACCAAGCTTTATTCAGGTCAAGAATTCAGTTAAAAATGTCCCTTTTCCTACCTGTGAGATTCTGATCAAAAACACAGTAACTGAGACACATCTTTGAAAAAATAATGAAATCAACTGTCCCCCCTCCCCCACAATTTCTTCTTGAAGGGTTTACTTCCTTTGGTATACTTAGTTTAAAAATATCTGGTCTGAAAATAATTCTAGAAGACTATAAAGGAGAGTCTACTCTAGAATAAGTGTGCTGTACAGAGATATGTAACAGCATTCTGTCCAAGCTTAAGCCATTTACACATTATAATGCAACACTTTACATTCACATTCTGTTTTAATATGAAAACTAACTTCAATCCCACATGCAACAGATTAAAGTCACTAATATTTCTCAGTAACTTCATATTGAATTGTGTACTTTATTTTTAACACTGCTAAGAAAAATACATAATATTTCTATTTTTAACCACAGGAAATGAACATTCCAAAAAGCAAACATCTTACTACAGTTCACTCTTTTTTTCATGCTGTCAAAGCAGTATCCCCACTATACCTTTATCTACAATATGATCCAGACCACCCAGAAGTCGCAGTTCTTCTTTAAACCAGTCCCCAGCTCGCTTTGAGGTGAGAGACAGTAATGTCTCCATTGCCAAATGCCCAGTCTGAAAGAGTTAGGTTCTGGAATTAGTAAAATCATCATTTGCAGCTGTAGCCAATATATCAAGTCATACAAATATATGTCACATGAAAACCATAAAAATGAAAGTAGAGATTCTGAGTAGAAGAACCACCAGAGGGAGCAAGAACAGACTGGAAAATATGTGTATCTTAAAAAAAGGACAGTACTGATAAAAAAGGTACTTTGCCTTTTCAAATTTATTTTACTAATAGCTTAAAAACCCAAGTACACTCCTGTCATCTGTTTCTCTTCGTATCAAAAGAAACGAGTGGAGGAAGGAAATGGCAAATCAGCCAAGCAGTAAAAAAAAAAAAAATCAAGAAAATCCCCAGTGAACACAGCTTCTCAGTCTCTCAGATAGATGGGCTTTGCTGCTCACAGATCACATTTGCTTCCAATGTAGGTATCTTGTGCTTTTAATTTTAAACCTACAGAATAAGGCAATTAAACTGAACCACTGTAGGAAATCTTCTTCTATTTACTGATACACTTCTCTGAAAATAAAAAAGGAACACATATATAAGTTCAACAACAGTAAAGGTAAGTTCACTCCCTACAAATGGAAGTACAACAGTACTCATCAGGCCTGAGCAAATGCTCCATTTTCT
Organism: Corvus brachyrhynchos; assembly: GCF_000691975.1. Classification (NCBI taxonomy): domain Eukaryota; kingdom Metazoa; phylum Chordata; class Aves; order Passeriformes; family Corvidae; genus Corvus; species Corvus brachyrhynchos. Next base: position 5,714,840 of record NW_008246060.1, read on the forward strand.
TAGTATAAGCCCTCCCCCCAACCCCCAGCATCTCCAGCTGCTTTCCTGGCTTTCAAACTACTTGATTTCCAAGGAGGAAAACAGAGTCGAAGATCAGATAAAGAAGAGTTACCACCCAAAGTTGTTTCTGGGTTGTAGGAGCAAGCCCTGCAGCACACTGTCACTGTTAGCGTAACAGTAGCAGCATTTCTCCAGGGCAAATGGAAGCATCTCGGGTCAGCAAAGTGGTGTGGGGATCAAGAGAATACAAGCAGCAGCAAATCTACAACAGTTAACTTCCTAAATACCTTCACAACAAAAGCTCAAAGGCCACACAGTATTTTAAATACAGTGATTGGTTTTCTACTAGAGGGCAATAAGACTTCAAATAAATCCAGAAGAATATAATCTTTGTACGTACTTAATAAGAACATTAGTTTTCTTTTTTCTTTTTTAATAAAAGCAATGAAACCTTGTAACCCTTTTGCTTTTGAGAAAAGTAATCCACTATATTCAATTTTTTTGTCAATTACTACAAAACTTTAACACCAAAGGCTCAAAAGATGGTTCCCTTAAGCTTTCAGCCTTATGCTGAGAGTGAAACCAGAATAACATCTTTTACCATCTGAAAAGAGAAGTCACTCCTGAAGGTTTTTGTTATGATGCAACAGTGAGGTGGTAGCTGCAAAGGCATGAGCTACAGAGGGCTGTGCTCCCTGACAGGTGAAGGCCATTTGCTGAGGTGAAGGCCAAGTTCTTCAGGTTTTATCTTCTTCTAATCCAGCACAACGAGCCCAGAACAAATTCTACCTGCACACACCTCCTTTTCAGTTTCTGGGTTTACATTTTAACATTAAAGAAAACAGAACCTTGGAATATTCAAAAATTAGTCCAGCCTAACGTCTAGACAGACACACAACGTTGTCGTGGAAAGTGGGAGGCAAATTGATCACCTTCGCCTGGTCTGCGTAAGATTCAAAAAACCGAAGGTGTGACTGGTTAGGCACAAACTGGAGGTATAAAAACATCTGCTGCAATCCTCCTGTTTCTCACTGGATATTGTCAGAGTCTGAAAAGGCTCAGAGCTTTACTTTACCCCCAAAAGATTGGCATTTTTGTTTGCATTTTCTGCCTGTCATCTGGTACAAAACAGAGATTATTTACTGTATCTCATGACAGGGATCTACATGAAAGCAGCTTCATCTTCAACATATGAAGTTCATTGTTGTCTCATCTTACCACTGCTACTATTTTAAACCGGAAGAGAACCTAATCATCTCATTTGGCTTGCAAATATTCTCTAAATACTATACAGTCTCTGCTTCTAGATGGTGCAGCTGGAAGGAAACCAGTTTCCATCTGTGAGGTACTACAGTATTCAATGCATTTACAGCAACAGCTCAAAATAAATTTAAGAAACAGAGCTGCCTCAGGGAAAAACCCTCAAATAAAACAGCTGAAACTGATGGCCTAGGATATTAATGCTCTTTACGCATGAACAACGTCCTCACAAGACTGAGTCCCTCCCTTTTGATATATCCTCTCCTTTTAAAATCTGTGTCTAAGAAAACACGAGAACAGAATTATAGTTCATAAAAAAGCAACAGGCTAGATCAGATTATTAATATGAGAAAAGCTCAAGCAGGAGACAGTGGTCTTTGTGGCTGGATGCTTTAGCAATGAGGAACCTGCCCCAGCTGTTCCATGCTTAATAAAGGGAGCTGTCTTACATTTTATAGTGCGAGAGATATCCTGGCACTGACAAACTCTGCTATGTGAGCTGCCTTCAGTGCCAAAACAGCACTGAAAGAAGACTCTGATTATACCAAATCCTAGCTGATCACCACCCAGAGAACAAATTTCATTCCGTGGTGGTATTTTCAGACTGTAAACTGAAAGTGCAGAACATAATCTCAAATTCATTCTTCCTTTGCAGATTTCCAAGGTCAGAAAGTTAATTCAAGCTCCCTATTGGCACCTTTCATATGTCTGTAAGAAACAAGCCTAAAATTGAAACTTGTAATTCATTGTCACCATGATCTGATTACCAAGGTTAACAATGATGTAATGGATATTATCTTCCCCACCCAAAATTCAGCTCTTGCTAAAGCTACAGAATAGTGACTCTTTGTACCAGTTCAGCTCTCTGTTCCATAACCAGAACTTGGAGGGAAAACACCCCAACAAAACTCTTCCTAAGCTGACACAAAAGTCCCAAAAGGTACAAAAGAAAATGCCAGCTGAACAAGGCACATCATCTTTTACTCTAACTGAATATGGAACACAATCCTGACTGCAGATTACTGCCAGGAGTTGGAGCATTACTTGCACAGACAAAGCTCTGAAAAGCTCACTTCATAAGCAGTAAATCAGAAGCTTCTCCCACTGGGTATAAGCATTACACAAAAAATGGCAAAAAACCCTAATAAGGATCTTGAAAAGAATGTATTACAGGATGTCAAAAAATCAAGATCATACTAACATCCACTATACTGAAATATGGCAAAAGCAAAGACACATTATTTATTTTTGTCATTTATGGCCCCCCATCTAATCAATCTGTCAATCAATTCTTTAAATACACTCTTCTAAAAAGCCTCACCACTTATTCTTTTTATTTCCTAAGATAGCTTGATGCTAGCATCAAACCATAGCCAAATTTATTTTAAAACAGAACCAGTTCACTCTGCTGCAGATGAAGGTATTTTCATAAAGAGCAAGCGTGCTTGAGAAAGGAAGGAAAAAAAGTCATCCACATTCATGGTAAGCAACAGAACTGCCACCACACTTTGGGCAGGGAAAAATCAGTTCCTGCAGGATGATTTTTTAATGGGAAAACCTGCACCACATTTTGAATTTAGCACACAATACTCTTATTCCCATGCACAAACCCCTACTTGTTTGTGAAAGTACTTACAAAACTTAGGCAAGGAAATGGAGTCAAATAACCTATGTGTGGTCTTCAAACATACAGTTATTTAGTGTTACTTGTTTGCAACTGCTCCCTGTAACCAGCTACCCTTAGCAGGGGCAAATGGAGACTCATACAGCTGAAGAACATCCTAACTTTACCCTACTAACAACCTTTGAAAAAGGAAATTTCAAATTTAAAGAAGAAAACACTTGCAGTGCAGTCAAGTATACATCAAAGACAGATAAAACACCAGGAATCCTTTTCTGGGGCTATGAGATGAAGGATGATGCTTGCAAGTTCCATTTTATTAAGCATTCCACAACTGCCAAGGCTTTCCAATAAAAGCATGTTACGCACCGTGATGTTTTCAAGATCAAGATGTTTGTTGTGAACAGTTTCACATAGTCTCCGAATTTTTTCCTTAATTTTATTCATGTCTTTTTCATTCAGCAGCTTGGCAGAGGAAGCATCTTGTTCCAATTCCAGAAGCCGTATCATCAGATCTAGACTAGCTCTGTCTAAATCCATGTTCAAGCGATCTCTACTCAGGATGTACATTAGAGCTGCTGTACAAAGGGACAAATTCTTGGGTTGGGAGAGAAAGAAAAAAAACAGCTTTTATTAATCATTTTAGGCAGACCTCTTACCATTTTTAATAAACAAGCTAAAGACTTAAAAAAGAAAATGCCTGACAGGTCCCAGTCTTAGCACTTGCATGAGCACTCACTACTGAATGGAGATTCCTTCTAGCAAGTTACTAATGTGTTCTAACAAATAAAACTGAGACATAAAGCACTCAATGTATTTACAAAGCCCTAGGAGAAAAGCAGGGATTTCTGCTTTTTAGGGACTCAGTGCTGCAGACAGAGTAAGAAACAGTAACTCCAGTAACACAGTATTGCAGAAGAGACAGATGGCAGGGGAACAAAATGAAAAAGCCCAGGGCACACACCAAGGTAGGTGAACATTCTGGTTCGAGGGGATGAACTGGTGATGGCACCAGAAAATCCGGAGATGATGGGGACAATGTCTGCAGGGGGGGAGTGCCTGGGGACATAAATTCGGATTCTGGCAAACAGGTCTGTCAGGTAATAGTTTATCCAAACTTTTCCAGAATAAACACATTTTATTTCCAGGGGAATTCTGCTTTTTGGAAGTTGCCAGAGTATACAGCAGCTTCCCCCTGTGCCTCATCCCCATCAGTCCTTAACACATGAATGTTATTAACCTGACCATCCATATCTTACACAGAATTGGTGTAGAGGGACACCTGACTGGCTAAAGGACACTTAATTCTTCTTGAAGAAGGAATTAAATTCTACCTTCATAAGGATCCAGAAAAGCCAAGGTAGAAGTTGACTGTCAGGAAGGGACAGACAACAGTGAAGCAAAGCTACTCATTCCTGGTTTCTAAGTACAGCCCTTGCACTGAGCACAGAGCTCCAAGTTACAGGAAAGAGGAGAAATGTTCACTGGAAACAGAGGTGTGCTGGGCACAAAACTGTCAGAAACCTCTGGCAGTAACTGGAGGAGTTGGGAGCTGGTGGTGGGGGGGGGGGGGGGGG
>NW_008246060.1:5719340-5753507 GCF_000691975.1 Corvus brachyrhynchos
TGTCCCACTGAGTTTAACCCTCAAGAGTCAATATGCTGCATGCATCCATCACAATTGTTTCTGTGTAAGGTAAATTAAACATGGAAACAAACTAATTCTGGAATATAAATGTTGTACAGCTCAACAGGAAAGAGCAGAATTCTGTGTCATAGCAGATTAACATCTTGTTTAGAGTTCAGCCAACCACCAAAGCAATCATTATCTGCTCTGTTTATTTTAGAAGTAGGTAATAATCATACCTGGTCATACTAAGCAGTATCAGCATTTCCAAAACAGGATTAGGCAGCTGACAAGTCTATCAAAAGCTACGTCAAAACTCCTTCCTGTCTGAGTCAAGGAAATCCTCAGGTGAATAAAGACTTTAATGTGACCAACTACCATGTATATGAACTACCAAAGGAAGGAAGCAAGAGTTTCCAAATCTACATCTTTCATGAATACATGACAACAGAGTTGTCAAAAAACCCCACAACAAACTCTTAGCTATAAACATTGCTACCCCAGCATTTTATCACTACTCCAGCCTTGCCAGAGGTAAGGGAGAAAGAATCTATGAGACCTGTCTGCACAGGGTATACACTGGTCACGCTGAATTTTCATTAACTTTCTCCAATAAGCCTTGTAATTTTATCATTTTAATTACAGGAATTGTTTACCCTTCATTTACTTGCAGCTGGCTTAAACTATACATGTCAGGTTCCCTGAAGAATTGGGTTCTTCCAGAATGGGAGTGATTAAAACAGGACACAGAGTACACACATTCCAGAGAAACCAAAGGTTAGCTAATCATTGTTCAGCCAATGTGGGACTTCAACATCTATGACGAACTGATTTTTAACAATCAGCATTATCTAGGTGAGTTTCCGGGCTTCAAAATAAATGCTCAAGGCCCCAAAGGGGTTTCTATCAACAAGAAAGTAGGCAGCAGTTAACAGAGGTAAAGTGGTGAATTTATAATCTGGGCTGCCATTATTCAGGCATTTCAAAAGCCAGAGACTGTTCTTAGATCATTACTCAGAAATGCTTTACAGATACTCCAAAGTCTGGTAAGGGTAATCACACTCATTCTGTAAACCTCTGTACCAAGCGCTTGCCTGTTCCAGATTCCCTTGTTTTCAACCCAACCAGCTCTCCACTATGAAGGAAGTAATGGCTCTTTTTCCCTCTGCATCAGCTCTGCCAACACTTCCCTTCAGACCTGCCACGCAGCTTTCAAGACACTTAAACGCGATCAGAAGGGACCAAGACACGATGCAGGGGGTTTCAGGCTGCAGGAAGACTGCTGGAAAAGCAAGAAGGATGGACCAGCTCTGTGTAACAAGAGCCAGGCTCCTGCCACAGCACATACACAGGAGGGATTCAGGCCAATAAGCCTCCAAATGCTGATGTGCAACAGGAAAATAGTGATGATATAAAAGTAAGGACCTCAAATGTGAATGGTGCTCACAGCATGGAACAAACATGCTTTAGCTTCATACCAGTGATACAGGTTTTCTAAGACTGGTTTCTCCTATTCCCTATAGGCCTCATCTGGTTTCATCTTGAATAAAACAATTCTGCCTTTTGCACAGATCTTCCCTAAGTGTTTAATTAACCACACTGCGTGAAAGCTGTCTCATGCCCTATCGTACACACAGTTCTGAGCTCAGAATGAGGGGAAAATTGTTGGTACAACTCATTTTTCATCAGTATCCTAAGAGAACAGAAAAACCAACCAAAGAAGCAAATCAATCCTTCCAAATGCCACCCTTACAGAACACAGTAGAAGAGTGGTCTTTTTGGGTGAGTTTCCCCCATCCCATTGTATTCCTCAAGATATATAAAACACATTCTGCTTCCAAACAAATGTAGAGAAGAGAAAAAAATAAAATAAATAGAATTTGCTCTAGACACAAATTTCATAGCATATCTAACTATGGATTTGCGCTCCATACTGCTACAGAATTCAGGAAAACATCCTAGTTTGAACATACACTCCAGAAATGGCAGACCATTTACACCCACTCTCATCCTTGTCTTCTCTTGCTTGTTCTATTAATACTCCAGCTTGTGGGAACAGATGGTTATTTTCTAGGGTTCAGCACTACATATAATGCACAATTTTATCTTTTTTAAAGTTATTCACACACTGAAGACATTACAAAACCACATTTCTGTGCTTAATTGCTGACAGCTATAATAGAAATATAGTTTTTACTTTAAAAATTAATAATACTTCAAAATCTTTACAGAGCACCACCAAAGAGACAAAGTCAATTAAAAACTTATGCTTAAACACAAGTCTACAAGAAAAATTTGGTGGAACAAGTAATTTTCATGTGGTTATTTTTGGGCATAGCTCAGTAAGATAGCTGGTTATTTTGTTTCCCCTGCTGGTTAAAGAAATGCCAACTGCCAGTATTGCAACTGCTACTTTATACTCCTTATGGATATGTTAAGAGTCCCCTACGCACACAGTCTATTCCATTGCATCAGAACAATGAATGCAGTATAAGCTCGTATTTGTTTCCATTAACAATGTCATTGTGGCAGTTTTCCCATCTTCAAAATACTTGAAGAAAATATTAACCAAATAATTGTGAATTTTTAGCTCAGTCCTTATTTATCTTACGGGGATTTGAGCCACGCATGCAAAGTTGAGTGTGATTTATTATTCTTGAGTTCCTTTGAAACGAGATTTAGTGGAGAAACTTCTACTCACTTGGAAAAAAACTAAAATTTCAGTGAAATAATTAGTGAATGAAAGGGTAGTACAGAAAGGCAGCACGCTAATCCAGAGATGATTGTGTTGAAGCACATACTGTCAGTAGTTAGGGCATATCCATTAGCATTCATCAAGACTAGTCTGATCACTAATTTCACAGTACTGTAAAACCTGTACCAAGAATGTACTGTAACTATATTCAAACATTAACTACCAATTTTTTTTCTTTGACAAAAGGGAGCATTTCATCAAATATACTGAAAATAGTGAACATAATCAATGCTTTTTGTTACTGCAGACTAATAATAGCATGCAATTTCCTTTTGAACTGTATGTGCTAGTTCTTTTGAAAATGAAGGAATAATGGTAACTGTTAAAACACAGCCAAAAATACACCCAGCAAGCTTGTACATTTTCCAAGGAACTGTAGCTGTCCTCTGCCAATCTCCTGCAACTCAGTGGTGGCAACTGTCCTAAATAGAATGACTGTACTTCATTTATACCTACTGCACTATTTTGACAGCTCACAAAATAATGAACTCCTTGAACTTGGTGTCTATGTTTTACAGTTAGCCATTGCTAATTTTTGAGGGAGATGGAAAATAACCTATTATTCTAAATCAGTTACTTCCAACTACAGCTTTTTTCCCCCCACCTACAGTAAGATGTCAAATACCACCTCTGAAATGTCTATTTCTGTGGGTGCAAAGCTGCATTCTGCATTGTATGTCATTCTTCTAGAGCTATTCTAGAAAATTATAAACCTAACTGATATACATATCTACTACCCATTCCAAGTAAAATCTCATCTTTTCAGCTTTTGTAAAAATATCTCAAGGAATACCCCACAGAGGTAACATCAATAAGAAGGAAAACAAAACTGCTTCAGTTTAACTCCCAGGTCATGTTACCATAAATAGCTGAAATTTACCCTTCCTAGAATCCAACAGCACATTATATATGCTCGAAGCATTCTAAACCTGCAATTACAGCAGTGCTCAAGGACACAGGCACCAGACATGAAAAAATCCCTACAAGAGCTACAGAAGAGGTGGTAATTCTCATACGAGCAAGTCTGGAGACGAGCACTTAGAGCCACCTCTCAATATAAGGAAGAAGGATTCCTTTCAAACATATTTGAAAGAATTTAAAATACAATAGAATTCTTAAAAAAGCTTAAAAGAATACATTAAAAAAAAAATCCAAAGCACAGTCCATTTTTACAAAATCCCTAATTTTTTAAAAAATAATTTCCAAACCCAGAAGCACATAAACAGTGGAATAAGGAATTTTTAAGTTGAACACAGGTGCTCTAATTTTTCATGCCACTAATGAATGCTTTCTAAAATGGAGCCACTGATCCCAGAGGCACCATTATATACACTGTACTCTATATATATATACACACACACACACACACCAGTGCACACTATACTGGATGCCTGATCTTGAACAAAATCCCCACCCAGCAGACAGGTATCACCAAACTTCAATGAAAGCCACAACTCCACAACATATCCATACCTGATGGTGCTGGGAATCATCCAGTGTTTTGAAAACCATGGCTACCATCCCGTGCGCTCTCAGATGCATTCGGAAGCTGGGCATGGCGCACTTGGTCGCCAAGCTGATTACACTGCAGAAAATTAACTCTCTGTTAGAACAACTGAAATGACCACATGTAACAAGAACAGCAGAGACACAAGTCTTCAACACATGACTGACCACATGCCTCAGACCCTGGCAAACTGTTGGAATGTTTCTTTTAAAATTTGTGTAAGGCAGGTTTGCAGCTGGCAAACAGTGACTGGTGAGCAGTGTTTTATTCAAGTTGCTTACCAGCACCAAACTATGACTGCTTTATTTTAAGCTTGGCTAAAACCAGGATTTTAAAGGGCTGCCTGAATTTGCTTTTTAAAAAAAAAAAAAAAAAAAAAAAAACTGAAAATTTCCAATAGTTATATTGAAAGGAAAGTGCCATGGTTGAAGCATAAAGCTCTGATTTAGAGACATGGGAGAGCTCATTATGGACCAAGGCATTATCAGAAATTGTAAATGTGAGCTTCCATTGCTATCTAATGGTTATCTAATTAACTGACTAGTCACAATTATGCGTAACATTACTTATACAGAAAATTTTTCTTTTATATTTACTGCTGCATTTATGATCAATGAAAACCCCATAGATTTCAGAAAAAATCTGATAAATTTATCAGTCTAATGAGTGACTAGCATAAGAGTTTATTTTAAAAACGGCAGCCTTCCCCATGCTTTCTCTGTAAGCTGTCTGCCATTTCTAGCACAGTGCAACATAACAACTGCTAAAAATGTATTGCTTTTAAATGTGCACTAATGTGGGAGGGATTCTGCAATCAAGTCTTCCACGATTACTGAGGAATCTGCCTGTAAGAGATTCACCCAGTGAGGTGTTTAAAAGAACAAGTGGTCTTTCTGTCTCCAGTCACAACAGCTCCAGCTAGAGCTTACCTATCTGTTTGAGTCTTTTACGTCTACTCCTATCCTTAGACATTGATTTCCTTTGGAAAAACACTTTTAATTTGTTAACTGAAAGAGAAGATTTTTGTTGTGTTTATACAAGTTACATTCCATTATATAAATTTGGAAAGAATTAGTTTAAAATCTTAGTAAGTTTGCCACATGGGCAAATAAGGAACACTTGCATGAAAAAATACTCCTGAACTGTCATCATAGGAGTAATTCATTCTTATCATAGTGTATATACAAACTGGACTATAGAGTTCCTGTATTTAAACTCCAGCAACAATATTCATTGCTAGTTTTGGAGGAACAAATAAATTTTAAAGTAGCTATCTTAGAGGCATAGAAAGCTTTTTCTCAGCCAGTCAAATCACAAATAAAGCACTGCCATCACCTCTCTCCAAGGATTCAAGTTTTTCCTTCTCTACTACTTTATTTTACTGAACAGAGAGGAAAATTTAGGTATATGAAAAGTATTATTGCATGGTTATTATATTTAATATTATTATAAATACTTTCATGTACAGGCAACTCACACCAGTATCAAGTCACAAACTTTTTCAAAGCAAGGCTAACATTTTTGCTGCTTACTTCACAATAATGTGTAACTTGAATATTAAGACTGCAGTGAGTAATCCAAGACAAGTTAAAGAAGCTTCCAATTAATATTTAGGTCTCAGTCCTTCTAGTGGGTGCCAGTTATGTTATTTCTCAACAGAAGATGAAGAACAGGCAGTTGGAGTTAAACACTATCTCACTGTTACTTTAGTTCTAGACTTTGATCAAACTCTGCAGTCTTAGGGATTTTATTTTAGAATTGAATTTGCATTAAAAACAGAACAGATACCACACATAAGATGCACTACACAAAGAAAAGTTATCAGAAGGTACTTTTTTAATTTACAGCAAGGATAACAAGTGTGTTCTTACTGCAGTAGGATGTCTCTTATTGCATAGTTTTCTATTTCATCTTCATAGCCATGCTGCTTTTGATTATTCACAAGATACAATCTTTATTATTATTTTCAAATTTTATTCTTCATGGCAGAAGTGCCAGGTAAATGTCAATGACATTTTAAAGCACGGTCACTTCTCTGATGCGTATTTAATTCAATATCTCTTTTAAATATAGGTACAGTGTTTTATATTAAAATATCTTACCTAAGGCAACGTGTGTTTAGGGGCTGATTGCTCTTCAATCCACTTAACAAGTACTCAATATCATCTGTGAACTCTTGATTTTCACCAAATTCCACTACATCATTGAAGTGCTTTACATGCTGAACAACAGTGTATAACTGGAAAAGACAAATATTTTGACCTAAGTAAGTCACTCTTGGGATTGATTATAATCTTAACAAGTACAGTTTAAAAATGTTTTCAGTTTTAAGTGCAAGGAAACATTAAGATGTTAATAAAGGCCATTCAACTATTTAGATAAAAATATTATTTTTAATAGGAAAGCCAAATTTCATTTTGACACTGTTCCTTCAGTAGTTAGGATTACTAGTAATTCTTTATCTTAAAAATTTGTTAAGAATACTTACTTCTTTGTCTTCTTTCCTACATTTCAATGCAGTTACTATCTCTTGATAGGGCTGAGTAGGTATTGTCACAGTTTTTATCACTTTGGGAGGTGGTGCAGGAGCCTTAAAAACTCCATCATCTTTATGAATTGCCTCCTTTGAAGATAGCCTTACCTATTAATAAGAAAGTGCTAAAATGGGCAGATGTTTTGAGCATGAAAACATACACTAAATACATCAGGAAACAGTACAGGTGTGCAATTGTCAACCTCACATTTTGGGACTGTTTAGTCCTTTCCTTGCACTACCAAGATGTACCTAAGCTGTGTGACAGTGTGTTCAATACAAAAAAACCCCATCTCTAAGTATCAGGAAAGCTCCAGCAGAATTCTGAAACTAAAACCAGCAGAAGACTAAAATGTCCTTTATATTGGTTCCTTTAAGCTTTAGGGTAAGTAAACCAAACAAATTCAGTGTTTATAGGCAGTTATTTGTTGCTCTTTGAAGTCTCCTACCCCTCTGCACTGGAGCTTCCAGGAATGACCAAGCTGGTTGCTCCATGGAGCCCTCAAGAAGTACCTGGGTCTGGATCCGAGCACAGCCCTGAGCCATCCCTGCCTCAGCCCAGCTTGGCCTGCAGGACTCTGTGCCAGCTGTTCTGGCCCTGCCTGCCAGGGACACTGCACTCCTGTCCAACCCCTCCAGCCTCACACTCCAAACGCTACCTGGCCTGAAGGCAAGAGACTACCAATATACGTTTTGTAGCAGCACAACAAATGCCACACAGAGCAGGCCTCAAACAGGTAGAGCACACTCTCAGTATTCTCTTATCCCCATTTGTGCTGTTAAGTATTTGAGGAACATCATACCATAGCACAGAATACAGCAAAACCTGTTCTACAGGGAGTAGAGAGCTTGATGTTAGGTCTAGAATAACTACTGACAGGTTTCCAGACAACTCAGGCAAGCATTACAGGTTTCTCCTCAGCCTACTTTGCTGTATTAGTTTGAGGCCACTAAAAGCTGAAGTGCAGCTTATCTTTAGATTACTTCTTTGGCACAAAATCTGACATGAAGACAAACTACAGCAAACAAGGCACATAGAAAAAGACCTCCAAATGCCAAATTCTAAATGTACAAGTGCCAATGCCAGTGGGCATTTACTCACCCTGAATCTCTTAATAACATCACGTACTTAGCTTCCTTACACAGAAAAATGAGAGTCTTTTAAAAGTGTGACTGAAAAAATAGAATTAATATGCAGGCATAGAAGATGCATGAGCTGTTACTGCTGGGGATAGCTGGAGAGAAAGCCCTCTTCTGCACTGTACATTGATAGTTAAAATTAAAATTAAAGCCAAAAGAAGCTGATATATTACTGAAGTATTCTTTACATTCTGCCTCTAGCACTGTGTGGCATTTCGGTATTCACTCACTTAAGCACCAGTGGCAAAATGGTAATTAACCACCCTGAAAAACCAGTTTAAAACACATACTGGAGGATTGATCTTATCAGTCTGTGAACACAGGAGAGCCACTGAAGGATCTCACCCAAGTCTTGGTTAATGGCTGCCCCTTCAAACCAAACTCCAAGGGAGCTTTGGAGAGGCCCCAAGAGAGTACTTGGCATAAGCAGTTTGCATGCTGTGAGTTCCTCACCATAACCTGAGACAGATTTCTCCCAACCTTCAGGTGACACATTTCTACAGAAATTAAAGAGGCAGGATTATATGTGCAGGAACTACCAGTGAACACTTGGATCAAGGCTCATTTACCTTGTAACTTTTAAGTCTCACACACATGTAAATCATGGTTAAAAACTGCATCTGAAATAACTTCAGATGTACATCACAACATGAGCAGCAGATACAAATTCCCCTCAGTGGTTTGTTCAGCCAAACCTCTACCACATTCCTGAATTAATATTCTGATGGTTCCAGACACAAAGTGGAAGTATGACAGAAGACAAAAGTGACTGTCTGAATGAATGATCCAGACATTTCCCTAGCTTGAAAAAGCCATATTCAAAGTCTGTCTGACAAGACTCACACAAAATCTGCCCTTACGTCAGCTGAGTACTTCACAAAAATCAGTATCAATAGATTCAGTAAGCAAGAAAAACTTCAGTTCAGAGGTACATAATTTAAACTGAGAAAGGGGTTAAGGAAAAACACAGGGCTGAAATTTCTGCTCTCTCCTCAAACTCTAGTGGAAATGGTTATTTTAAAATCAGTTATCTGCATTTTCCAGGCAGTGCAGTTAACATCCAAAGAAGGCTGTTCAGACTACTGTGAGGAGGCAATCAAAAACAACCACAAATCAAAGAGGAAGAAGTACCAGAACACCACAAAGAGAGGTAGAATTAAAAAAAACCAACCAACCAACAACCACCAAAAAAAAGAAATAAACAAAAAATAAACAACCACAAACTGGTGACAACAACAAAGCTGAAGAGTTATCACTGCAAAACTATCTACTTTCTGATTTTCTGTTCTCAGGCAAATACTATCAGCAAGGCACCAAACGAGATTACATTTATTGACAATGTACAATGCTCTCTTAGCATAATCAGTAACAACTTCTACAAATAACAGCCAAAGACTGTGGATTCTCAGAGTCTCAAGATTTAGAAAACAATTACCTTGAGTCTCAAAACAACCACTGACTTTTGAACAAACTTCAAGAACTGTTTTCAGCCCTGATCTACTTTTTGTAGACATGCTTATATCCAGTATGTTGGCATTAGCATTTCTGACTGTACACAGAAAATGGTTTCTTTCATAGTATCTAAAGACTCAAGTCAGCAATCACCATTACTCCATTAGAAAGGAAAAAGAAATGAAATAGCTCTTTTCAACTTTTTCCTTTTTCATTAGCAATTTGCCGACCTCTGTGGTCATTAGTAAGTTAATCCTGGGACTTCTCTCAGAAAACGAAATGGAGTCCATTGTTAGAAAGCTTAACTTCAGCAGATTAGGGAACATAACTTGAAGTATCTTTTTGTAACTCTATATTGAAGTGATATGAAAGATCCTATTCTATAGTATTTCCACTGACAATTTCTTTTCTATCAAATTCCAGTGGCTCACATCACAAAGTGGACTTCATTCTGAATTACTGTGACATTACCAGATAGCAAGAACTTGGTTAAAAAAAAAAAAAAAAAAATCTGTAAGTCTTGAAAGGAGATTTAGTAAACTTGAAAAAAAAACAACAGTCTACTTACTGGGACACTGGGAGTTTTCAAAGCTGGTGGTGCTGGCAGAGCCTCTGATTCTGGCTGGTTCCAGTGTCTAGCATTATATACTGCTTTTGTGGGAGACTAGAAGATAAAAATAAAAATTATTTCTTAAGTCAATTACCAGTAGTCACTATACACTTCAAAAATTACTATAGTGATGCTGTAGCCAAACAAGGGAAATAAGCCTCATTTTCCCTGCTGTATTCCCAGCAACACAGGTTCTCAATATCACATGTATCAGAAAAATCAGACTTCAAAGCATCTGATGGTTTTAAAGACATACAGACCCACTCAAATGGCAAAAGACATGATATGTATGTATTTAAAGAATTTTTGAGTTGTTCCATCTCTTAAATTTATTCAAAGGCAAAAGGTCTGCAACCTTCCTATACACAAAAACTGACAGCTCTGAGGGAAAAAACATGTTAGCAAACACCATGTCAGTAGAAATATGACTGGTTTAGAATCAAAATGCAGAACTGATATAGACTTTGATGCTAGGAAGAATACAAACACTCAAACTAAATGCCTTAATCCATATTAATAAATTAAGAGGACTTTTTTTCCTCTTGCTCAAAAATGTGTCAAGGCAAATCAAAATGCATCAAAATTTACTGTCCTTGAATTTTTGGAAAACATAATGTACTCCTCAGAGGAAGCAAAGACAGAATTCTATTTCTAGCATTTGAGTTTACCAATCTACTTGCATAATATTATTCTAGACTAAAACAGCATTACAATTTTCACTATTTCCCACCACACCACGTATCAAGTGAACTCTGTAAGTACCTGCTTCCTCACGGCACTTACATAGCATTTTAATTGTGAAAAAATAATTTCAAATAAACATTTTCTGTCAAAATACAACACATCAATTATTTAACCCAAATACAAGCTCAAGTACAGCCCACATAGGGGCTACATGTGGCAAGCCTTAGTACCAGCTGGGACTGAGCACCACTCCATGAAGGGCAGCAAGGTTCTGGCATGTCAAAAGCTAGAAAGCCAATTCTGTAAGTCATTCTGTAAGTATTATTGCAGAGTAAAACTCTACTGTGTTGCATCTTTCCATTCTTCACAACAGAAAGCCCTACCGAACAAAATTTCAAGGAATATTAGCAGAATGAAAGCCTCAGCTATGAGTTTTCAGTCATTCATTCCAGTCTCCACAGAAGAAAAAAGCCTCACCTCCTAAAGCGTGCTTTGATGCGGTCATGAGAAACTTGGATTGTTAAATTATGTTCCTAAAGCAGTGCTCATATACCATTCATTAACATGTATAAAGTAATTACTATCTTAAGTTCCATCAGTTTTTGCAAGGAAGCTCTTTTAGACAATATCTGTTCAGCTGAAAACGTTAGACTGAGAAACCAGGTTCATGTTCAGGATACTACAGTTACAAGAGGACATCTGGGCCCACAAATAGGAAGAAAGTGTCATATGGATCCCCATCTGAAAAAGGTTAAAAAATGGTTCAGATGTTAACTCTTTTCTCCTATACCTTTCAGAGCAGCAAATATTTACCTGGAATCTGACTCAGGGTCTGCAATGAACAAAGGAAGGACAATTTACAAAGAAAGATGATTGGTTTTTGTTGTTTTTTTTAAATCAAGAAAGATACAAGTTTCACAGATATCTGCAATGGAAAAGAACCACAGAGTGTTTTTGTTTCTTGAATTGCTCCACACTTCATCTCAGTGCATATTTAAGATTGGGAAGAGAGGGTATAAGTTTCTGAGTGCCCTATCCTGGTATATGCGATAATTCAAGGAAGTAATACACTCTGTCAACTAACCTGCACAGCACAGGGTATCCCAGAATCACAGACCAGTTTGGGTTGAAAGCCTCTGCCTGTGCCCCACCTTGTGTTCCTTTTCCTTCAGGCCATGCGCTCCATGAGCAGCCAAACACAGTCCCTGGCAGGCACAGCAGGAGCAGAGTCTCGCTGGGTTTGAGCTTGTCTTGGAGAGACAGCAGCTGGACCAGGCCCTTGCTGCCCACACCACACAAGTGCCTGCAGTCTCCTTGGCTCTTCCCAGCACCTCTGCTGCTCGCACATGGCAAGGAGGCCCAGCCCACAGGAAGCACATTCAGTGCTCCGGAGGGAGTTTCACCCAAGTACACAACAGCTGTGTCAGTGCTACCAAAGGGCCACACAGCATTCGTGTGTTTCCCTCAGCAGAGAGCAACAGCTGATGCGTAGGAAAGAGTTCAACAGGGCAAACAGATAAAAGCAAATTCCTTCTAAATACCCAGGGCTCACAGGCTTCCAAAGATGGCATGCTTTTTATTTAACAGTCAAAAATGGGCTTTTCTTCCCCAATTTCCCTTAATCCCTTAAATTACTAAATTAATTACTAAATCAAAAGCTAGGGCATCCTGAAGTGTTTTGTGACATGGCACTTCACAACTTAAGCATTATGAGTGCAATAGAGAAAAAAGGCTACTTTTTACATAAGGAAACAAGTAATGCCACCAATAAATGCCTGTTCTGAGAAACAAGGACATCTGCATTTAACAGCTCTCTTGTACAGAGCCTGAAGTTTAGCTGGAAATAGTAATACTTAAAACCTCAAATACCTATGGAAGGTTAGTTTTAGCCACAATTCCTTGTAGTATCTTCCACTTCTAGATCAGAAAAGATCTAAGCACGTGATTGGCCCGTCATTCCACACCTTCCCAGTAGCATTTCCTTAGACACCTTACCATTTGCCATCCAGTCAGTCTCCCACTGCCTGTACACAGCTGATCCACCAAAACACCTGCAAAAATCCAATACCACTTCCCGAAGAAATACGTTCTAATCAGTTCTAACACATTATGCAGAGACTTTGGGGCCTCTCTCACAATTCATATGGACTTTGACACAGCAAATACATCCCTCCTTTCCAACCACTTCTTAAAGCAACCCTCCCATTTTCCCTTGCAACACAGAATTAGGATGAATTTCCAGAACAAGTGCAAAGAAATTGCGCCAATACTGATCAACCAGCAAGCACTGTGTGGACTTGCTTTGGATTACTGTGTGACAGAACTGAAGCCAGGAAAAGTACCAAAGATCAAATGAATGCTGGTGAAGAAAGACTTTTCAGAAGGGCTCGATCACAAAAGAGAAGAGGTTGGTTTGTTTGGTTTTGGGGTGGTTTTTTTTACGGCAACTCAATTGCTTGTTGTAACAATCTTTCTGGAACAAGCAACACTGATATTTAAGCAGCAGTAATTTATGAAACCTTCTCTTAAAGACAAGAAAATCTTGCAATTATTCAAATAATGCAGACTTTTCTTTAGTAATTCCTTCTCTCAAGATTAACTTAGAAGAGATGCAAGTGGAAGTACATTGCTCCTTTGAATTGTGTTCTTAAGGCAAAGAATATTAATCAGCTGTAAGAGGTTCTGCTGAATAGCAGAGGAGTTTCCTTTTTTTGTACATCTAGAACTGACACCTGCTTACACAGAGATACATGTCTGAAAGACTGCAAATATTCCAGGGAGGATATAAGGCATACGGTACTGTGGGATTCTGCATGTGGTTCTGGGGGGATGAGTGGAGATACAAAACCAGAACTAATGCCAGGGATTTTACAAAATGCACAGAGCTGTCACTTTTATAATATCATCTCCAAATGGCATCAACTATGGGTCATGCTTAACCTCCCATCCCTGAAAACATCAAAGCTGAAATTTTCTAGAGCTGGCACTCTGCACATACTGATGCAGCACTGCCTGCCATTCATAGATGTAAGAATAGCAGAAAATAAGAGCCAGGGACATGAGTCACACAGAAAATACCAGCAAAATGAGAAAGAGCATCTATCTGCAGGCAAGAATGCTTTCCAAGGTAGAAGACAATGGCAAAAGAAAACCCAAGAACATTTTTAACAGATATCCTGATAAATGAATTGTTTGTATCTGAAGTGCATTCAGTAACACTGTATGCCAGATGCTTGTCAAAATTACAAGTTCCAAAAAAACCCAATAAACAAAATATATGATTTACCACTCTGTATTCATCATCATTAAGAGTACACCCTGTCCCGCATGTCTCACTTTGAACAGGAAAAACATAACAGGCATGTTATGCAGCACAGAAATATTCATAATGGACTACTCCTTTTGAAAAGGGAAAGGGATGAACATCACTCAGAGCAATGAAAAAGAAATCACACTTCAAAGTAGGAAGACGGAGTATCAATTCAGCACAGGCTGAGCCATGCGTATAGAACAGAAAAAAGTTAATCTGGACTCCAGATAAGACAGCAGTTTCCAACAGTAGTTTAGAACCAGCACCAAGTCATTTCTCCAGTGTTCAAAGTCTAAACGGAATCACCATTATTTGGATCACAGTAGCAGATTAGTGCCAATAAATCACCTCTGGCTGCCATGGATCACTTAATTGTGAGGTGCTATTCCATTTAAACACAGAACACATTATGCACACACATAGCCAGACAACTACAAGCTGTTAGTCAGACAAGGTTGAAGAGTATCAGACAACACAACGAGCAGGAGAAAAAAAAGTCGCTGAAGCTTTTCTTGCATCAAACTTCTGAAGAACTGCAAAATGCTTTTTTTCCTTGAAGCTCAAAAGGAGGCCCACAGAGCACAACAAGATGATGGGTCCAACACTGATGCGAAACGTGAAAACAGAACTTAAGAAACAGGACAATTTGATAAACAAGATTCATTAACAGAAATAGCCAATGATGCTCTTATGCTGCTTATGCCGAGTGTACTCAAAACTGGTCAGCTCAGAAGCAGAAGCCATATGGTTACGGTCAGTAATTTGGCCTGAAACCTGTATTAAGTCTAATTAAAAGGGACAGAATACAATAGTTTAGACATATCACCACATTACTGGAAACATAACGCTTTCCTTAAGGGAAAAGAAAAACCTGCACTTGCCTGCAAGGAATGCCCTGGCACAAACACTTCCCAGCACAAATCGCTCACACAAATTTCCTGCTCCCTTGGTTGCGAAAGGCAGAGAGAAGCAGGCAAACACAGACACATGTGACCCCCTCCCCTCCCCCCATTAATCTTAATCTACCCGAAGTTATCAATCTACTAACACGAAAGCCTTAAAAATTGTAACTGCAATGAAATTCCAGAGGTCATACGGCTGGGGTGTGCACACACCCACAGCAGCATTTCCATTTGGATCAATATAAAACACTGTCCAAATAAATCTCCCAGATGTCCTCAGTTACAACACTGGGGTTTGCATCACTGAGGACACTGACCTGATCACTTCTCAATGTGACCAAACTTCAGATGTACCTCCAGAGAGCACCTACGTCATGCCAGCTGTTACTGGGCATTGCCCTCATTAGGTCAACACAAAGCTAATTTAAAGCAAAATTTTGAAATGCATGTAACAAGGACACTGGGCCCTCAACACCACCGATCTCCCCCTCAAGACGTGCGCATATCGCATCGTGCAATTATTGAATGTCACAGACAGAGCTGAGCGAACCAACCATGCTCATACAGTATACAGGAGCTGTGAAGACAATTTTGCATATTCATCTGCATATAAATTAAGCTCCCACTGGCAAATGAAACTGGTATATTTTAATCTCTTTGAGCGTTTTTCCCATTTTAGAACTTCCTACGGACTGAGACCTTGTGCAATGTAGCATTTATCCTACACAGCTATCCCTGTATTGCCAAATTAGTAAAACATTAAGTTAATTACTGGAACTACAAAACTGATGTGTGTGAGCTTTTTTGCAGGGAATGTGAGGATGCAAGGGAAAATCTAGTTTCAAAAATACCTTAATGCATCTTTGCTTCTTGCCTTAGAGCTAATACCAGTAGGAACTGGAAGTATAAAATGCCAAGTTTCCACCGTGACATTAAACATTTTCCATTCAACTTGATTTTTCTACTTCCCCCAAAGCCCAAGTACGCACAGGGGGAGAAGGATTTCCATGCTTATTTTTCATTTGTTCCTCTTGCCTCTATGAGGACTTAGCCTGTTCACTTTGCATCCCTACCCTTCTCAGACAAAGCTGCTACCATCCCTGTTAACACCACCTAGCAAATAGGCATGTCCAAGAATATTGCTACCACAGTTCTACCCAACAGCTGCGTATGCAGGACACATGAGGAAGCAGTTTCGCCAGGTGGAAGGATCTCAGCTTGGCATCTACCAGAACACCCTCTTCACCACAGTTTAATATGAAGGAGTGAGAAGAAAATAATTTTGATCAGCATCAAATGATTATCTTGAAGTGAGGAGACCAACTCCTGGTATTTGCTTTGACTCCAAGATGGCAAAACCCCAACTCAATTCAGTAAAATTACAGCAGGTACCTCATTCTTCCATTTAGGTGACTAATCTAAAAACCTGCTAGTCCTGACTAGTATCCTGCTTACTAGTTTACACAGTAAGGATTGGTTTTAGTCTATTTACATGAATAATAGTAAAAAAAAAGCCCCTAAATGGTAAGCACTTGGAAGCCAGTATTAAATAAATATGCTTATAGAAGAATTCAGTTTTGCAAATGTTAAGTGAAATAATAGTATCAATATGAGACTTTGGTTTTAAACAAATCACATGTTTAACAGATTTATTCTCACCTTCTATAGTATTTTATCTTTTTTAAAAATTTATTTTTATTCCAGCAACATAAAAATTGCTTACACTATACAAGCTGTTTATAACTGGCTGGCAGTTAGAACAGCTCACCTCTTGTTTATCATTCCAACAAAACGTCTTTGGACAAAAAAAAATCCCCACAAAAACCACTTCAGTTTGGGACTGGGCAGCCAATCTGCCAGAAGCAGCAACCAGCAAATGAAAGGAATGCACTGCAGAAGCAGCAACAGGCAGTCACAGGTTGTCAGCTCTGCCCAGCACTGTTTGCCAGCCTGCTGACAGACCGACTGGGCTTAGCGCTGAACTGAGATGTCTCAGAATATTTCAATTGCCCAAATTCAGCTTGACTCCTCAATGGAGTCAAAACAGCTTACGCCAACTAATAATCTTTCCTCTCAAAAACAAGCAATTTTGACTTCCTAGATTAGGATGCAAAGACCAGCTCGATGTGCATAGTTATCAGCAGTATAATATCACTGAAAAAAATGCTTTATTACAACTGTTCATCCTTAGAGTAAGGACACTCTTTAGCTAATGGTTACGTGAGATGAAGACAAGCAGCTCTTTCTAAAATGAGCCCTGGCCTGTCTACTCTGATCCTACCATTATATGTATAGAAAGGGCTATATACTTGACTGATAAAGCAAAATTTCTGAATTATGATTTCACTGCTGTTTTTTCAGGACTATTTATTTTAAAAAAGCTACAGAAAAGTAATTAAGCAAAATCACATAGGTTTGTGCACTTAAGATAGACTAAAGTTCACATACTCTAAAACTTCAAAATGAAAGAACAATCTTTAAAAACCCTATTTGGGGAAATGCTGATTCATTTGCAGGCCAGCAAAAAAAATAACGTTACTTGCAGGATGCCTTTGATAAACATCTACTGTAAAGTATAACACAAGCTAAGTGGAAAAATACAGACCACAGTGCAGCCTAGTTTCTGTCCCCTCCCACGCACACGTCATTGTCACATTAGCCCTAAGATCACTCAGCCAGCCCAGGGCCGTGCACGGGTTCGTACTTCTCCAATTTCATAACACTTTCAAAGACCAGGTATAAGCATTTCATCTTGAACTTCTGGTTTATTTAGACCCAGCATTTGTTTCAAACTGGTATTTATAGCTCCTTCTAGTCAGCATGAAACACCAGTGGAGAAAGCTCCCATCAACCTGTAAAAGATCTCTTATACCCTTAAAACACGTATTACAATGAATCCTATTGGAAACAAAGGTTCACACATAAGTTTTATTTTCAGGTATTGAGAGCTTCTGACAGTGCCTAACCTTATAACAGGAGTATTTTATTTTCCATGAGGAAATTGACCTCCTCATGGAAAAAAAACTGCCTATAGGAAAAGAAAGATGCATTTACATAATGAACTAAGGACTAGTTGCAGATCAGACTAAAGTCACATAGAAAAAAAGAAAATTTCTTCCTGGTTCAGCACTTGGTAACTGGAAATAAGTGCTCTTTACACAGTATTGATTTAACATGTCCTTCCAACTTACCTGTCCACACTCGGAAATCTTGCATGCATTTCTGTACTTTGTGGGGTACAGAAGTTATTCTTAAAACTTAACTAAAACATGAAAAACAATAAATAGTTACACAGTTATGACTGGCTCAAGTTTTTCTCTTGGATACAAAGTTCAGCAGAAGTCTGTTGGTTAAGCCATGTCTGAATTCACCAATGCTTTCATTCATGTATTCGACACTACTGTCATGACTAACTACTAATGTCACTTGATCAAAGTGCTGCAAGTAATCCTGCTAACACCACTGTGTTTAGTGAGCATTTCTCAGTTGCAATGTTGACTTAACCAGGTTAAGATGACTTAATCTTTCTTCTTGGGTTCCCTCAACTGAGTAGATACAATAGTTTAGAGTCTCCCAGTGAACTGGACTAAGATTTATGTTAAATGTTTCTTTTTTTAGTGAGTTATTTTTATAGTAATACACAGCATTGGGAAACCGAAGGCACGAGGAAACAGGACTGAGCTGGTTGAGCAAAGGGAGAATAAAAGCAGTATAACCATGTCCTCCTGCCAGTATTTTTTGCCTGCTTCAGGTAAAACCAGTCCTTATACTAGATGAGGCTTTGTTGGGCTTGGGACTGGGTATTTTTGGTTGCTGGTTTTTGATGTGCAGTGCAAGAGGACCTCAGCTTTTCCTAGCAACTGCAGTCTACACTTGTGGAGGAACTTTCAAGCAATGCCATTGTTAAAAGTACTGTTACCAAAATGTTCCCAGGCATAGCAAGCAGTGAAAGCCAAAAGCAGCTGCTAGTGAGCACTAGGCCATGTCATACAGCAAGGCAAGGGAGCCCCGTGGCAAGCAGACACCTGCCAATTAAAAGCTAAACTGCACTAGCAGCTGTCAATTTGATCTAGCACATCCCAATCAAATCTGTCACTATCTCACACCCACTGAGCCTCAAAGGACTGTTGTGATTTAAACCCAGCTGGCAACTAAGCCCCACCCAGCTCCTTGCTTACTGAACCCCAGTGGGACCGGGGAGAGAATCCAAAGGGTCGAAGTGAGAAAACACAAGGGTTGAGATAAAGACAGACAGTTTAACAGGGAGGGCAAAAACCATGAATGCAAGCAAAACAGAACAAGGAATTCATTCACCACTTCTTATGGACATGCAGCTGTTCAGCCATTCCCAGGAAAGCAGGGCTCCATTGTGTGTAACAGCTACTTGGGAAGACAAAGGCCATCACTCCGAAGGTGTGTGCCCCGTTCCTTCTTCTCCAGCTTTTTATATTGCTGAGCACAATGTCATATGGTATGGAATATTCCTTAGGTCATTGGGATCAGCTGTCCCTTCCCAAGCCTCCTTGCGCACCCCCCAGTCTCCTGGCAGGCAGGGTGGGATGAGGAGCAGAAAAGGCCTTGGCTCTGTGTAAGTGCTGCTCAGCAATAACAAAAACATCCTTGTACTACCAATACTGTTCTCAGCACAAACCCAAAACAGCCCTGTAAGAGCTCCTCTGAAGAAAATTAACTCTATTGCAGCCAAAACCAGCACACACCGGAAACTCTGTGGTCCAGTATTTGAATGGGCCAAAGGAAAGACCAAGATAATCAGTTTAGTGGCAAAGAGGTTTTACCATACCTTTTCCTGTATGTACAAGCCAATATGTGCACAAGGAGAGGAAAAGAAAAAGCCCACTGATGTATTCCCATTCACTGGGCACATGTGGGAATGTGTACACAGTCGCAAACCAGGCAGGTTTTCTAGGGCTAAGATTTCAACAAGTGAATTTAAAGACATTTCTCTGGGCATAGCAATACAAGAGAGTAAGAAAAAAATTTGAGCTAGCTTAAAGTAATTTATAAACAGTAAATTTTCATTGCAAAAGTTAGTATTTAATTGAAATATGCCCATTTTAACTGGAGTCATAAGTCATTAAGCAATGAATTAGCCTTCAGGTTAGTTTTTAGTTTGATCAGTAGTCCATGAATCACCAACGTAGACTGACCATGAAGTGAGCACTTTCTTCCTCATCTTACCAATCACAAAAAGCACATTTCACACTCTCAAGAAAATTTCAGTGTTTTATAGGTGCTAAAATTGCATTCTATAGTAGCATGGAAGCTTCATGAAATACACTCAGTGCAAAAGATATCAACATCTAAGAAATTAATTCCAAAAGGACTTGTTTCTAAAATTCACCTACTCTAAAGGAGAGGAAAAAAAAATACTGATAAAGCAGCCATCTAACTGAAATTTCATGCTACTTTGAGAAAACATAAGACTGAGTCTGCTTCCAGTCATGCCAACTTGAGAGAGTCAGTGCTTTTTTTCCTGCTGTACCTCCTCTGTCTCCTTCATGCAGCTCCCTAAGTCTTCCCACGTGCCTCAGCAGTCCTGAAGAGCAGTAACAGAAAGATTATAGTTTCTCCGTCCCAGGCCCCTCAAGCTGAAAGGCTCCATACCTTTTAACTATGATTTGCAACTCCATCTAAATTCTTACCTTGAGATATTCAAAGGTAATCATTATTCACCACGTCTAGGCTGACTTCCTACGGCCACAGGCAGAACTAGGATCAGCACAGAGCTGCAGATCACTCATTATACATTTTAAGAGCAGAGGGGCCATCCCAGAAAATGTGCTGTTCAGAGGATGGTGGTCCCTAGTAACATGCTGGACAACACAAACACTGAACTGACACAAAACACTACACAGAATCATTAATTTTTAGGGCTGATAAATCAAAAGGTTAAGTTTGGGGATAGACTAGCTCTCCTTATCTTACACTTTTAAGTTGGCATTTTTCAGGTTCCCATTAGAGACGGATATTTTGCATAAGACCACAGAAAACCATTCCACAGTACTCCTAGAAAAACTGTTTCTCTTCAGTTGCTGACTAGCTAAACTCTGTTGGGAAAGCAGCAGGAGCAAGAAATCTCAGGAAATAATTTTTATGCTCCCTACTTTCAAGTCTTTACTCTCAGTAGATTTGAACCATAGCAACAAAAAATTTCTTGTCTACTCTGTTGGGTTTGCCTGCTAATGGAAAATTTGTTTCATCTGTAGAAGGGGAACTAAGCTCAAAGGGGCCAGCAGGTGGGTGTATCCAGAGTTCCCGAACTTACATGCTAGAGCATGAGTTACCCAGCCAGTTGAATTAAAATCGTAAACAGCTGCAAACAAACTTCTGCAGATGTTACTCATGTATACTTCACACCCATGATTTGCAACTCAAGTAATGCCAATATTTATGCACTGTAAGTACTTAATTATGTTGCTATGGAATGTAACACTCCTCCTATAACTCAGGCTCAGGATAAAGAGGTTTCATTCACTTAAAAGCATGGCTCTGGTTGAGACTTTACTCACCGATCTTAATGTCCGCAGCTACTGCAACCAGGCAGTGATTTCAGTCCTTATGGTAAATAAAAGCAGTGTTTATAAACACTGTTATTCACTAAGTCAATGATGTTGGTAATATTTTACTGTACATACACTCAAAGTTTCAAGAATTGAACTTTAGCATTAGGAGACAATGGTCAAGTTTTCAAAACCACAAACGTGGGTGAGAGATCTGCTGAATACAAACTGGAAAAAATACTTGCGCTTTCTGGATGTGCTGAAATTTAATGATAGCACCTGTTGCTTCCTGAGTAACAGAGATGTTTACTTGACAGCTCAGTCTGATGCAGTGTCACAGCTCTGAATACCACCACCTAACAGAAAATGTTTAATACTGCATCTGCTAGTTCCTACAAGAAAAAATAAATGGTGCTGAGACAGTAAAGAAGTTCCAGAGATTTTTTTAAGATTGCTTAGTTATTATGATCAGGTTAATACTTCTAGTTCTTTTTGGTTTTTTTTTTTATTCCCAGAATGAAAATTCCCTTAAGATACAACTAAGATTAAGAGTCTATACCCATACTTTAGGAAGATAATTATAGCATCTCTAATTACCATCAGAACAAGCTTTACAAGCTTCCTTAGTAACTCCATGTAACAGCCGTATGATTAGAGAACATTAAAGTTTAAAATCTGAATCTCAATTACAGCAACATCTACTTCTAGTTCCATTATATCACTACAGGGTCAAAAAACCCGCTTCGTTCTCAACTTTCCCACTTGAATTAAGTTTTTTCCCAACTGAGAATTTTCTAGAGTTGAAACCACTCTCTCTTATATGATATTGCTCTAAGGCTCCACCCCCCCCCGTAATTTCACTATATATATAGTCAAAATTAATTAAATTTTCATATAAATTTTCACATAAAATCTCAGGGATTTAAAGAATAAAAATTAAACATGAAACACATGAAATGCTATTACAGAATATCTGAAGCATATAAATATTTAAATTATTTTTTAAATTCTGTATTTACCAGAACACCCACAGCTGTTTTATGCTGTTAAAAAATACAGCTGAAAACGTTACAGTTAAATTTACACTTCCTGTACTTCTGTTTCTCAGTGTACTGTAACTTGTTCACTGATAAGAAGCTGAATTTTTAAAAATTATTATTTAAATCAGCAAAAGCTGAGGAACTTTCATCTTCAAGAAATACTATTTCAGTTTTGAAAACGCCCTCCTCACTTATCTAACTCCAAACTCTGGAGGCAAGAGCTTCCCATTCTGTCCAAAGTCAAAGCAACAAGTGACACTTCTTTTTCAAAGGGCATCACAGGACCTACTGGTCATGTATCCTCCCACATGAAAATATTCCCCTGCGTGTTTTGAGAACTAAACCAGATTTGTCATCCTTTCTCCACTCACAGATTCATTTCTTAAAATGAAAACTCATTATATATCAACACAACTGGGAAGATAATAAATCTTCTGATTCTAGAAGACCAAAACAAAAAAGGCACCTTGAAAAATTACTTCAAGTTAAACTATCATATAACACAAGTAATTAGCTATCTTCACGAGGAACTACTAGGATTCCTTAGGAAAAATAATTTTAAAAGCTTCTTAGAACTGTTGGACTGATGAGCACATTCTAAAGACATGTAAAAGACAGTTTCTATAATACCATACAACTGCCAGGTCTTGCAAAACCTATGGAACTCAAAGGGAAAGCAGAAATACAAGTTCACTTCCCTCTTTCTCCTACTAGAGCAGTTGTGCGTTGCAACAATGGTGAGACAGGGACAAGTTATGCAAAAAGCTCATGAAAAGGCCTTAAGCATTGGAATGGCTGTCCTGGACATTCAGGTCATAAAAGCTTCATTTAATGGAGATGACATGGATCCCCCTATTGCAAACTTTCACCTGGTGGCTAAACTCAATTTTTGCTGTATGCACATTTTTAAAAGCCTCAAAATACTGAGTACCCTATAATGACAGGTAAGATAAACCAAATCTAAAACTGACATTTTAAATAAGCTCTTTTCATGCTATGAAAGGGCAAATTCACACTGAATATTACACAGTTTGGGAAGGCTGGGGTGGGATAGGCTACTTTTTTTTTTTTTAATTAAAGGGAAATCTCACCAAATGCTATAAAGGCACTTATCCTCATAAAGACCATACCAGTGCACAATTAATTTGAAGTTTTAAGGAAAGTTCAATTCTATAATATGATAGATATTCCTTGAGAGAACAAAGAAAAGAGACTAAAAGAATCCCCCCCAAAACACCAACAAGTCACAAAGTAAAATACACAGCATTTACTGATGCTTTGTTTTAACAATCATCTCCAGGGAATGCATCTACATTACAAGTCTGGTTCTCCATAATAGTAATGTGAACCTGAAAAGTGAAACTTCCAATAATAAATACAAAAATTTTGCACTTGAATGTTTTACTTTTCCAGAAATAATATTAAAGGCCAACATATAGATCTCAAGTGCAGATATAAACTGGGACAAAAGCCCCATTGCATATAGAAGAAGAAACATCAATACTGAGGAGCGTATTAAAATAAGAACTTTGCATTGGTCTCAGCATCATTACTCACCCGCTTTGGCCCACTAAAAATCTTCCTGGTGTTTTCCTTAGATTTATCACCTTGTTTATTTGTGGATTTCTTATTGCCTTCAAGCACACCAGATGCATCCTCTGAAAACTCCAGATCTGTTAAAGGTAAATACAGACATGAAACAACCATTTTAAAAGCTGTTGAGCTGCTAGAGCATTTCTTGCATCTGACAATTTCACATGTATAGCTTCTGAAATTACATCATGAACAATCAATCTTCATCAGAAACACCAGCTTTAATGCCAAGCACTGTCCTGGATGCAGCTCAGGCTTACTGACTGGATTGCAGTAATGCATAGAAGCATGACAAGGTACACAGTCACAACTATTACAGCACCTCTTGCCCACTGGGTAAGCTTCAGGCTACTACTTCCCATCCCATACTCCTGTAAATCCCAGGTTACCTTTTACATGAGCTTACTTATGGCTGGCTTGCTGCTACAGCTCTGAGCAGTAGATGAATAAAACAGTAGATTGGGTTCTTCAAAATGGTGAGATTAAGAGACTTAGAAGAACACACTACAATTACAGAACTGAAGAATTGATCTTGCTTCACTTCTTATGAAGGCAGCCTGTTTATATTTGCTTATTCTGCTGTAAACAGGAAAACAATACGGTCATCAGCTCAGGAAAGAGTCAGCTAGAAGAAACTGCTGACATGGCCTTTCAATGGATTCAATATTTGCCTTACCACTGATTCCAGTACCTGGACTGTAAATCTGCAATACAGTCATCAAATTTTTGTCCTTTTTCTTTTTTTTTAAACTTGTGTTGTTTTGTTTGAAGCATTTTCCCTTGGAGACAAGGGAAAGGGTTTATTCGGCACAAACCAGAAGTTACCACAAATTTCAAGATGGAAATAAAGACAGGCACAGAGAAGCATTGTTTCATTTGATTAACTGTTTAGAAAACCAATCTATTCCTGAGAAGCTGCTACTGTTTGAAAAGCGCACTGCAAAAACACAAGCAGGCAGGATAAATTACTCTAATCCCAAGTGCACTCACATTCAGTACACAGGACCAGCCAAGCTGGGTAAGAAGGCAAGCAAAGGCAAAGCAGGCAACCAAATTTCTAATGGCACTCCCAAGGACACAAAACTTGTCTGAGGAATATAAGTATTCTTAAAATAAAGCTCCAGAGTTTCCCAAATTGCAGTAAATTTCAACGGGCTTGGCAGCACCAGGACTGGCAGGGTGGCTGCAGCAAGGCACCTCCTGGAACCAGCCTCTCACATTCCATCCCACTGCTTTGCAGTGTAGCTGTGTCATGTGAGCACAAGAGCCTAAGAACACAGCACCAACAGCCCCTCTGAAAACAACTGACTCTAAAAGATGTTTGATAAAATTAGTGTAACTGAGGAAAAATACTACAGACTAATTTCCATTAAATAAAGCAAACTTACTTCCAAACCTATGTAAAAGACAACTTAGTCCTTGCTGAAGCCAATTTAAGGACTAAAATCAAATTGCTTTGATATACAACCTTATAAATCCTGAAGTATTCTGGAAGAAGTCAGGCCATGAATGCAATTCTCAGAGAAAGTCAAACCAAGAGAACTGGACTCTCCTATTGTAAATTAAAAGCTAAAAAGTAATTTACTTGACAACAGCCATTACAAATATGCAAGTGACTCTAGAAACACAAAATGTTTCACCCACCAAATGAGGACAGTAACTTGTGCCCTGTGCTAAGACTTGGACCTGGCATTGCCTTCAATAATGATTAACAGTGCTCTGGATCAAATAAGCTACAATTTTAACACCATCTTAAGGTTCCTTGTTTGAATTCTACTCCTATGTGATTCTGAACTATCCCATTTAAATTAGGCAATTTTAAATTCAAAGAAACTTCTTGATAAAAACATTTCAACTCCTACTTACAATAGGATAATTCTGCATTTTCTGATGTTGCTAGCACATCAAACACTTGTTAGTTTTGTAAGATTACCTGGAATACTTTTATTTGAGCAATGCTTTTGGAGGCCTTCTAGATACCTGAAAAGCACTCTGCATGCATTATCTTAGCAGACTTTTAACCCAAACTAAATAGGGTCGGGGGAGAAGTCTTCTGTTAACTGAGAGACGCAAACACACGAGTAGTTTGGTAAGCAGTGACCCTACTGAAGCTTGATTTCCACTGGCTTTCTCCTGTATGGTTTTTAGGGGTTTTTTTGCCCCCTCGCAGAGAAATTGGTCATAATGACCTTTTTCTCAGTATGGGAGCATGTGAGGCCTTTTCCCCTCTGTCCAACCATTTTCAAGGCATTTATAATCTTTGAGATAATTTGTCTGTCTTGGATAGAATTGGAAAGATGTTCAAAGACCAACTAAGGCAACAACCACAGTAAATTTCCTGGGGAACAACAACGTAGTTTTTTTAAAGTGTCTCAGGGTAATTCTGCAAAAGATTTTGAAATCCAAACAGGACTCTGCCTTTGAGGACTTTGATGCAGTTTTAACTGGCTTAAAACACTTACCCAATGAAGGTGAGTCATTTTTTGAGAAGATGCAAAGGAATTAAGCATAAAAAAATACGGAACGTTGGCTCCCCAGAACTGAGTGCTAGATGCTGATATATAAAAGCTACATTACCTAAAAAGACTATAGGAATCTCATCTTGATCACTGAAAGGAAAAATGAATAGATGACACAAAGGTTAAGCTGGATATCAGAACTGATTTACAAAGCAAAAGACTAAGCTGCAATATAGATTTCTCTTGGATACAACTCCCCATTGATTATTACAGTCAAGTCAGTCACTTTCTTCCAGTATTAAAAGCTTCTCCTCACTGGAGTCATCCTGTACTCTGGCAACTGAAATGACAAAAGTAATTTCAAATCTAGGAAAGTCTCACCAGTACTTTTAGCCCCTGGCATTCTAGCACGATCCAGCTGGGAGGCTCACAAGCCAAAGGGGCTTTTGCTTCACTGGGCTGCTACAGAGTCAATTGAGAGAATTTTAGGTTGCAATGGCAAAATAAAAAGTAAACTTACTAGAACTCAATGCTTCAGCAAAAATCTAAGGCTAATAAAGTTATGAAGTATTTTCATTAAAAAGAAAAATGTGGTAAAAGCATCTAAGAATTTAAAAGGTGGAGCTTTTTTTTCCAGAGTTGGGGGTTTTAATTGCTTGGCTTTTGTTTGGGGTTTTTTTGGTGTTTTTTAACCACTTCAGCAGAAAAGACTATCATAGAAGTGAGCAACAGAAAATGATTTTCAATGGAAGACGGTCTAGCCAAAATCGAATTAATCTGTTCTGCAACTCTTCCTGCACTAAAAATATTGTTCCTGTAGTCTTTGCGCTTTCTTAAATTTCATTTGCAGAAACATTTAAATATGTATTGTTAAACTTACTTTCCCTCTCTGAACTACTAGACTGAAAGGAATAGCCTTTATAATGTTCCTTTACAGAATCTTTGTCAGATGTTTTAAATTAAGATTCTAAAATATGTTTCATAAAAATACACCTAGATGATGGCAAGTAACCCAACCAGTATTATGGCAAAGTAAGGCTGTGACAGAAAGCATCAAAAGCATCAAGTTTCTTGAAAAACTGACTATGCCATGTAACATTCTTTATGCATGGAACACCCAAATCAGTCTTAGGAACTTCCAGGGCTGAAATTCTTCCAGGGCAGTCTGGCATTTCACCTGTCAACCTGGAATAGGAACACTGGACTTTTATCTGGGGATTTATTCATTAGTACAAAAAACACAACAGCACATACAGAACTCAGGTAGCCTTAGCACCTCTCAGTACTGTTCATCATTTCAGGACAGAGTTACATTATGCAAGGTGTTCTGAAAGCTTTCTCTCAGGCTTGGAGTCAAAGCTGGCATTTTTCATGGAAGCACAAGTCACATTTTTCCAGTATGTAAAGATACTCAGAGCAATGACACTTTTTACTGCAACTTCAGGCTTAGATCCAGAAGTTTTTAATAAATTCTCAGGCTCAGCATCACTACATTTAAGGACTCTTAACATGGTTGTTCTGAGTGACCATCATGCTCAAAATTTGCAAAGGTCTGAGAGAAGACAGTGTGAACTTTAGCAAGGAGTCCCACAGATTTTAGGGCAGCATCAGACTCCCTGTTTTCATAATCTGTCCTACAGGACATCACCCTTTCAAATTTCAGAAAAAAAAAATCCCTGCAAGTCAAATCTCACCTGCTTACAGTAGCACAAAACAAGAATCAAATGAGGAAAGGAGATGCAAAATAAAGGGGAAGCACCTCTCAGCAGAGGCACTGAAAGGTAGGTCTTACCTGAGTGGAGAAGTGCATTAAGAACAAACAAAACATTAATTTACATTTCCCTGTACCATGGAAATCTCTTAGGAAAATATTTCAGGGAAACGACCTGTGATACCTTGGAGTATAAAGGCCTACTTGGTGAATGCAGTGCCAAATGCAAAGTGTAGATATTTTGAGACTTCTGAGGACAGCAGCTGAAAGGATTATTTGATGGGTCAGCATCTCAGCTGCATTAACTGCACAAGCAAATTTTTCCCTTGGAATAAATGGCTGAACAAAGACTCATTAGAGACAGGGACTAAGAGTACTTCTTAAGCAGCCCTGTAAGATAAACCCATTTTCCAAAGAGGCTGGAACCCAAGTGACTCATCGTAACTAAGTTTTATGAAAACAAATCATGGTCTTTTTTGTTTGAAAACACAATCTTCTCGTACAGCATCAGTATCCATTTGTTCCTTTCAAATCCACAAAAAAACCCAAGCAGTGACATTTACTTTTGATCAAAAGGCTTACAGAAAATTCTGGTTTTAGAAACAGCTAAAATTAGAACAGAGAAATGAACATTTTTTCCTCTGAAATTTTATTTCTGGATTATATTAGCAGAAGCTATTTGTAGGAAAAAAAGCCCAGCTTCTCCAACATTTGCAAGGCTAGATTGAAACCCTCTCTCCCTATCATAATAAAATACATCTTGCCCAAGTCTTAAAATGTAACAACTTCAGTAAGCAGATAAAACTTCTCATGCTTCATGCTCCAAAATGGAGGACCAAAATAGAACATAGAACAGTGGCAGTGTTTTGAAATATTTATTCCAACACAAGTGATTCTTTGGCATGAGACTTTTTCAAAGCAAAAGCAACCTGCCACCAAAGTTATTCCTCACCAACAGGACCCAACCAACCACCAAGCAAGTCTCATTTTGCAAAGGATTTTAACCACCAGAATTTGCTCAGCAACTGCCATGTGTACAGTTTTACTCATATATATGTGTGAGTACACATACACACACCTCCCCAACCTATACAGAGAAGAGAGATACCTAAAAACTGAAAACAAGAGCAGAAATACAAATATCAGAGGCTCTCCCAAAGCCAGTTATCTGACTGGCACTCCACGGGTCCCCACAGCCTCTCCCTCGAGTCTTGCATCCTCAGATAAAAGGTCCAAACTGCCTAAAAACACATTCAAAAGCAGAAAAAGGTATTTCCCGTTTCTTCAGAGCTACTTAAATATGTGCACTCAGCTCTGTAATTGTGGGTTGATCTGGAGGCTCTGTGGGACGATACCTGCTTCCAGGTATAGATACTGTATGCTCAACACACCGAAAAGGTATGAATCTTCTGTTTGAAAAGAAAAAAACCCTCTGCCTCTGGCAAGAGATCAAGAGCCATAAAACACACTTCAAGAGAGACATGAAACACCACACAGGACCACAGGAGAAGTGAGTTTAACTGCCAGATTTCAAGTGAATTTAACTGTTAGATTTCCAAACCAGTGGAATTTGCTTGACAAAGTCCTAGGTACACTGCAAAAAGAACAAAATATCGAAGTCAATTAAAATTAAATGTCACGTATGTATTCCAAAAGAGTTCTACTGACCTGCATTAGTACTGAGCTGGCTATCCTGGGAACAGTTTTCATTGCCATCAGAGGTTGACTGTAGGGAAGCAGATGGTACAGCTCTACTTCGCTTTTTACTTGCCTTTCTTTCTGCTACCTGCCACTCTTCATCTTCGTCCTCGCTTTCACTTAAGTCATCAAACCCAAAGTACTTGATTTTGTAATTGGAACTCCCAGAACTTCTAGAGGCGCCTTCATCTCCCCCTCCCTCATCTTGATCATCAAACCCAAAAAATTCTAATTTGACATCCTTCTTGGATTTGGTATTGCTTGGTCGGAACCTGGTTGTAGTTTTTGTGGTAGCAATGTCTGCTTTTTTCCTTAAGCGCCCAGCTTCGCCCAGGTCAGTCGGGGCTGCTGTGGTGAATTCATCCATGCGCTCCATGGTATCCTGGATGGTGACATTGCAAACTGACAAGCAAGATGGGTGGAGAACAGTGTAGTCTCTAGTCCGTCCAACCGTCCCTCTAAAACTGGTCCCACTACTTAAAGAAACTTTTTTTCCTGGGTTCAGACCATCATTATTTGACTCATTGTTTGCTTTGGATAAAGACTGACTAGTGCCATCCATTAGCTTGTCAAAATTTGTTGCCCCCTGCAGTTTTGCTTTGTTGGATCGACAATATGTCCTACAGTTGCTTGGCCTAGGAATAGTTTGCACGAGTTCTTCACTAATGGCTTCCTTTGGATTTTCACTATCTTCTTTATCGCACTCCTCATCCTTGCTCTTCACCTCTGAGAGATGTTCATTGTCAAAAGCTAATATATACTCTCCAGTTCTGGTGTTTTCAGTTTCATCCTCCCATTCATACAAGTGAGTTCTTAGTGGACCCTTGGTCTGAGATGTTTCTGATGGAGAGTCTGCTGTTTTTCCCACGTGGGAGTCCCAAGAATCAGGCAAGTCCTTGGCTTCGGTGTTGCATCCAGAAGTGTCTGTAGTCTCAGCATTGGTTTTATTACTCTCTTCAGCATTGTCATAGATTAAATGACTGTTCCCATTATCTTCTTTCAAGTTCTGGATTTTATCTACAAGAAAAGATGTATTTATTACTAAAATGAAATATTAAAAAAATAGTCACCCATGTGGGCAACTTTGAAAAGTCACAATATAACAAAAAATATTCAGTGATCATTGACAAAAAAAAATTAGAGGTCTTTATCCACCTGGTTTATATTTTTTAAGCCCTCCAGTTTAAAGGTTTTGCTATAATAAAGTCTTCTTGAAATTTCTACCAAAAAAATAACTTTAAGCATCACTGAAAATATGTGCATAATGAAAAAGACAGTGGTAAACCCTAAATACAACCACTTATTTACCAAGGCAAATTACATAAAAAAGGAGAAATTCTGTGGTGAAATTTTCAGAAAAGACAAATTACTGAAGTTTCACACACAATTGACTTACACTGAATAATTAGAGATAAAGAACAACTACACATTTTCTCACTATGCAAGAAAATGATTTCCTTCTTGGACCCTGAACAAAAAGGCATACAGCTTCAGCAACTGTCACTGCATTTTGCTGCTTCAAATGAAAATATTTGGACTTACAAAAGAAATAGAGAAAATGCAATTCTCATCACCATTTTTAATTATAACACTTCTGAAATTCAGGTTTTTGCAATTAATTTCTGCATCTCTGAAGAAGAGCTGCTGCCAGAAATTATTCTTGCACTTTTCCAACCCATAGCTGCACTCACATCTTACACTCCCCAACAGAACAAGTTCTACTCTAAGAAGTCAGTTTTTGTAAGTTTTTGTTTCCAGCCAACCAACATCCACACAACAGTAATGCCAGGAGGTAATGCAAGTACTAAGTCTTCCACCTGTTGTCCTCTAAACTGGTGGGCAAACCATTGCCTTTGTTTTCCCTGAATACCAACAAAAGCTTGGTGGATTTGGTACCAGAGTTTCATAGTGACTGCATCGGCCATCCTCTGCTGTTGACATCACACACACACACACAGAGATACCCAGCAATATAAGAGGGTTATTTCCAGGAATTAAGAATTTCTTGGAAATTTCTGAGACAGTATCACCAAGCACAGGAACCCAGGTGCCTGCCGTTACTACTGCCACTGAATGGCTGCCTGAGCCAGGAGAAGCAAGATAAGAAGTCTGACAATGCAGAAGACTCTGGTGCATAGAAGAGTAGCACATGATGGGATAAACTGGAGACCCAGAAGCAACTGGGACAGGGCCAAGTGAAAACAGAAATGCTAGAACATGCATAGAAGACACATGCAGAACGCTACAGTAATAAAAGGGGCTCCACTGGCAGAATGCAACCTCAAAGGTTCCAATTTTTTAGGCAGCAAAGGCTTCCTAAACTCATCCGTAAAATGAAGGCTTAAGCATCTCTTCAGCACTAATCCTGACCACATTAAATTTCATCAGCTTCCATTTACCCAAGTGGCAGAGAAGTTGCACAGCACTGACTAGAAGATTTCAACCTCCTGACAAGGGAAACGAGCATTGGCACTGTTCCAGGGACTTTGGCTCACTTGTTTTCAAATTAAAAATGGCATCATCTAAATGCCATCCTTGCACATATGTTTTATAGAAGAACTTTAAGATACTGAAAATTCTAGTAAAAGAAATGGCTACTAAATCCAGTTTTGCAGGAAATTGGTTTAATCCTTGCTAAAATTCCTCAGGGAACCAGAACAAGTAATACCTGACAAACTGCATCTAAGTTTTCTGGGAGTCCAGCTGAGGTCTGTCACAGAAGTATACATACTCAGGTAGAAATAAAAAAAGCTATTCACAGAATACATGAAATGCAAAACTCAAAACTAAATTCCTCAAAGAACACAGAACCCTAACCCTGCCATCTCAGTGATGGAATCTCGGGGGGTTTTTTTCCGTATCAATATGTTATACAAGTAATACTGTTATTCCCATTTCAATCTCATGCTTGTGATAATCCAAGAGGAACGACCAAAATGAATCTGTAACCAAGGAGGGAGTTTGACAGTGTACAGTATGTTCCTTTCTCCCATATGTTTAATATTATTGTGAAGCTGAAGACTACCACAACACTTAGGTGTGAAAAACCGCAAATTAAATTTAAAACCTGAAGCTGTCTGAGAAGATTCCGTAAGCATCAGCAAAGCGTTGCATCTCATTTTTACCTTTCAGTTCCTAATTTAATACAGCACACCAAGGTACTCCTAAACAGCAAAAAAGTGGCAGTTAACCTCCCCCTTCATTTTGGGGCACCAAAATTTTAAAAACACACAGTACTTCAAAAGTCTTAGCAACTGCACCAGGAAGATTTTTCCATCTCCAGTAATAAGCAAGGCTGATGGAAAATGTAACCACTAAACTGTTCAGTGTACACCAGGTAGAAAGTTTGGCTTTAAAACTGGATCACCACAATGCATTACTGGAAAACTAAGCCGTGACATTTAGAGGAATACCTCCTCAAAGGATACTTTGTCAAGCCACTGTTCTCACCTCATCAGTGGGTCAATAGCTGTCAGCCCAAACCTTCAGTACCAGAAAGCACTGCTAATCACTTCCTAATTGCCCAAAGGTGTACAGGAACAGCAATTCAAATAACTCTGATTTTAAAAATTACAGTATTTATTGGTACCAACTACTACAGCAGAAGCTGGTATGACTGTAGGAAAAAAAGTATGAGTAAAGGAACTAACTGTGAATTACTAGATATTCTGTAGTCCAAGAGAAGCATGGAACATCTCCTCCCATTTTTAACTGCAATTAGGCTCCTTTGGGGATCAAATACCAGAATAAGTGTCCCAAGTAATTTAAAATCAGCAACAGCATATAACTCCCCATCCCAAGTAAAAGCACCATATACCTAGGAACCATAAAAATGTTCTGCAGTAATCATGATTTATTTTCTGTTTAAATCTCTAAAACTTAATTACCAGAGTATAAGAGAACCAATCTAAATGACTGGTATGTCAGTATCAAACGTGAAGCGATAAACGTATCTCTTTATACACGCCTCGTGCTTTATTTTATGCTACTTAACAAGACAGAGGTGTCTTCAGCATTGCTGATGAATTAAAAAAAAAAAACAAGAACAAACAAGTAAAACTCCCACTCTTTCCACCAAGCACAATGAGATGTTTTCACACACACACAGATGCATATTACCAAATCTGTAAAACTATACTTAAGTGATGACAATTATTGTTCCAAATAACCTTGGTAAAGTTATCCCTAGAGACAAAATTTCAAGTTCAGACAATGCAAGATATTCAATTTATATAAGGCAATATAGGCAAAC
>NW_008246060.1:5753544-5764801 GCF_000691975.1 Corvus brachyrhynchos
AACAAACCTTTAAACATTTAACAAGTATGTGTCTCTACTTATACAGATTAGACTAGATGGATATAAAGATAACATTCTGTTCCTAGCTTATTTTTAAAAAACACTGTAAGCACTCACTTCTTAGACAGAACAAATGTTACTCTATACATCCTACAAAGACAGTAAATGCCTCATGACTACTGCAAGTAGCCAGTGGTACTACCTCCTTCCTTTTCATTTTTAAGATCATGGACAAAATGATGAATGCAATTCTAGACTTAAACCCCACTTTTTTTTAAAAAAAGAGAAATTAATTTTTTTAGACGTAAGAAACCTACATCCTTCAGCTCAACATCTGAAAATTCTGACATTAAAATGTCTCACATTTCAACTTAATTTTTTCTTTAAGTACCTATAACAATAAAAGTTTGACAGAGACTTCTTACTTGACGAGGAAACACTGAAGTTTGGAGAAAAGATAAAACACTCCACCAAATACTGAAGCTGTAAGAGTTAACAATTCATACCCTGATCCTTCAGGAATAGCATATACCAAAATGGAACCCAAACCAAAGTAATCCTTTAGGAAATCAAACACTCTTCCGGGCAAGAAAACCAAGCAACCATAGTCCATCTATCCTCCAGCCTAGTCCCAGTCTCACTTTTCTTTCATTTCCATTTAACTTACAAGACTAAGTTACTGGGCTCCAAGTCTGAAAACATAATTTTCAGCTCCATAAAAACCAAATCATCATTAACATTCTAACACTAATTACCTACAGTCAAACATTATATGCTTTTGTTAACAATTCAGTGGTAGAGCTGCAGAACCTTATTTGCTGTTTTTAAGTTACTTGGAGCACAGAGCAGGATCTTGGGCTGTGAAAACAATGTCTCCTACTGTAAATTTCTATCCTGAACAGATTCGGGGCTCACAGGGCAAAGCTGCCCCACAACTCAGCCATGAGCTCACGCAGCCTCCTTAACAGCGGCCGGTGTGGCCGGGCAGGGGAGAGCACCCGCTGCGGATCACGCACCGCTACATGTGCCAGCTCCATGTGCCGGCTCGGCCCCTCGCTGCTGGCTGCCCAGGGATTAGGGACCCAGCTAAAACCTCGTCTGCCTTGCCACCATGCAGGCAACACAGAGGCAAGGGCACCGATGACACCTGAAACAGCACTGTGTCTTTGAGATCTCTCTTTTACCACTCTGAGTTTAATCAAAACCAGTTGAATAGCACAAATGTTAGTAGGAAACTGAAGAACACAAAAGGACAATCAATATTAGGCTTGGTATGCTAAAAAACCATGCCACAAGGTCAAAATACCATATATGCAAAATAAATGCTTACTTTTTCCTATGTACTCATGGACCAGTTGCCAGTGTTACATGTTAGCCCCACTAACTTGAACTTTGGGTTAGTTTTCTCTCATTTCTAGCAATTTGTAATTAAAGCTAAGCAAAGTATCCTCCAAGCTATAAACAAAAGGCACCTGCCTTTCTATAGCGTTTGCAGCATGAACTCTTATGCTCCTTCACTGCTGCATAAGTAGCTGTACAAGCCTTCACTTTAATACTGAGAGAAACATGATGAATATTCACAGGAAACAAATCTACAATCTTAAACTAGGTTTCTTTTAGTATTGGCCACAGTGCACATAATTCACTGCAAATATTAAAGGTAATCAGAAGCAATGAAATCTTGAGAGCAGGCAGGTGGCATGATGCCAATTTTACATTCTTCTTGATTTCTCTTCCAATAGACACCAAGATGTGGTGGCAAGAAAACAAAACATCAAGAAAAAGAAGGCAGTAAGATTAAACCCACAAAAATTGTATGCAAGGCCTTCAGAGCCCTGCAGCTACTGAGGGCACACACAATTAACAGGCTACAGCTCATGAACAGATCACTGACACAGGATGGAGGGAACAGTCTGTTAAGCTCATTATGAGCTACTGCTCTGCCTGATCTCCCTGAGCACTCGGAAATATTTATTATGGCTCCATTACATCATCACCAACGGTCTCAAGCATAAAGCTACATCACTTCACTCTGCACCTTGCAGCTGACCAGGCCAAAGGAAA
Organism: Corvus brachyrhynchos; assembly: GCF_000691975.1. NCBI lineage: Eukaryota > Metazoa > Chordata > Aves > Passeriformes > Corvidae > Corvus > Corvus brachyrhynchos. Next base: position 5,755,609 of record NW_008246060.1, read on the forward strand.
AGACATCTTTATCAGGTCCTTGCATCACATCTCTCATTTCCAGGAAGAGAGTCCAACTGAGACACACACAATGTCATCTCTGGTTTGATCAGAAAACCAGGAACTGCAAAGAAGTTATGCTTTTTTCCAAATTAGGAAACAAATTTCATTATGCATTGGAAATGAAATGTTTTGATTGGTAAGGAGAAAAGTTACAGACTAAACTCCTTTGCTCCATTTTCTGTCTATGACTTAAGAACTCGGAAACTCAGGAAAAAAAAGCCTATGGATATAAAATACACTATTTATGAAATGGGCAAAATTTATTTGAATTGGTCAGTATCCACTGATGCCTATGACATCTTGAAAAGCAGTGCCTGATAGCAGGTATGAACAGAAGGCAGGAAGCATAAGAGTCTCAGAAGATTAGACTCCCAAGACCAGTTTCATCGTTGACATATCTAAAATAGCTAAAACTGTAGAACCACATCCATAGCTATGACTACAAATTCTTAAGTAATTCTGGCTCTTTACTATCTATGAATCAAAATGAATTCCCAACAAGTCTGCATGCAGGTGGGACAGACATTGTATGACTCTGCAGATGTTTTAGGTGGCACCTTCTTTTGCAGAAAAAGATTCACAGAAAACCCTAAAGTGATGGGAATTAATTTACTGCCGCGACAGCACTATTTTCCTTAAGAATCATTTGCTTGTCTTGTTTCCTTTCCAGCACCCTAAATATCAAAATTCTAAGGCAATTTATATGAAAAAAATTAATTCGTTTCCTACATAGTCTTAACTAAGTTCTCAGTGACACCATGTCTTTGTTTCAGGTAGCTATTCTTCTAAACATAAGGCAGAAGATACATTAGACACCTTCTCTCAAATCACCTGGATGCAGCCTGTCAGTCTGATAACACACTGTTCAGCATCTCCACTAGACCATTATTTTCACTGCCCAAGCCTAGCAAGATTTTCATGTTTTCAGAACGTGCTGCTGGCACGACACCCCCAGTGCTGTGGCTCGGGCCCGGGAATGGCTGAACCCTACCCACTGCATTATTGCTTCTAACCCTGCACCCCCGTTTCTGCCATACAAATAATTCCTCACATACTTTTTTCCACTGGGAAGATGCATGACCAGGAGGCATTCTGAGAAGTTGTGTCACGCTGGTACACTTGACAGCCAGTGTACAACTTTCTAAAAAGTCCCTGTATTTAAATGGAAGTGGAAGCCTTTCACAGGGATGCAAAGCTGACATGGCCACCTTCCCTCTTGTTCAGAAAACATTCACTGAACTAATCCCTTGCCTTTATCTCAGGCAATATTTTTAATGGTATGACAGATGGTTTTTGAAGTAACAACATACTGTCTTACCCCTTCCTCTTCTAGTTCTTTGGCTAGCAATCACTAGATATTCTTGTATCTCTCATCTTTCATTGTACCTTAAGTCACTGCATCCCTCAATACCACCTTCTTATCAATCTGTACATGTGTACCTGGCCAAACCAAGCACAGTGTGCTCAGCACAACTGCCTTCCCAGCAAACCCTCAGGAGGAAAAACACAATGGGCAGAAGAACTGCTGCACTTTGTAGTACAAGAGTTGTCAGTCTGACATGTGTTCACCTCTCGTGGTAAGTCCAATGAATACACATTCCTCCTCACTCCAAGCTCAGAAGGGCATCTGTTGCTCAGAGCAACAGGAAAAAGCCAGGAATTAACCACTACTAAGTGTCATGGGCAACACGAGGGGCTCACACACGCCAGAAACACTTGTTTTCACTAACTTTTCTATGATGCTATGGAAAAAAAACAAAGCATATAATAACACAGCAGCATTAAAAATTGTCAAAACAAATGTATACTTAGGCTAAGTCAGTTTGAATTAAGACAGTACTCATGAGTATGTCAAAAACCTTTAATAAATACAGTAGCAAGTTTCTTAAAAGGCAGTATGAGCCAAGTTTGAACTTGAAGAACATTTTCTATCCAGTTAATAAGACCTCAGCAGTTTGAGTCTGAAATAGCTTCCTTACCAACTGGTTTCTGCTTGCCTGCATGCTTTGGCCCACTTGAGAGGCATGCACCTTACAGGGTTTTTTCTTCCACAAGCACTGACCAACTGTTTTGCATGCAAAGTTATTTCAGCTTTTTAAACATGAAAACTAAGCAGCAGTCAAAAGTATGACCTTTTAAAAACTAACTGCTCATCGTACAAGTCCATGAAGAAAGAATGATTTTAGAAGTATGGATCGCAAAATTCACTGTTGTATAGGAAAGGGCAATTACAGATTAAGGGAAAAAAGTTTCATGTACTCTGTACATGGACATACATAGTATGAACTGCCCTGTCATTAGGAAAAATATGTTGCAGAGATCAGATTCTTTCCTAAACACTGGGGTCTTTTTTCTGTATTGCCATTTTAGCAAACAAGTATAAACACTGAGAGTTAAACAGAATTTCAATCATTTCAGACTTTTGAAAAACACCCCAGGAAAAAAAACCAACAAGCCACCACCACAGAAGTATCAGAAGAAAAAAAACCAAAACAATAATCACACCAGTTTGAACATGTGCTACTGACACAGTAAGAAAACTCTGTATGCAGGGGGAAAGGAGTATCTTCAAAAGGGGAAAACTTACCAAAAAGCAACTAAAGAAGAGAGGAGCTGTGGACAAACCCCAGCTATCTGCATGCCCATCATAACTACTGCCATCCAAACAAACCTCGTAACACTGAAATTCTACGGGCACACATATTTTCTGGCAGACCTTTCCCCTTCTCTGCTATCAGTTTCTTAATGCTTTGACCCAGCCAGAGCACAGCTGCAGCCCTTTTTAATCATGGCTGCTGCCAGCTGTCTCCTAAGACTGCCAAATGCTCAGACCTCATTCAGGTTCCCCCAACTCTGCTCCATGTTTGGACAGAAAATGACTAAACTGGAATTCTTTCTCACAAAGTAAATAACTTACATTCCAAAACTCTGCAGAGGAAAAAAGATACTACTCCAGCTAACTATTATCTTAAATGTCCATGTCAGTGTTAAACACAAAACAGAAGTTTTAGAGCAATTTGAAAGGAATACCCTGACGAATCTGGGGGCCAAATGCAATTATGTAACAAACCTGCATTTGGGAAGTTGAAACTTAACTCTAAAGACAGGGCTCCCCACCCACATAATCAGGATACAGAGGCTTTGCACAGAGTCACTAAGGTACTATCAGGATAGTATGTCAGGAAGACTCGATGACAAACCATCTCCTTTCTCAAGTGCATCCATTTTCTGCATTTACTCTGCACTCTCTGTGCTTTTCCAGCAACCAACCACAACTAGATTCTGCATCCTGGGCCAAGAAGTAGTTGAGCACAGCCACAGCCCTTTGCTCCTGCATAAGCACAAGAAGAACTGCACTTGCCATTTTGATTTGCTACCTGTAAGTGCACTGGTCCCAAGTGAAAAATGAGGGCATTAAGAACTACCCAGAAAAACAAAAGAATCAAAGAGCAGTCAACAGACAAATGCTCCCTTACAGCACTAAAAGCAAAACTACTGCCAGAACAAAACCTGTTTGAATATCAGTACATAGTAACAAATGGCAAGATGAGGAATAGCTGTTTTCATTATTGCCCTAATGTTAAGGGGGAAAAAAATAATAATTTGTTCTTTTAATCTTAAAGAGTCTCAGAGATCACTGGTGACACAATAACCACAAAATTTGTACTTAACATCACAACACAGCAGAAAGGGACACAATTCCTACGCTGTTCTGTAGTCTGGAAAGGTATTTTAAGCCATTCTATTTCTCCACAGCGAGCAAAACACATTTTCAAGAAATAAATTCATAGGCTCTAAAACAAACCAGACTTAATCCATGCTCAATTGAAATACTTCTCCATTAATGCATGATTAAATACCTAATATTTTCACTTAGAATAAATGTAGAAAAGGAATATTCTCTCATACTCCATGAACAGGAACATGAGGTATGCAGAGATGACAAACATTTATCAACCCAAATGCCTTCTCTGTTCAAGAGCATCAAACCCTCTGACCAGACCCTCCAAAGGCCTGAGTTACAGAGCTCAGCACCATGCACAAAAGCAAAAGCCAGCAGATCATCACAGCACCCAGAGTCAAAATCCAAGCTTGCACTACAATGCCAGAAGTATTTCCATAAACTCAAACATCCAGAGTAGGCAAGGTAACTATCCAAAGTGAAACACAGTGATACACAAATATAATTATGAAATGCCATACCAACTCCTAAAATTCATCAAACTTTGACATTAATTTTCATCTGAAAAATTAAATTCAACCTACAAGCTAACAAATATTCTAAAAGAGCAAACTTAGAAAATTTGCTCTGCAAGGCCATGCTTTTATATCAAACCTTGTGTGCAGATAAATAGTGTGAAATACTATTTGGGTTTATGCCTTGAAGAGTAAATTTAACAGTCATGAAAAAAAAATAATCCCACCAGACTGTTTCAAAAATCCAAATATTGTTCTGAAGGTTTTCACCTTACCCTACTGTAAGACTCTCTCATAAAAACCTCATTTTCTAATGAGGTAGCTGCATTTTTGCTTTATATGAATTACCAGTGTGATATTTTTCTAATGACACAACTTACTTTCCAGCTACCAAGTTCTCCCTACCTTCACAAAGATAACCTAACAGTAACTATTAATACTGAAGAGTCCTTCATTATTTCAAATTTACCTAAACCCCTATCTGTAAATTACCTGCTACATACAGGATTACTCATAGACACTCTTCAGACAGCATTAAGTCTTGATCAAGCAACATTAGGGTAAGATTATGAGAAGCTTTCCACATTAAGAGCTTCTCAAAGCCTTTACAATGAGATTGGTACAAGCACTAGCTGACGGCTATTAAAAAAAAAAAAAAGGAAGACCAGTAAGTTCTACCATTTTAAACAAAAGATACAGATCCTCAACTGTGTTACATGGCTGCACAACTACTAAAACAAACCCCAAAATCAACTGCTTTTTAATACCAAACATTAGCTAAAATTAACTGACAAGGCATCATCTTCATTTTAATGCCTAAAGGAATGGCCACTGAGGCAGGATAGTACAACTGGAGCAGAACTCACTGTACCTCTCAGTCTGTGCATAGCCGTGGTAAGTCACGTTTTTCAACTCAGTCTAATTCTCAGCATTATCCTACCTAGGTTAAGAATTAAGATACCATGATGGCTCACACTCTCTGGGAGTCCTGAGACCTTCGTTCATGCACTGTCTAGACAGTATGAGGACAAGGACTAGCAAACTGCACTTTAAAACAAATTAACAAACACTTTCTTCAACATCAGTACCAACACAGCCTAGCTTCCCACACCCAGAGATACAGTGCTGTTATGCAGGTTAAGGTTGAGCTCACATTGCAGTCCCCCTTACTCTGGGAATATCAACATTCTTCTACCTGCCTGCTTCCCCTCCCAGCCCCCAACCCTTTCTTTCCTCATCAGGAATAGTCAAGCTTGCCGTCTCAAGAATCTATAAGCCCTTTGGACAAATCTGGTTAAGCCTGGCAGAGTTCAAGAGTCACCAGGAAGGGCAAAATTATTACAGGGAGGGCGAGGACATGTAAGCAGCTGACGTGGGTACATACACTATAACACTCCTCCCAAGTCCCGTCTTTCTCCAGAACCCTACCCCAAATCAATCAAATTAACTCTCTGTAGTTTTGAAAGAGCCTCCCCATCAAACTTTACGCAACAGTCACTACAACAAAGAAGCCTTTGAAGTACCTACATTTACACTGGCTGACTATATACCACTATCTCTAATTGCTCAGTGTGCCGAGCAACGTCGAGACAACTTTTATTTATTTTGGATCAGTTTACACACAAGCATAACAGCACCTTAAACCATCCAAGTTTTATTTACACTAACTGACAAAAAGAAACACTATCACCAAGACTGCAGTCTTCAAATAAGGGTAAGGAAACCAAAGACCCTCCTAGCACGTTCTGCAAAGATGCATTCTCAGCTGAATTTAACTTCTGAAGAAAGATACTGAAAGGGTTTTTATCTTCATTTGACTGGGTGTCAACAGAATGTAGTCAGAGTCTGAAAGAACAGAACCATCACATCAAGATCCACCTTGTACTTCTGGCTCAACTGCAATCAGTAACAATTCAGAGAATCCTGCAGGAATAGAATTCCTTCAGTAAACTGTTGTTTAAGTAACCTCCCCCTCAGCATCCAGACCACCACCACATTAAAAAGCTGGATGTGGAAGCTGATGCATCCACCAAGATGCATCAGCTTCCTTCTGTTCAGAGCTGTGTATTTATGATATACATAGTATTGTCTAGCAAGGAGTTCTAGAATTTAAATAACCATCAAATTAGTGAGTTTTTCTGTGCTAAATATTGTATTATTTTCCACAGGACTGGAAGCAGGAAGTACCAATGCAACTGCTGAAAGTCTGTTTCTCTTGGCCTTTCACGCATTATGAATTTTCAGAGCTCTTTCACATTTTCTTCCCACTGCTCTCTCACTTTCTTTTCCAACCTGAAAAATACTGTTCTGACAAAGGTTGTCTACATGGAAACCATTTCACTATAAAACCTGTTCTACTACAATCTCTCATTAACAACCAAGGAAACTCATTACTATTTCTTCTCCTACCAAATACTGGGTGATGAACTTACTCCACTTCTCATGAAAACTATATTCAAACTTTAAAATCCCATAAATTTTATTTCCAGAGTGAAGATGAATCATAGTTAGAAACAGCTGCTGAAAATCATATGAAAACAAGAAATATTTTAGCAGCAAAAATAAGATCAAAAGACAACTACCCATCCCACCAATGTGTCTGTCAAACTACAGCTCAAATCAGCATTTCCTGGGTTTTCTTGAATTAGATCCCTAACACATGTATTACAAATAACTGAACTGTGCCCATCTTCTACCATTTGGTATCTTCTTGTTAACTGCATTACAACTGAAAAACTCCACTCAAGTTTCTGATCCTAGGGTTTACTGTATTTGAGAAATGAAAGTTATGTAAGTTCTTCTCATTAAAATTGATTTTGATAACCCAGAGCAAGTCAGTAGGTGTCATCTTCATCTAGGCATCTAATGTGATCTTCTACCCAATTGTAGAAGCTGTGGTTTAATCAGCCCGTTATACAAAAACCTCTCATGAGATATAACATCTGATCTTTTCCAAGAACGACTTGAAGAAAATTACAGTGATGTTCAGCTCTATGGGCCCTGGAAACTCCCCTCTGAAAAGTATTAAGATACCTTACAAACACTCCAGAGCCCAAAAACACCTCCACAAAGAAGTCTGACAGAATTCAGTTTCACAGGTCTGAAGTTTTTTATGTACATATTGATATAGTTGTGCTAATAACAAACAAAAAAATGTTTGTGCAGCTGAAGTTCAGAAACCTACTTTTTCCACCCAAGCAACGAAACAAAGCATGTTCTAAGCTGTATCTGCATCTACCTGGCAGTAAACACACACCCACAATAAATTAAAGCATTCTATTACCACTAACTCATCACTATTCAAAATACATGTTTAAAAACCGCAACGGCACTCAGCAATTTTAGAAAAGGAATATTATTATTCAGTTTTAAAGAATAACTGGACTAAGTGGACCAACATACTGCACTGAATCTAAAGCCCTGTATCTCGATCTGCAGACACACGGATTACAGAGCCAAAGACCTCAGACCTGTGTGTAAAATGCAGAATGCTTCTGAGTGCTTTTAGTTAAACAGAGTATCCTCTACAATTGTTTACAATTAAGAATTGCCCCACAGTTTTATTAGAACACCTAACAATCCCTAGAAAACACACAGTCTAAAGGGAGATTAGCAAAAATCAGAGGAATACAGAAGTACATGGAGAGCTGAGCAAACGTACCTGCAGTTACAAGTTTAGCACTACTGCCCTTGCACTCTCCATCTTCCACACTTCTGCTTGTGCTCTTTTCTTTCAAGAGAGGGACAGTATTGTCAAAAGGTATGCACTTACTGGATGCAACATTTTCTCCACTGTCTGGCTGATTAATTCTGCTGTTTGCTTCAAGTAGAGGAGAGAAGTCCTCAGACTGAGCAGCTTCACCCGGTTCCAGCTGAGAGGAGCTTTTAGCCTGTGACACATTCTTTGAAGACACAGGAAGAGATTCTTCATCGCTGTCAAATCCAAATGGATCCTCCGTTACTTCATCTTCAACTTTGGGTTTTTTAGGAACTTCGGAAATATCTGGTTTGACACTGGGCCTCTTCTGTCCTAATTTGGCCATGAAGGTGGTTTCTCCCCATTTTGTACTAAGGGTGGTCCGTTTGTTGGAAAATACTTCATCAAACTTGGAACTGCCATTTCCCCCTTTCCGGCTGTAGGTCTTTCCAAATCGGGATGTCATTTTGGCTCCTGTTTCATATTCTCTGTTGTGAAAGAAAGCAGAAACATCAATTCACCAACCTTCTAGTACAAATGATTGTTACTTCCACCCTTTACCAGGCCAACAAGCAACAGGCATGTACATTCCACACAAGCAACAGATCCATCATCTGCTTCTTTCCAGACTCACTCATTCACATGTGACTGTCATTATGGCAAAAGTTTCTGCATTAACCATCCACTAAAATAAATCAAAATTCAGTTGCTTGCACATTTATAAACCAATGGCACAATGGATCCTTAGGAGAAGTCTGCTAAGAATGGCATTGCTTTGCTTTAATGTTATATTTACAAGTATAGAAAGCACTGTCTTGAGACTTCACGAAACAACTCGGCAGTATTTTCACCACATATGAACATGCAGGTCCCCCCTAGAGCACAGCATTAAAAACCTCTTGCCAGTTAAATACAAAAACTGCCAGAATATTTCAAGTTGCTGTAGATATATTTTAAATACTAACTAATCAGAATGATGACAAATCCATCCCATGTTCTCCTCTCACACTCAGACTCACTTAGCAAGTGTTTTACTTGATAACATGATGTCGTTTTTGCCATCTGCATCAGTCCTGGTCAGGACTGGTGCGCAGCAATCCCCCAGGACTAAATCTGACTCATCAAGGGGCAGGAACAGAGGAACTGCTCAATCAATTTCTAAGAACATGGAGGACACCCTAAGCAGGCCAGTGTAAGCCATTACTGTTCACTGGCCCTTATGAGCACAGCCACCTCACAGATAGCTCGCTCGGAAGA
>NW_008246060.1:5764919-5767030 GCF_000691975.1 Corvus brachyrhynchos
CGGAAGAGCAGAAGTTGAAAATTAACAGATTAAACAGGAACACATTTAAGAGCTCCTTGCATGTGTCTTCTACTTTTGTTTAAACCAAGAAGGAAGACAGGCCACCTGGGGGTCTTTTACCCAAAACACATACTTCAACTACCAGACAAATGACAACATAAACCCCAAACCCTCATATCTGTTTTGTGAACCACTGTTTCTCTCTTTTTGGCCCAAACACAGATAGGAAATTGCAATTCCTTACAGTCAGCCTGAATCTAATCAAGCCCATCTTTCTCTCTTAAATTCCTCTCCATCCTGGAAAAAAGTGTGTTTAAAAAGACAAAGAGTTATTTAAGCTAAAGAACCAAATAAATCTAACTTTTAAAGTGTTAACTAACTTTATATAAAGTATATGAAAAATGGCAGTTAAAACAATTTTTATTGAACTTTTCATGACCTATTTGTTCAATGCAACTGTTTTTATTATTATTCCCCTGAATATGTGGTATACTGTCTTCCCTATTTTAGTTTTCATCTCAAGAGTCACAGTCTCTCAACCTGAAGTGCCAGTCTTGCTTCTGCCAAAATTGCCAGACCGCTTTCCAGAAATGTCCCTCTATCACTTCATTCTAGCAAGACTGTCTCACTAATAATAGTCTCCCTCTATTAGACCAGACCAACCTTCATTTATCATACAAACTAAGCAATTCATGGGGAGAAAATCCATGAAGAAAATTTCAAGTGAATTAAAATGATCAAATTTGAACTTTAGAAGTTTACCAGGTAGATGGTAATGCAATGCAGAAGAGTGACAGACCACCCACTTTGGGAAAGGCTCTTCTCCCCAGCAGTCCAGCCAAAGGAAGGTAAAGGCAAGTGCTTAGCTACAGAGCAGAACTCTGCTGCAAAAGCCCACTATGCAGAGGGCTCCTGGCTGCTCCTAGCAGACAGCGCTCTTTAACCCCATCTCCTCTTTTCCCCACACACATCACTGCCAAACTTCTTTTTTCCTCCCCTGTAGGTAGCTCAAATTTTCTATTTTTTATCTACACATACTTTAGAAAGCAAACAGCAAACTAAATCTAAATTACCAGTTTTACTTTGCTGATGCTTGTAAATATTTGTAATAGTAACCAAAATATTTTAGACCAGAAAGGCCGAGTTTTTGAGGGATAGAAGCTAAAGTAAAATATTTATTAATATCTCATGTTGTTTCTATAAAATTTACAGGAAAGAAAAAACTACCTCACTCACCCCAGCACATTTTCCTCCCCTAAATCCTCAAGACTCAAATAAATATAACTTATAATAAGCATTATAAGAAGTTCTCCAAGTATTTTTGACACCACATTTCCAGCCTATGTAAAGATAACGACAGATTTAAATTATGGTTTGTAGTCCCAAAGAGAAGATTCCTGCAGTCAAGAGGAGTTCATTTTCAGAACGTAGAACCCCATTTTCCTATTTATAAATTTTAAAATTAAGACCATCTCATTAGAAGTTTTAAATCAAAATATCAAAACCCAAATTAATACTCAGTATGATGTGCATAGGTTAAAAGACCAGTATAAGGAAAATACAAATATGCCATGCTATAAACTTGTATCTTAGATTGAGATTAAATTTAAAGACATAAAGAGATGCCTCCTTACATGAGAGCATGGACAGAACAAAATTTTTCTCTTTACTTACAATTTCCTCTTGATTTTTCACTCAGAGGGAAGTAAAACACTTGGTCAGTTTCACTCTGTTTCCACTCCCTGCCTCCCTCTCCTGCATTGTGCTGCACCATTTGGAGCAGTGCAAGCAATGTACATACAAGTAAAAACCCGAAACACAGGTCTCCCGCATTTCCCAGCGCTAACTCGGCGGATCAGCTGGAGACAAAAAACCCGGTAATTCCCCAGGAATCCCATCAGCCACCCCTACTCATCGCTCCTCTCTACACCGCTCCTCTTACATAATCAAAGACAAGAAAAATAGGTTAAATGCACGGAGGCAGAAGGAGCTGATGAAATCCCACGGTGACAGTTTCTTTTTTTCTCCCTCCCCCTGCGGCGGGGGGGGGGGAGCGGAACCGGGTCACCCCACCGCTCCCTGATGTCATTTCCCTTCCCGCCCGGCCGCCT
>NW_008246060.1:5767947-5779804 GCF_000691975.1 Corvus brachyrhynchos
AGAACCCTGCCCGGGAGTTCGGGAAGGCAGCAGGCACTGAAGCAGCCCTGCGTGGACTCCATTAAAAGTTTGCGGTGCCTCGTCCAGGGCACGCGAGCCCCTTGCGCTCACGGCCGCGCTTGGCTGGTACTCACAGTGGGTGCACAGTGCCCGGCCTTCACATCCGCTCCAGGGAGGAAACATGCTCTGCAGAGAGGGCCCGCGGAACGCACTCGGTGCACGCTGTGAAATTGTGGCTTTCACATGCTCCCACTTCCACAAGCTGTTACATCCACCCACATGCGTTAGATTTATGCACACCTTTGAGGCTTTAATTAATGATACACACTGTGCAGATTAAAAAAACGCTCCACAAAGATTGTGTCACGCAGCAAATACATATGGGCATCAAACAGTCACCAAATCCAACATTTTACATTCTGTAGGCAGTATTTAATAAAATCCTTGTAGAATAGAAAATTAAGGATGCATGACCAGAAAAGCATTTAAAAACAACCTCATACAGATGTAGTTTGGTCATTTTTCAGAGGAGTGAGGATCTGAGAAAAGTCAAATGAAACTACACCCTTGGTATCTAAAATGGCTTCGCAACACGTGCTCATACTCAAGCTGTCATTTGAGGCTTTACAGTACAAGTCCCAAATGCAGAACAACAGAACTAAAGACAAAATCTAAAAGGTTGATTTCACCGCACAGAAGAGGTTAGAGCTGTCTCAGGACCTCTAGGTTTTTTCTTAATTTTATATTTACTTTACCCAATGCAAAATCACTGCCTTTCAGCAAGAAGAATCAAGGCTATGGTTTTGTTTAGCGATCCTGGGAGTAAATCTGGCCTTTCCCTGATCCCTACTGATGTGTTGGAGCTTTCAGGCATTACTTCTGAAGCACAAACATGCTGTGAACGTGCTCTCTAAAGCCAGTATACAACTGGTGCTGCTGGAGAAAGCGGAGATAAAAACAACTGGGCCTTGCAATGAGAAGTACAAGCTTCATTTGGAATATGGTTGAGGTTTGTGCTGTGTTTCAGACAAAGTTTACAAGCTCATCTGTATCTCACTAACTGACTCAGTTATTGAAGGGCCACCAAAAAACAGGTGACAAACTTTAAAATTCATAATTTGACTATAAAAAGTGAGAATATTGTTCTCCTGGGAGTATTCTTGATCAGAGCTACTAATTAGCTCATTTAAAGTCTAAGAGTAAAATGGATATCTAAACCTGTTTGAGTTTGCATGGTCTTATTTGGTGACTAACTGATCTGTTACACAAAGAGGAAAACACTACTGTGAGAGCTCAAAACACTGAGGCTCAGAGAAGTTCTTTACAACATAAAAGTTTGTCCTGAGAAACAGAAAAAGTTAAGAATATGGCCAGAGTAAGGAAGTGACATCAAGAAAACATTAGGAAATAGTTTCTATTTTGATATGCAGTTAGAAGAGTTAAAATTAAATGTTTCCAGTGTAAAGCCTGGGCTACCTAAGTCACTTATACAGTAATGTAGAGAATTTTACAGTCTAATGATAGTAAGTGGATGTCATTTGAAAGCTTTTACACACCTTATACCCCTGGGCTAGCTTCATATATCCAGCAGTATTTCCAGTCTTTGCAGAAACCCCACACAGAGTAATCCAAACCACTGCAGATCCATGGTCATGAGGGAATTTCCCATGACTACCAGAGGATAAATTAAACTCATTTGTGTGCTGCCTGTTCTATCTTGGGTACCAGCAGAAGTCTGTAAGTGAAGCCTTTTACTAGGATGATGACGGAAAAACAAACCTCGTTGTGTTCAAGAACATCAGAAATGTGCCAGTTCTACTGCCCCAACATACTTCAGATACTTTGAAAATTTGACACCCTGTATCTTAGTAAGCTTGGTGATTAACATGTTAAGCTTTGCTATTTCCATTTTCATCTGGCTCACATCAAATATGCAAGTACCATAGCAGAGCAAATAAAAGACAAATCCCATCTGTGTTTGGCAGTAGGTATGTTTAATTCTCAGAGAGTGGCATTTAATAGGCATTTTATGCTTTTTGAAATTATATTACTGATAGTTGCAATCTCCCTTCACACAAAAAACCCCCCCAGAAACAAAACACCAACCACACAAATCCTTTCACAAAAAAAGCAATCCATGAAACACTCCAGTTTGGCATTTGTCTCCATGAGAACAGCAGTGGGAGATAAGCAGCCATCTTCAAACTTTTTAGGTTTTCTACCTTAAAAGTTTTTTGAGAAAGCCAAAGTGAATCCTACAGCTTCCCATTACTGCCCACCCCCCACACCCCCCAGGAGAAACCATCAACTTTGCTATTTATAATAAAGTCAGAAAGCCCTGAAAAACACAGCTCAAATACATCAACTGTACAGATAAAAGAGATAAAAGCATAATAGCAGAAGGAACACATAGGAGGGACGGAACAGTTACTTGGATTCATTTAATCTTAATACACTCTAGAACCCTCTCAGTTCTCATTCTGAGGTTCTGTGCCAGGACCTGTGTGGGGGGAACAACAGAATTTTCCAAATGAGCTGCAGCCTAGTACAGAGCCTTTCAAAAACATTAAAATGTTTAAATTGTTTCCGTTTCTTCCAAAAGAAAAGGGAGGCAATGCAGTAGGAAAACAAGGTTTCCCATGCAGCAGATACACTTGGGGCTGATGAAGACAGTCATATCCTTCCAGAAGCTGTCAGGAAGGTTTCTCAGTGGTGCCTCATGGACAAAACACAGCATTTGACGGTAATATCAGCTTGAGGGTACAGGTATTAAAAGGACAGTAGGTATCCTTTATGTCAGGTACATGAATTAACAGTATAATATATATAACACCCTTGCTCCAGTCCGTTTCCCACAAAAAGGGAATAAGATCATAATCCACTGCCCTGTTTCCCTGTGAAGCCCTACCCAAGAAGGAAACAGTAGCTCACAGGAAGGCTCTCCCCATTACTCCTCATGCCCAGACAGCTCTCCTCACAACTGTGAAAGTCTCTCAGTTCACTTCTTATCTTCTCCTCTGCCTCTTCCCTGTTCCTCTGCATCTTAGCCTAGTCACTGTTTGCCTTCCAAGTTCTGAACTTCCTATGGTATTTCCTTCCTTGCCTCTTGTCCAGGTGGGAACGGATGGGGGGTGAAGAGGATGTCCTGCTGCACTCACAGCTGCTGCAGTGCTTTCATGTCCCAATTAGCACCCCTTACAATGCTAAACATATTGGTGCTTTTTGCTTTTCTTTTCAAAATGTCACCCTGCTCCTGTTGCTGTCCTTCAAATGTGACAGGCACACACGGGTGAGAGCACACAGGCCTTTGCCATTTTGATTCACTGGGGTGAGAATTTCCTCTTTGCTATTTGCACAGCAAAGGTGAGGGGAGGGTAGAGAGACACATGAAGTAACTAATTACCATATTTTAGTCAACTTCTCCAAAAGCAGTGACTTAGACTTTAGTATGGCCGTTAACATGCTGCAGGAAGGGCAGCAACACCACCCCCAGCAGCCACACAGGACTGGGCAAGAACAGCAGGGTTGTACTGAGAGCTGCAGCAGCTGCTCAGCACAGAGGTGGTGGATTCTAGGTGCTCACCAAAGCCACTCTGTCACTGCTCTCCTCAGCTGGGCAGGGGACAAAGGCTCATGGGTTGAGAAAAGTGCAGGAAGAGATCTCTCACCAATTACTGTCACAGGCAAAACAGAATTTACTTGGGAAGATTAGTTAAATTTATTACCAAACCAAGTCAGAGTAGGATAATGAGAAATCTTAAATCTTAAACTAAAAACTTAAACTAAACTAAAGAAACTAAAATCTTAAAACACCTTCTCTGCACCCTCCCTCTTTGCAGGCTTAACTTTGTTACCGAAATTTTCTTTACTTGCCCACCTTTCCCATATTCTTACTCCTCTCTCCGGCTGCATTTGGGCACTCTTCTTCCCTTTCTTAAACCTGTTATCCCAGAGGTGCTACCACCAACACTGTTGGACTCAGCCTTGGCCAGTGGTGGGTCCATCTTGCAGTCAACTGGAATTGGCTGTATCGGACACAAGGGAAGCTTCTGGCAGCTTCTCACAGAAGCCACCCCTGCTACCAAAACCTTGCCATACAAACCCAACAAAGCAAACACTAAAGCAGAATGCACAGGGACAGGAAAGACGAGAGATCTGCAACCCAGTGTACAGCAAAGTATGATTTCTGTCAGGAATACAGCTTTTCTTAGTGAGGTATTTCCAATGGATAATGTACTGCTAATTTCTGACGCTGAACCCTGAGAAGAAGGACTGAAAGGCACTCAAACAGGGAATCTTTATACAGCTTTGGATAATAATTTTCAGTAGCTGCCTCCTCATATGTGGAGGTCAAGCCAAGGCATTAAGTTTAGTAACTGGAAGGTTGAAATGAGCTCTGCTGGACAGAACAAAGGAATGCTTATATGTGTGCAGCAAAGGGCCAGTTCTCCACGATTTAAAAAAACAAATTCCCTGGATCATGGCATTACTGAATCAGACCCAGACAGCAGAAAAAGTTGTGCTACTCCACCTTCTCGCTGGCCTGCACACCCATCTGTTGCAATCATGTGAGTGGCAGCATCGTCCCTGTAATGTCAGAGCCTCTGGAAAGACTTGTTTTACTCGACGAACCAACAGCAGTCATTCACCTACGGCTAATTCTCAGTGGTTTTCTGTGCAGCTTTTTTCCCTAGGTGATCAGTCTGTAAGTCTACTGGAAAAACCTGTGGTGAAACACTAGTGAGAAAGCACAAAGTAGCTTTCACCTTGATATAATCATCAAGGTCAGAACTTTATTCTGCTATGCAGTATATTCTCAGCAAGCTCTGCTGAGAAAGTAACCACCTGTGTTGTTTCCCACTGAAGATTTTATGATGTGCCAACATGATTCAGGAAAAAAACAACCAAAACAAAGGCATTTGTAGTAAGGATGCAGCCTCACTTTAAAATCCACACAGAAAGTCTAGGTTCCTCTGTCCTTTGAGCAAAGCAAGTTCCCATTGTTTTATAAGGAATAAAAGGGTGCTGTCCCTCTCAAATACCTGAGATCTCTTGCAGCCTTGTAGGACAACCAGATTGAATACCAACCTTTCCTTCTTCCTGAATTTTTTTGGTCTACTTTTAAGATATTACTGTTTCACATCTTTGTAGCAACAGCCCTTAAGGAAAGCTACCAAAGTGCACCAACACAGTGCTTGTTGGGGCAAGAAAACATGGGAACGCAACAAGAAATTGGTTCTTATAACAAGCACATTGGTGCAACTGTCATTGTCCTATTCTATTCCTCCTCCAGCAATAGGGAGCAGCCATTTCTGTTCCTTATTTTGCTACTTTTCTTCCTTCATCTTTTATAAAGGGCAGGTATATGACCAACACTTCATCTGCCTTTGTTCTCTTAGTTTTGATAATTGGGTCTGCATATGGCTCTCATGTGCAGATGCTGTAAAATTACCTTTTGAGTTTTAATTTAGGAAAGTTTTGTTTTCACCTTTGTATTTTCCAAGTACTTGCTTCTACTTTTTAGAAAGAGGCCAGTAACGAAGCACTTCTACAGCAGTTACAAACCATTAAACCCCAGCAATATCGCATCGACAAATCTGTTGGTGCACTAGAACCAGGATGTGTGGCCATTGAGGATTGTGAGCAATGCTACCAAGGACAGCAACATCAACTACAATTGGGAAAGAAAATCCACAGAGAATTAAAACTCGTGCACCTAATGAGGTCTGGATGGACGTGTCCCTGAACATCATGACAGAATTAATGTACTAGCTAGCAAATTAAGCTGATAAAATGAAAATTGAAAAAAAAATTAAATGAAGATTTCCTCATGGGAATGTAGGAGGCAACAAAATATCAGTTAGTAACTTCATTAGTTTCCTGCCAGAATACAGCCCTGAACAAATTACTTTCACCTTTACTCAGATTACAATGCAGCACCACGAAGAAAGCTGCAATGCCTGTTGCACAAGACCCTGCTACATCCAGGGCCTTACACTGTGCCAGTTTTGCAAACCTGTTCACACTTCAGGTTCCCTGCATACGATACAACCATGGCCCATGCAATGAGCAAAGATCACACCACAGCATGATAGAGAGCCTGTTAATGAGTGGCAGCAGAGTACACTCAGAAAAGTAGCTAATGATAAAAAAAGGCTAAAAACATCTGTGCATTGACTGGTTCTTTAGACATGTCATGGAAATGACTCATTACTGGATCAGCCACATGTAAGGGCAACAGAGCAGGCAGTGCATTTACAGTCCAAAACCACATTATTATTTTAATAATACACTGGCCTGCAGGCAGCCTCCTTATGCTATACTCTGTTGGATATGTGACCTTGAAATTTTGAGATAAATGTTTATTGCGCAGCACAGTCTTTTTTTGTTTTTTTGGTAAACATTTGAAAGAAATTGGAGGACTTATTGATGCAAGAGTTTAGGCTCAAACTAAGATGCTTTGACTGACTCAAAAACGTCTCCACAGTGGTTTTCATAATGAAAAAGCTTGTACCATGTCTGGGGGAAAACAAAACATAATTCCCCTCTTATCTTTTAGTGCATGACCAAGTGGCTTGAACAACATGCCAGTGTCTACTTGCTGCTTTTTTGTGCCTTTCAGATATTTAGGCATACTTGAAAGCTCATCTCAATCAAAATACCTTTGCTGATCAGCTGTCAAGCAAACAGACAGCAGACAAGAACTACAGTTCATTCAAAAGGAAAAAATCATTCCATAATCTACTTCAGCTCAATCCTAAGAAGTCTTCAGCAGCACAGTGCTGTGTCTTCTAATGCAAGGTATAGGAAAGTTTGCTCCTTAAATGCTTTCTCAGTCTTGCAGAGAGCTGTTTTGTGGCTGACAAGTCCCTCCTGTCCCATTCAGTTCCCAGACTCTAATTTTCAACACAGGTCCCAAAAAAAGAGAGAAAAAAAGTAGTATTTAGGTCTTTTGGCGTGATTTTCCATTTTTTCCCCACCACCAAATGCAGGATTGGGCAAGGGCTGAGTAATCATACAGGCACTGTTAAGTGGTGTCATCTTTGTATAAAATAGTAACTTTGGTCATTATCAGCTTGGACCAGATTCAGGCATGCTGCAGAGAGAAAAAAAAAAAATCAGAAATCTTTCTCAAACCATTGAATTATCCACCAACAGTTTTAAGAGGCTAAGATAGGAAAAAACAGCTGAAAAAGCATTGATCACAGTTCTTCATTTTTATTGAATGTACGTCAGCATGTACAAATATTGAATGTTCCTCTATGAAATAAAGGTTCGATTAAGCAGAAAGTATGTTTTAAAGCAGTAATAGCTCTCTGCTGGACTCCAGTGACACCTACTGGTAAATAAAGAAGTTACTAAACGTTTCTTGAACACGCAGCAGCATTAATTTATGCACCTGCCCTTAGGATCACTAATAAATTTTTGGCAGCTCAGGCTATGAACCACGCTACAACTGGGTGTTAGAGTTAATGAAACAGTGTATTTATTTTTCAAAACTGGATTTTGACTCTGATTAATAACTACTTGAAACTGCATTTTTATCACTCTGAAGGTATTGTCAAGTCATATTTCGCTAATGGCAGCAGTAGATTAAGATAGGCCAGTGCATTTTTGTCTTGCTGGAGTACACTGGCACATATTTCCAATTTTACTCTTAGTATTTCATTAATATAACTATAGTCAAAAAGTAAATAATTTAATACCTCTCCATATGCTTTCAGGTCCATTCCTTTTAGCACAGATTCCAAAAAATGAAAGTCTCCTCAGCAGCACAACTAACTGAGCTCACGGCTTTTCTTCTGACACCTCCTTGATGTTTGTAGTGCTGAACTGGTCTGCCACAGCTGTGTTAGTCTAGCAGGTCATACAGATAGTTCTGACTATAACTTCAACCAGCAGTTTAAGAGAATAAATACCAATAAATTCCCTAAGTGACAGTTTTGGGACCAGAATTCCAATAAAACCTCACATGATGCAAGGCTTTACCCACAGAAAATGGATGCAATACGCATGATGTACACTCAGACACCTCAGGTGCCAGCTGGGACAAGCAGAAGCAACACAACAAGGAAAAACAGTATTACAGCTCTGGGCACCAGACTCATCTCCCTATCTACATTGGGCTCCATTGTGTAAACTAGTTCAGTGTATGGACATGAACATTGCTGTTTGAGACAATCTGGGACTGAGGGACTCCTTATGCAATTGACATGGAAATAACCTCTGCAAGGTTTCCAAACCACAGTCTTGCCAAACAGCTGGCAATAAACATGACTGGTAGAGCTCTAGCCATCCCCACTGCATTAGGAAAATTTGCCCTTACTACCTCTGGCAGGCTTAGAATCATCTTAGTTTCATCTCTAACACTGAGGTACTTTCAGATATGGCTGAACAAACCATGAAGTTTTTACCTCTTTGTCCTGCAAATCCTTCCTTTGAGGAACTGAAGCTTCCTGTCCAAAAGTCTATTTTGGGTAAGTCTGACAGCCTCCAGTGCAAACTGTCCCAAGACTACAAAAATGCTCTGTTATGGAGTGGTGAGGCCACCTGGCAATGAACACCCACCACCCAAATCAGCACAACTCTCAAAGTATCAACCCAGGCATCTCAGAACAAAGAAAGCACAGAAATTTTTTTTTTCCTTTGAGTACCAAAGTTTAAGTTGAAAAATCGCTTCTGACAGAACACATCAGCCAGATTTGCACAGGCAGGAATACTGTTATAGGTTACTGGAAAGCAGAGAGATAGGAGCAAGGCAACTTGGTTTTATGGTAGAATATTTGCCAATTAAATGCTTTTCCCAGTACTCAATAACAAAACTTCTAAGCTGGACTATAAAGACAACAATTTCTAAAGGAAATGTAGAAACATTTTTAGAAGTCAGGCTATAAATCTGCTAAGCAATAGTTCAATATTGATTTTACAAACATGTCCATAATAATGGGTTTACAAACCTGCGTACATAATTAGAATAGGTAGATACTAGAGAAATTGCAGTATGTTGCAACTTCAAGATCCGCTCAAATAATGTGTTGTTTTGGTTTTTTTTTAAACATGATGCATTAAACTTTATCAGAGCAGAACTATGCATGATCCTATGGAAATCAGATGCCCAGATGTCACTACCTGGCACTCTGCATTCAGGCCCTGGGTTAACCACGACTTCTGTGAAGTGCATAGTGTTGACAAACTGATAGGAAGCTATCATGGTGACAAGCAAATGCATATAAAAAGGTACATATAGAAAGAACCATCCCATAAAAATCAGAATTTGTACCTTGGCTAAACAGAGATTCACAAAATATAATCATTATACAAGGATTGAAGCTTCTAGTAAATTAGATGTTAATTTCTCCACATGTAGAACAAAAATATTTAAATGAAATTGAAGAAAATCCATCCAGTCCTTTGTCAAAGATAAGTGGAAAGCTTTCCTTGGCAAATGAGGGAAGCCAAGTAACCTGTTTCCAAGTTTCCATTCAAACCCAGTAGTTTACATTTCTCATTATTTAAAAAAGACAAGCTCAAAGCTATCTTTTATGTGAACAGATGCTGTGCTGTCTTCTTGAAGCTGCAGGCTTAGAGGCAGATTTTTCATGCAGCTGCAGAATGAAGTCAACAAGCCCACTCTGTTCCAGGGTTGCTATTCAGAACCTTTTGGGCAGCAATGAAAGAAGATCACATCAATTTCATGCTGGTATTGCTGCTCTACAAAGATATGAGCAGCAGACAGAGACACGAATCATGCCTAGATTGCAGGGGAGAAAAATGTGTCAAACTCCTCAGGAAAACAAGGTATGGAAATTTAATAAAGTACAACTTTTACAGATACTTTTTACTTCAGGGTACTTTTGGTGCTACAGCACTGTTTCTGTAGCAGCCTCTACTCTGGCTGAGTTACAGACAATGGGCTCCATGTGCAATTAAGTACCATGAGTAGGGGCCCTGGATCCTGACTAGAATAGATTTGACAGACATTGGCCTCTGTTCCCATCAGCAGCATTTCCCTTGTGGCCCATGTATATTCTCACCATTGTGCTCTGCATCTGACTTTACTCCTGAACCACAATCCAACATGCTTGTTTTACAATATTAACTTAATTGTAATAACAGGAGAAATTCCAACTGCAGGTACAGAAAAACCTTTTCAGGCAGGCAGGGAAAACAAGGTGCCCAGAGAGACTGTGCAGTTCTGATTCTTGAAGGTTTCCAAACCTACCTGGATAAAGCCCTGAACAATCTGGTCTGACCTTAGAGCTGACCCTGCTTTGAGCAGGAGCTTCGATGAGAGACCTCCTGAGGTCCCTTCTCACTAGGACTATTTTATAATTTTCTGATACACTCCATATGCTAGTAGGTGCCCAGTGATTCATATACTTTTCAAAATGACATTATATATATATACACACACACTAATACCTATACATTAATGTACTTTAACTTCAGCGCTCTATAATATTAAGAGCCTAAACCTGAGCCCACATAATACCTCATTCTGTGTAACACTGATGCTATAGGTTAGGATGGCTGGAGTGCATGGATAGAAAACACAAGTCTCAGCACTCACTGGGTTGTTCATATCAATAGAATAAGTGTGCATGGCTAGACATTGTTCTTGCAGTATTCCAAGGGAGAGGATATAAGGAATTAGTAGCAATCAGGAGGTGCATGGATTGCCTTTGTTTTGCCACTAGTTAATAGCAAGCTCTAACATTCAGGGGTTAGGAGTCTTGGAAGCAAAGCTTGGTAAAAAGCTGTTCACTGAATAGATATCAATGACCATAATCAGAGTTAACCATGCTGAGATGTGAACTTATAAAATTAGGTAAAAGTCGAGACAACAGAGCTAGAAAGGAAGGTATTTAATGGAACCTGTCAAACCCAGTTACTGGTCTTTACCATATCCTTGTCTTTAAGGACTCTCAGCAACCTCAACCAAGTACATTCATATCACATTAAACTTACATCCTGGTTTTTTGTACTGATTTCCCATCTTTCATACTAAGTCCTGGAATCTAATCTGTATTTTTCTCCACAGCACAAGGAAGTCACTGTTAAGCATGTTCCTAGCAGCATTAATTCATCCAGAGCGCCCTCAAATTGGTAACTTGGACATTGAAAGAACAGGACTTCAAATTCATCTGGATGAACTGCTGAAAGGTAACCTCTGATCTGCTTCAGGCCATACTTGTGTGTTTCCTTGATGACAAAGTTTGGTCTGTTTCCAACTGGAAAGTCTTTCACCAAAGTAGCAACTCTACTAACTCACTGGGGGGTCACACCTGTACTGCAGGCAGGTGTTTGTTGCCTGAGCCTGAACACTCAAACTACTTTGTCAGGTAGAAGATGGGAAAAGCCAGAACTGCCAAAGTGTCCCTCCTGCTGGTACCCAGTGTGGGCAGATGGGAGCAAAGTGGTGTGACTCCAGCAAACCTGGTCTCATATCCCTCTGCAGGAGACACTTGAGAAGGTGCAAACCAAGCACAGATCTCCTTCCTCTCCACTCTTGTTTCCTTGTACTTAGACACATTACAATCAACATTTACCATTCTGCTTGTTGACAAGTTATGACTTGGGAGACTTCAGCACATTCCCTCCTAGAGAACAGGGATTACTATCAGATCTTTTTTCTGACAAGATAAGCAGCCAGTCTCTCAGGAAACAGATCTCTTCCACAAGATATTGAAGAAGATAGCTTTGTAGTTCTATCACCAGCTACTTGCTTGTTCAAGTACTTGGTTACATGTTTATGCTGACAATTAACATGCCCTCCTGATCTGGACCCCAACTCAGCTTTCTCATTAGACCCTGACACAACTCAGCACTACAGACTTGTCTCACTATGGCTGTGGCT
>NW_008246060.1:5779883-5795816 GCF_000691975.1 Corvus brachyrhynchos
GAGTTTGGTCTCCCTGTGGGGGTGCCTGCCACTGGGCCTTCTCTGCTCTTCCTGCACAAGTCCTGTGGGATTGGTGAGGCCACTTCCTACACCTGCCTTGCTGTCATCCTCAGCTCCTGGCTCACCTACATTACAGAGCAGACCGTTCTTACTGCTCCCTGATGGCAATCTCTCTTTTGAGCAAAACAGGAAGCTTAAATTTAACCTAAAACAAAACCAAACATCAATTTGGAAATAAATAAGGTGAACTGGAAAAGTCCTTGATGAATGCAATTCTCTCTCCCAGGTCCTTCTCCAAGCTCCATTAAGAAAGCATAAAATACAAGCTCTCATATCTTAGGTACAGAACAGTTCAGACAACTGGCCCATAAAAGCAACACTTCAGAAAACATAAGACCAAGCTTCTCTCCAGCTTTCTTTACACGTCTCCTGGCTGGAAACCTGCTGCATGCCCCTAGCAGCTTATACAATGAGTCAGATTCAGTAATCAGTAGGAAACAGAATTAGCAGTGAAGGCAAAGATATTCATGCAGTGCAATTTACAACAAGGCATCTGTCTGTGCATGAATTAGTATTTTCCTTAATTATCTGTAATAGGAAATCCCAAGATTCTCAGCTGGCCCTGTCAGTCAATATTAACTACAGACTTGGAAAATGATACAAAAATAGAAATGAAATTGAATCCTGCATAAGCTGCAGTAGCACTTTACAAGGAATGCAAATAGAACTTCACTAGGAACAGTTTCACTATTGGCACTGTTGGTGCCACTCTGCTGCAGAGTTTGCCAACACATCACACAACACAATACAATGTGACATTTAGTTAACTTGCAGCTCTCACACAGTGCAAAGAGACTACCACAGATGGAAACGCTGGTGAAAGCGGCAAGTCCAGAGCAATACGTGATGGTTATCCATCAATGCTCACCTTTTAATGTGCAATGGTTTGCCTTTTCAAAACTCTGAAGATTTGATCATAAAGGTGATGTAGTCCTGCAAAGAACTGTGTAAGGCATACTCCTGATTTTGCCTGGTTGAGGAAAATGTGCAGCTGCTGCTCTCTAACAACAGGGGATCTATTGTTCCTTCTGTCAGACCTGGCTATCTAATAGCCAGTCACTTGCTACAAAAGATGTACCTGCACCTAGGGAGCAGGGACTCCAGGGACTTGGCCTGGGGGAGGATTGTCACTCACACATTAGGCAGTCTCACTTGAGGCTTCAGAGTACTGCTGGCACAGACAATCCTCAGATTGCATGACAAAGTCCATCTATAGTTGCACAGGTTCAAGAGCACCAGTTATCAAATACAGCAACAATAGACATGGTCTGCAGGCTTCCAGGTCAGCCAGGCATACTTATCTTGGCCAGGCAGCAGATACAGAAGGCAGGACACAAAGCATCTTGCCAAGTGTCAGTCCTCCTGCACAGTCATATCTGTAACTATCCTGAAGACAGGGAGTGAAAACTGGCAAACCCCACACCTCTCCATTACTCTTACACAAAAAGAAAGCATGCAGTCTTTCCCATCATCATTCTTCACTCAGTCTCCTTCATCTGCTCACTGTGCCTCTGGCATTCCACATCCACATCCATCTCTCTTTACCACATTCATTCTCTTCCTTTCCTAATTCTGTATTTTCCCCCTTGGCTTCTCTGACATGTTTAAGAGCAGAACAGATGGCACACCAATGCACTCATGCTATGTCTCCATCACTGTACTTAGATTTGGTCCAGCTAGATACAACTTTGCTCTTGGGATAAATCAGCAGAAAGTGTTGGTTTTTCTAAGGCAGTGTGGTTCAATTCCTTTAAAGGAAAGCAAGCACAAATGTGAATGAATAAATAAACTAGACTAAAAGCTTTGTTTAGTCCTCACAGGCAAATCCCCAGCACCAGAAGACTGGCCCAGTGCACAGCTCCACACCATCATATTTCTTTGCTTCATACAAGTCAATAATTCAAATCAAGCTTACACCTTCTCAAAAGCCAACAATCCTCAGGGATTCATCATCATATGACTGCAACTTACCCAAACATTACTTTATACTTAAAAAGAAATACATTTTATAACAATCCATTCCTATATTAACCAAAAAAAGAGGGGTTTTTTTCACCTCCAGAAGACTCCCACAAATATTTGATTTCTGTTTCAGGAGAGGAGTTAAGTAATTATATTCCAAAAGAGAGCACAGTCAATCTTCATGTAGAGAATAGCATTCACAGTCAATTACTTATTAACAGTGCATTGTGTCACGCTGACTTTGAATATCTAGATCCACTGCCTGCTCCCAACCTCTTCTGTTATATAATTTGTGGCTTGGAAAATGTCCATGCAGGTCCTGTCATAAACCCATAACAGCTCCAAATATCAGTGAGAATTATTTCTATTGGGTAGGCTTGAATGGCTCTGCTTGTTGTACAAATGTACCTAAGAGCTACTCTGTAAACAGGCCTTGACACACCAGAGTATTACCCCTTCCACTGTTTGCAATTGTCTGTCCTTATATAAAAGCCTGTGTATATTTAATATTTACTTGATAGCTTACAATCCATCAGTAATTAGGGAGCATTTAAGATAGACATGAATCTAAAGGTTTTTCTACACACAAAAAACTTCTTAGTTCAGATTAAAGTAGCAATGAGAACAAGAGACTTGCTTTTAGCTTCAGTTTCCCTAAACACTTAAAAAAATAAAAGCTTCTAGCCAAAGTTAATAAGCAACTTGTTATTCCTTCCTAGGTGTTTTTTTCTTTGTCTTTTATATTCCTTGGGAAAAAACCTGAACATGGCAGTCTGCAATGTAAAGTTCTGCCAGATAAAGAAGCTGCACCTCTCCTGCATATGATCTTTTTCCCTGTCAGAGCAGGACTGTTCCTCCTGATACATTTATGACAGAGTATGAGACATTAATTCACGCAGAGTATTAGGGACTGAAAGTATGAGAAGAGAAGCCAGGTACTGCTCTGCCAAGGTGTTGGTGTTGCACTAGGGACCACAGAAGCAGAAGAATTTAAAGCTTTCTGGGAGCAGGTAAACAGATCATTCACAGACTGTGGCCCAAGGGAAACACCAAGGCCTTTAAAGGGTTGAAGAAAGGCTCTAAGAAGGTAGAGAACAGCACAAAGGCTGAATGCAAAGCAGTATCCTTTGAGATACACAAGCCTCACACACTGGAAAAACTGGTGATTTAGGTTGAACATTAATTCCTATGACCATGGCTCCATGGCAGATTACACATCATATCAACAGCACACAGAACATTGTTTAAGAAAAAAAAAAAAAAAAAAAAAAAAATCAGTGTCTTGTCAGGCAAAAGTGATTTAAAAACAAACTGCAGACAACTTGTAAGAAGAAGGCACTGTGAAAACTGCAGAAGTAAAGGGGGAAAAAAGAAAGTAATTTTCCTGCTCAACGGCAGGGTTCTCCTCTATACTGATGGAAAAGAAATATACTTGATACACTAATCCTACACTGAAAACAGATTCTTCTGTCTCAGGAAGAAGATATCATTTTCCTTCCTTGCCTTTTCTAGAGTATCTGGTAATCAGACAGGGTTGACTAAATCACTAAATATTGTCTATGACAACACCTATGAAGATCACCATTAGTATCTCTGAGTGTTAAAAAATAGATTCCACGTGCCAAAACCATCTGGTCTGTTTTGCATAATTATGCTGCTGAGGCAGCTTCTGCTGCCATAGCCTGCACCTAACCAGGCTGTACCTGCTGCAGCATCAGAGCCTTCCAGGCAGTTATAACCAGGAGCTGTAGTTCTGCCTCCAGCTGGGTCATCCCTCAGCAAATTCACACCCACAAACACACAATTTACCACTGACTTCCTCTTTAGTAGTAGCCGTAAGGCAGAAATAATTTCCTTTTTTCTTTCCAGTATAACATAGCCATCTGTACAAGCAAGGACAGACAGGACTTCTAGACAAAGCTGGGAATCAGGCAGCATCTATTTCTGCTATGGACTTTCTGAATAGCTTTACATAACTCTTAATTCACGTCCAATTTCTAAGCTACAAGGATAGTACTTGGATGTACTTTTTCCTTCCTACCTTTTCTTTCTTTCTCCTGTGTGGTTTTAAAGGGGAGAAAACCCTCTTTTTTGACACTCTTAGAATGGAAACCTCTTGCCCCTTACAGTCTTTTACAGCTTGCAAATAAAAAGAGCTCATTCTGTGGTGAGAAATGTGGCACTGGGGAAAAGGGAATGTTATTACTTCCCTTTTCTCAGTAGCCTGCTTTATGAGAAGAGCATCTGGCATGGCAGGCCTCCCTCATAAAGCATGGTAGGACTTGACTGATGCAACTAGAGTGGTCACATTTGAGTTGCAGTTTGGCCCATGGTGCACCATAACAAACCTTTATCTTCTAACACTTTTAAGGTAAGACAAAGTCAAAACACTCACAGAGTAATCCAGTGCTATATAGATGTCCCTCTCATTATTATACTCTAGAGATTTAATAACAGGGGCTCCATCAAACACCAAATAAAGTAGAAATCCTCACTAAAACAATTGCCTTGAAATTGCTTTCTGAAGTAATGAAAGCAGCCCAAACCCCTCCAACTCCTGACCAGCTAGGAAGAAAATCACAAGTAGTTTAATAGGTATATCTAAAGAAGCCAGAATAGAGTGTTACATCACTCATATTCAGCCTCCACAAGCTTCCTGTACTCACTTTTGCTGCACTTTATTTCCAGTTCTCTAAACTAGCTCATTGCACAGAAAAGAAGAACCATACCTTTAGGAAGCAATATGACAACACATTACATAAATGACAAACTGTAGGAACAGTCTGAAGGACAGTAGACAAGAAGAAGCAGAGAGATTTCCGCAAGCTGTAAAGCATTACCAGCACTAAAATAAAAGACTATATCACGTAGAAATGTAGTCACTGAAGCTGTACAGGCTCAGACCTGAGTTTAAGTAGCACTCCTGGGTGTTAATAAGCAAAGTGTGTGGGTGGGAGTCTCAGATGAGGCCAGTTAGGATCATTAAGCCTTGTCACTCAGGCCTGACACCTCTTCATTCATCTTAAGCAGGAAAAAAACCACAACACCGTGCTTCAGAGAATTCACAGCTAAGCAAACACTGTATTTGCACAGACCTAGGATATATTTGAGGAATTATACTGTCTCAAACAGATATCACAGGCCCCATTGCTCTTACAATTTAATTTTCAAGTGATTATTGGCACAGCTGGCTCTGCACATGACTTGTGCCTACACAGCATGTGATCACATTCCTCACAGCCTTGTGACAGCTCAAAACATTTTTCTCTGCCTGTGCTCACTTGCATCCATTTGGTTTACTGTTCTGAAAATGGCAGGAGCCTTAAAGTGTGAGCCTTGAATCAATGTGGCCAATTGTCTCTCCCTCCAACTGCTATTTTAAAAATTATCCCAAAGCACTTTGCAGAACACACTACATGTGTGTGTTCTTCCCACTACCAGAGATCTTTGTGTATCTAACATCAGGACATCTCAGAATACAAGTTGGTGCAGATTCTTGACTATTATCCCCATGCATTTTCCTTTGTTATTATTAGTGTCCTATACCATATGCTATTTTGCCATGCAAAGAATCTAAAAGGGGTAAAAGAAGTCATGGAAGAAAGTGCAGCACTACGATTAGAACAGGTAATGTTACTGAAAAGCACTGCTCAACAGCAGTAACTAGCTGGGAAGAAGTGCTGTACTGACATTTCCATTCTGCTTCCACTATCCAAACTAGCACCTCTGCATGGTGCTTATTGTATGGTGTTGACATGTCCTCTGTTTTCTACTTGATTCACAGCATTCATTTGCTCCGTCGATAAAATGAAGGGGAAGCATGAACGGCCTCATGTCTATCTGATCTGACAGCTTGTTAAAGTCCAAGTTACAGAGAGCAAAAGAGAGGCTGAAAATCACTTAACTATAATTCACTTCAGGAACTTGAAGAGAAACCATGGTGAATTTAAAGTGCAAAAAGAAATACTTGGGGATGTAATTTAAGTTTGTGTGATCACACTGTAATCTTGAAAGAGATGCTTTCTTTTTAACTTTTTATCTTAGTGCGGCTGGCAAGAAAAGGTAAAAGAAGAGCTATAAACACCAGCAAACCAGCTGCTCTCAGGGGAGCAGAAGTGTTTTCAAACTCTCAGAACCTGGTGTGAACTAACAGGCCCTAATTGCCCTGACCAGCCTCACCTGCTGCACCCACCCACCCCTCCTGATGAGGAGCTCATTTAGCTCAGCCCTGGATGCTCCCTTTCTTTTTTCTCTGCAGGACTACTGCTGGGCTACAGCTGTAGCCCTGCTGTGTCTTGGTGTTTTTTGGTCTTTGGCTCTGGCTTCTTCATTTGACTTTAGAGTAGTTCCCTAAGATGTCTTGCCCTTATTATCCTTGCAAATAATAGTCTAGCATACTTTCTCAGCTTAATATTGGTTCTGCCTTCTTGTCCTTGGGAGTGTGCCTAAGGATTTGGACTCCTGCTGCTCTCCCGCGACCTGGCAGCTTCTCAGGTAACGTGGGGCTGGACCCTGGCTGGTGGAGGTCTCTGTTCTCCTGGTTGTGCTGCTCTGTTTGATTTCCAGTGCTGACCCCTTAGTGTTTTCTGATGCAGACCTTTTAACACCAGCTTTACTTGCTGAAAATCATACTTTGAGTACTTTTTCTGTTCTTTTATATTTATAAATAAGTGGTACTAACTTGGTAAGGCTTTTATGAATGCGCTTAATTCAATAATACTTCCATTGGTGATCCATGACTAAAAACATTTTATGTGAAAAGACCTTGATCCTGTGATCCTTGTTCCTATGGAACTTTGAAAACTAGTTCAGACTATTGCAGTCAGGTCTCTTTAGAAATACTAAGTTAATTTTCATTTAAAGCCTCCTATTCAATTTTTTCAATAATATATTAGCAACGTATTCTTCTATTTATATATGTGAAGCTTTCATTCACATTAGAAATCACTGTTGTATAAACTGCAGTGATTCTTATATGAAACTCAAATTGGTGTTAATCTTTTTTCTAGAGATAAAATATTAATTCTGTAATAGCTGAAAGCAAGGGTATTTGCTATTAAGTGATAAGTAAATAAACAATTTTATTCCTCCTGGTATGCACCAAACTAGAAATCTCAGGATTTGTTATGATCCTTAAAATTCTCAAGACTGGGAGAAGTAAGCTTTCTTTGAGTTAGTCAACAACTCTGAATTTCAGGGTTGAGATGAAGGGAACAAGGCTCACTAAGTATGCACAAGTCTTCTCAATTTATAATTTTGTGACACATAGCAAGTAGGAATCACTGATGTATGTTATCTTGTGTTGATTTATTACATCTAAAAATTGCTTCTGGCAAAGGTAACTGATAATTATTTCTACTGTTTAAGCTAAAGTTAGAGCCCTTGCAATAAAGCTCTGTTTAGGAAAGGCTATTCATGTTCAAACTTAATTTTTCATTAATTGGTCTCTCTTGTATAGCTCCAGTCTTGTGACAGTGCCCCAGAACCCTTGACAAACAGACTAACTGCTGCTGTCTTTGCTAATTAAAATTTGCCTATTAAATTGGACAATACTGTAGTATGTTAGGAGCAGGAATTCGATGCTTGCTGTGGGTTACAGCAATGGTTCTCAGTCTGTCACTAATGACCCAGATTGTTCACTTCTGCAGCTCCCAACTGAGGAACTTCCTTACAAAGTGAGCTCCTCATGGGTGGTTCACATTTCAGATATTTTGTCTTAACTCTCCTGATCATTACTGTCAGAATGTTCAGTCTTCTCTCCAATAACTAAGAAATTGCTTTGCTGCTTTTTCCTCTTGCTGTAGTCAAATTGATAAGCTGGCTAGAAAAACCATATGATACTTTTTCATAATACCTGAACAATTTCTGTCCACTAGAACATGTGGCTTAAAGTAACAGAAAGAGTAAGTGCTTCTTTTAAAATTGAAGGTCCTAGAGATCTACTTAGTGATTAATCAGAATCTAACGGGTAATATAATCTATTCGTATTAAGGAACAGTAGGAGAGTCATGGTGTAACTTGCTTTTCAAGCACTGAGAATTGCTTAGACCAAGTGGCAGTAGTGGAATAAAGTGATGTACAACTGAGACTATATCAAACATTACTTTCAAAGCAGAACCAAGGGAGAGAGGTTTGAGAAACTTGGACCTCTACAGGTTCTGTTAAGGTAAAAGACAAGTTCAACCAGAGAAGGTTACTTTTCTCTCTTTACAGAAGGCTCTTTTATGTCTTTCATCACAACTGATAATCAAGAAAGAGGTCTTTGTTAAAATGCTTTTTGCTGTATTATTATCAGAAAGCCTTTCTTAGTTGGAGCTATCATTTCACTTTAAAAACCCCAGATGTTTGCTATAATGCAACAAATATACACTGGGTATCCTACTGCAGAAGATGGAAAAAAGGCCCTGCAGTTTTGTCATGTAATAAAATAGGTTGTAAGTAAAGGTATTATGCTTGGCAATGCAGTCACATTAAAAATCACTAGCTATTCAAATGAAACTGTACTCAAGGAAATCAAAATTAGCTCTCTTCATGCAGACCAAGCTCTTGCCTATCCCTTCTGTATAAGACACTACTTGGACACAGTTAATTGCTTGTGAAGATATGAAACTTTAACAGCTGCCTCTGGCTGGGCCCTGTGTCTTATCTCAGAAGGTAGTTAATCTTTCTGTGATTGTATTTGCTGGAACAGTGTAATCAAATGAAGGAACAAATCCTAGTTTCATTGTTTAGTGTTCAATAGACTGTATTAGATTGTAAAACAGATTCTATAGTACTTCAACAAGCTCACCTTAACACTATTGGTTTAAAGAAAATATTCCTACTCTCCTTGTCTAGCTTCTAAAAGCAGAAGTATGCTGTTCTTGAACTAATTTACAAATAACCAGGTCAACATCTATTTAACAAAACAGCTGTATCTATAAAATAAATTCTATATAACGATATTCTGATAGTACAGGGCATGGACTTCTTTCAAACTGCTGATTATTTTTCAGAATATGCACAGGCTTTTCCAAATTATATTAATTCAACTAGTGCATTATATGCAGCAACATGCAGGAGTGTGTCTTTACTCTGGGGGAAGAAAACCACATTTTCTTGTTTTCATCTTATAATTAAGTAATGTCATTCTCCTCAAAGGAGGCTGCCTTCATTATAAAAAAAAAAAATGCCCCTAAGTCTGCACCAAATATTTAAGTGAAAGCTTTTTAAAGGTCTTGTTAAAAAGTCTGTGTCTTTGTTAGCCTGCTGGGTGTGCAAAGAGCTCTTGGACACAGAATTAGAGTGGGACTGGCTGATGTTCCAAGCAATAACTATCCCACATTAGTTTGCTGTAGGTATGGTTCCCTGTTAAGAAAAATAGCTTACTTTTGTGCTTTTCCATTTTCTTACAAAACTAACTGTTCTTCCTCAAAGACTAAAAGATGTTGAAATGAAAAAAAGGATAAGTAAGAGAATGGAATGAATGAGAGATACAACTTGGGAAAATGGAAAGGAATGAAGGGTGAGAGAAAAAAGAAAAGCTCATTGGTATGAGAAGAACAGAGTAAGGTGAAAAAGGTGACAAAAGAAATACTTCATCACTAAGGCAATATTTATAGTGGAACAAGAACAGCGTAAGCTGGGTAAATGAACTATTGCTTGAACTATCAAGCTTTCACAAAACACTATTTAAAAAGTAACAAGTGTAATATTAGGAGGCCATTTAACTGTTAATTTCTTCCAGTTACACAAAATTTCTTTTCAACAGGACTCCAACCCCTAGGATGCCATCTTCTGCACTGGTAGATTGGTGTGTGTGCAGTACTGTACAAAGTTATTCTTCTCTTCGTATACAAACTCCTGAAAGAACCCAACCTCTCCGATGTCTGCTATGGTGGGATTTAACTTGTGTTCAGGGGTGGCTGGAGCTCTTTGGACTGAGAAGTCACCTCGAAGTTTTGCTTTTACCAGAGTGTGCCTTAGTCTAACACAAGTGGGTGTGGTGGCAGGTGAACATACATTACAAGGGACAGACAGTTTTCGGTAAGACAAGTCCCTAGTACCACAAGGACCACTTCATGTTAGGGTGACCAAAAAGGTTTCTCCTAGGATGCTTGTTCTGTTAATCTGTCCCAGTTTGGATTTCCCGGTTGGCTGTCAGCTTCTACCCCCCCTTGTCACTCCCCCAGAGTTCCCCATTGGTCCCCGTTCCCTAGTCCCGCCTTTTCCCCGCCCCCGGATAAAACTGTGAGCTCTGGGATCATGTTCACATTTGCCTCTGCAACGTCCGACAGTGTAGGAGCAATAAATGCTCCTGCCAGAACGCACGCAAATGCCCTTCTCGGCTCTTTGCTACTGACTGTAACACTGAACCCACCCGTGCTTCTGTGGGGGCACGCGGGACCCCACGGAGCAGAGCAGGGACAGCATTAAGTGGGCTCTGGTCAGACCTGTAGGGATTGAGTGCTGTTAATTATTCACTTGTTTAGCGAGGCTCTATGTTCATTAGTGAAATGAACATATTAATATTTACTTTCCTGGCCAACAAAGGGGCTGTTAAAACTGGCTATGCCTTAATCTACCACACACATAAAATTAAAATCAAGCTAGCTAACCTATGACAATGAGTTACCATATGCTTTAGTTTCAGTTACCATAAGCTTTATAACATTATTAGGTTTGATAGAGGTTAAGTGATCCCAGTTATATTAAGCTATCACACTGGTTCTTACAGACCTTCTGCAATCTTATTTTATACCTTTTCATCTATAACTTGCCTAGTTTTTGAAAATAGTTTTGTTAACAGAATTTGCATTAGCTGTGATTTAACCTAATTTGCTTTTTCCAGATAGTTTAGTTTTTAACTTGCCTTTCAAGGAAATGATAACTTTTAGGCACAAAAAGAAAGGACCAAAGGGATAAAACAAAGGGAAGTAAACTAGTAGTGGGGCCATAATAAATCTTTAGAAGGAGGA
Source organism: Corvus brachyrhynchos (assembly GCF_000691975.1). Taxonomy (NCBI): domain Eukaryota; kingdom Metazoa; phylum Chordata; class Aves; order Passeriformes; family Corvidae; genus Corvus; species Corvus brachyrhynchos. The sequence continues at coordinate 5,790,863 of NW_008246060.1, forward strand.
GGGAAGTAACATGACCAGCATTTGCATTAAATTTTGGAAGTCTCAAATGTCTGCTGGTTGCTTTAAAAATATATTTGATACAGAATTTCAGAATTCATTTTTCCAGAAAACTATCTTCGGTTTTCCTCCTTTGTGGCTGGTGGCAGTGAGAAAGATACCTCTTCCCTTTCTCTTTGTGTGCTATTCATTATTAGGGATATCAATCTTTTGGTGAGCAAAACCTGCAAGAGACCTTCTCCATTGGCTTTGGACATTCAAAGGCCATTCGTCTGAGTACAGCTGCTCTTCAGAGGAGTCCCTTTTTTGCACAGATCATTCCTGTGACAGACTTGTTTTACAAATTTATAATCCTCTCACATAAATATTATGTCAGAAACATTATTAGGAATAACATATTTTGTGTCACTGAGTGTTCCTTATACAAGATACATTTGAATTATTAGTCTTATAACAGCACTTGCAGTTCTTTTCTTTCTATGTCAAGAGTAAGAAAAACTCTGCAACAAAACATTCCTGTAATGGAACAGCCTTTTCTTGTAGATAAAATAGATAAAAGTATTTTGCTTTTCACATAGCTAAAGGGGAAGATAGCAACATGGCACAGTTACTGTATTTCATTACTTCCCATATTAACTTCTGGTGCTAGTTAGTGCTTTAGTAAACTGTTCCTAAATTGTTGTCCCTTAAGCAAAAACAGTTCAATTAGATATTTTTCACTGGTGTAACCTGAAAAAAAACCCTGAATATCCTCTCATAAGCTTTTTGAAACAAAGATATTTTTAGTTTAGAAGCTTCAGGCAAAAAATATTGAAAGGGACCTATCAAGAGACTTATTTTGACAGTTCTTTTCATGCAAAAAAAACCCCCCCAAACCCCAGAATTTGCTTTTCATATCACTTGAAGATATAATATGGGGTTTACAGGCAAGGTTGTCCATTCTCTGACTAGTGCTTATGTCAGTGTTTATGCAGGTTGCTTTTAGTAAGTAAGCTTTCCATGCCACTAATGACCTTTCAGTTCCATTAGTCTGCTATGTATTATTGATTTCAGGCATTATTGATTAATGCTGAAAGCAGATTTATTTCTGTTCCTAGAGAGTAAAGGATTGGCACCTCTGTTAGATGAATGGTACCTTACTGCTGGCTTTGGTCGGTTCCTTGCTGACCCCTTCCTTTGCTCTTTTCTGTCCCCTTTATGTTTTTTCTAATACTTTGTTAAATGTTAGGTGCTTTCCATCTACCTTCTCTGTAAGAGAAATTTGCTCTAAACTTTGGAAAGTATAAAGTAGTACAGAAATGGGAAACTCATGCATGTGCAGCAGTGGTTTTTTTCAATGTTAAGAGGATGGTGTTTCATGTGTGTTGCTCCTTCCAGAGCCTGACTGTGCCCATGGCTCCTCCTGCTCCCTAGGGATCACGGGCAGCTGCTGGCACTGTGCAGGCTCTTCAGTCATTGAAGCAGCTCCTTATCACACCACTCCCAGGTTCCAGATTCTCTGTAGTGCCCAGGTGTATGGATAACTTGGTGCTGGATTTCACACGATTCATGCAGGGCAATACAGTGCACTTTGGGTTTGTGACCAAGCCCCATAAACCCAGATCCAGCTCTCCAGTCTCTTAAATTCAAAGATTATGAACTTTGACTCCTTTTATCTGTTTAACTAGTAACTTATTACACTGTATGTGTTCTTCTAGATAACATTTAGTTTGCACTTTTGAATTACTTTATATGTTGAATACCTAAACTTTAGTCATTAGCACCTCTGCTCAGTACAAGTTACGTATCTTTGGCTCTTTTATGCGTGCTGTTCTGCAGCTCCCTGATAGCTTATGTCCCTGTAGACTACAGACATTTTACTCTTTAGTAGAGTGTATAGCTCATCACCTGCACTTTAAGTCCCTCACTATTTCTGTTGCATGGCTATAATAATTTGACTTCATATTTCGCTGTCAGCACTGATAATCTACACCATATTTCAAAGTCAGGAGTTTTTAAGTACTTAAATGGCATTTTGGGGAAATCTTACTCAATACCAGGTTATCAAATGTCTGCGAGATTCAGTCAAGTTAATTCTTAGCCTTGAGAATGTATCACCTCCATCAGCTGCGGGACAGAAACACAAGCATCACATGCCTGTGTAAATTAAGACTTGGGACTTTCATATAAAAGTGCAGGTGATTGTAAAAGAGGAGTTATAGAAGTTTTAAATGTACTTGGTTTCATGTGTCTAGGTGGTGGTTTTCTGTTAGACCTGTCACCTAATAACCATTATTTTTCTGCAAAGAGACAGAGTGGCACACTCTGTATGTAGTGGAGCAGAAAGTTCCTCAGCTGGAGACAAGTGATTTAAAAAGTTTTCCTTTCTGTGAAGTAAAAAGATTAAAATTAACTTAAATAAACTGAATAGTTTATATCTTTTGGTAAATAAATAGGTTGTATCCTGAATTTAAACAGTGTCAATCTTCTGCCTCATACAATTCTAAGAAAGCAAATTGCAAATTATTCCTCAGAGTTTAGTTAGATAAGTACCCTGCACAAAAGATCACCAGCATCTTTGACTCCTACATATGTACTTTCAGAAGAGTACATTAAGTGACCTCACAATAAATATATAGGTGAAGTTCTAGAACCAGGGCTCCAAAATGCACATGCACAGATGATCATTAAAGTACTAAAACAATCATCTCCCTATGAGTGGATGCTTCTCATATATCCATAACTCTACTGGCTACCAAAAATTAAGAACCTCGTCCCAGTAGAAAACTTGGAGAATGAAGAACAGTTTTTTAATAGTCTCCCCTTCATTATTTTTCCATGCTCAGTGAATCATGATGAGTCTTTTACTGCTATAATGTCTAATAAGCAGTAAAAGTAAGACATTCAGAAGCACCATAAAAGTACAAGGAAAGCCTGAGAAACAGCAGTGATTAGAAACTATTCCCAGCATAGTGACTGTGTATGTTGCGTTACTGTGCTAGATTTTTAGTTCTATTCAGCTTCTCCATTCTTAGACCTAGTTCTTACACAAAACCCATGTTCCTTAATCTTCAGATAGTCTGGGTGCTTCAGTTGCAGGCACTTCTCTGGAATGTGAATCTCAGATCTGATCATCAAACCTTGAAAAGATGAGCTTTTAAAAAGACTATCTGGGATATTAAAAAAAATAAAATGTTTCATTAAAATTGGTGAAGCAAGAATTCATTTTAAGATGAATAATTTCTTTTCCAATAATTAGAAGAAAGGAAGGAAAGTGAGCTTGGGTCTCAGCTGGTTCATTCTGGCAACTCTTTTGAAAGGTACTTGCATATCATAAAGAGAATTGCTAAGCTGGGCTGAAAACTGGTTTTGTAGTATGACTGTGTTTTAAATTATACAAAGCTTTCCGAGAGAGGCTGTGTTAGCTTTCAGATTTCTGTGCTTGTGCTCAAGCTAAAGAGCAATTTAGCTTGGACCAAAATAACTCCATGGTTCAGACTGCAGCCTTTCTTTTCTCAGACTTTTACACTGACAATTGAAACTACGTTCCTACCTACATCCTGAATCCTTTTACGAACCCACAAAAGCCCTATCAATGTTTGATTTAGATCACTGAAATATGGGTTGAGAAGCATGGACTTGCTGAGCTGCATGCTGTTTGAGGCTGAAAGAGTATTTTAGGGAAATCTCACCATATTCTTGCACACCTTCCTGACACGCTGCTTTCAGTCACTGGATGTGGGATTTGACACACCTTTGGACTAACTCAGAATGGCTATTCTCATACTCCACTGTTCATGCTCAGAAAATAGGTCTGAGTTTCTTTGGTATTGAACATAAGAATGCTCCCATGAGGTTTTTTTGTTCATGGAGTAACCAACTATTATCACTATTTACTTGCTGTCTGCAATATACTAGAGCAGGCTGAGATCTCTGCAGTTTTCTAATGATGGTAACAAGTTCCAGTTACTGCCCAAGGATGTTTCTCTGTGAACTGTGAGACAAACAGCCCTGCTCTCTCACTCTAAAAGAAATCCAAGGAAGTAACTGTGCCACAAGTCAATGAATTTGAAAACAAAGACTTTGTGGGCTTTTAAGTATGTCCATAGTCAGGAATATAATAGCAGGAGTTTGTACTGATTGCATGGTTAGGATGTGTTGAGCTTCATTTAAATTTGTGAAGACAGAAGTGACTGTATTTTGTTTACCTCTTCTCCCTGACAATTAGTTACTATAAATGAACACTAAAAAAGTAGCATTTTCACCTCCTGAGTCAAAGGCAGCAGCAATGCATTTGTATGTAAAATATATCTGTATTAAGGGCAAAGGCTTAACTTTTTGTCTGGATAGCGTTTTGATTTGGTGGGGGGAAAAAGAGAGTCAGAATAATTATTAAATCACATTATGTAACTGAACCTGCAAGAAGGGGTAGAAACACACAAAATATTTTTGTGATCAGGGAGAAATGCCTCTCAATGTCCATTTTTTGTTGAGGTGTTCTGTGGTCTTAAGTCCCATTACTGAAACTCTGCTTAGAAAAGAGCACATTAATTTTTCTCCCTAGGAAAAGAAGTAGCTGAGTCATTCACTCGGGAGTGAGATAAGGCCTGTCTAAATCTGATGTTCCTCACCATGAATCCACCTGTTTATTACACAGGGAGATGTCAGTCACTCCCTACTGGTGACATCCTTAACTTTCAGTTTGTACAAGAAGGAAACTCTATGGTGGTGTGCAAAATTGCTCAAGTGTCCTGGGGACTCAAGTCTATATTCAAGGCTGTATGTTGTTAATGTGTTTTCTTTTTTCAAGCACATTTGTAGCCATCTGAAAGAGCAGGAAGAGTGCAGTGCCCAGCTTTCCCAATCACATATATGAATTTCAGGATATTATTTCAGTGAAAAATTCTTACAGTAAGTAGAGATGACATGTTTGTCTATGTTTGTCTGCTGTGCAGCAAAATTATCACCCAATTATGTT
>NW_008246060.1:5795848-5826863 GCF_000691975.1 Corvus brachyrhynchos
AGGAATGCTAGTTCTGAAGGGAGTAGGCAGAATCATAAAACTAAAGTGAGAAATTGTAGCTTGACTTTGAGGATCAGTGCCAGTGTTTATCACTTCATACAGGTTTGCTTTTGAGATGTTTGTTTACTCAGAAGGCTTACTCTTCTGCTTTTTAAACTCTGAAAACCATTTTCAGCTGTCCACGTTTTGATTAAAACAGAACACTGACATTTTCTTGTAGTCATACTGAATTATTCACAAGTTCATCACCAAAAAAATTAAGCAGAGTATATTTGTTAAGTGAATTCATGGCATTGCCAGAAAATGGAAGTCCACTACATTTGCATTATTCTGATGCTTAGAAATGTAAAGCAAGTCCAAACATGATCCCAGCATAGAATAAAAAGTCTCTGCTCCAAAGAGCTTGTTATCAAGTACAAGGAGACAAGAAATGGAGGTGTACTGGTAGGAAAGGGGCAGATAAAATCGGACAATATATGTTGGTGGTGTCAATATGGCCAGCAGGTTGTGTGTGCCTGCAGCCCAGCTATTATCAATGTCTCTCACTGCCACTGCCACCAGCATGCAGAACTGCATGGAGACAAGCAGATCATGCATGGCAGAAACTGTGTTCAGGGAATGATGGAAATGGGCATCACTGGCTGACAGGATGAGAGAGCTGGCAAGCCAGAGCTGTCTGAAAGATGATAGCTAAGCTGGAGATAAAGAGTGAAAACCAGAATATGTATCTGATTTGAGATAAAAGAAAGGTGGAGAGATGTCAAAGAAAGGGATGCAGGGCAACAACAGTTAAAGAAAGGAGCTGGGAGAGGATAGGATCAAAATGAAAAGGGCTTAGACTAAGTTGAACACAGTCTCACTTGCACACTTGTATCCTGTCTGCAACCTTGTGATAACTGTCCTGTACTTTCCATTAATTAAGGTTGGAGTAAAAGGATGTCATGGCAACTGAACTAGAAGTCACTGAGGATCCAGAGGAGGCATTTAGCAGAGTAGGTATTAATAAACGTCACACCACAGAGCTAAACAAAGAAGGATCTGTTCATTTAGAGGCCTCATGTGGACACTTGGGAAATCAGAGTCCATGGTGATAACAGGCTGGATGACAGCCCTGGCAGAAGAGTTTATAAAGAAACAGGCATATGGCTTTACACTTCTGTACACTGAGAAGCTCTGATAGTAGATCTGCACTGGATTCTGCTCTAGCCTAAGCATTAGGTCTCTTTGATTTCAGACTTTGTGTGAAGTTTCAAGTTGCAGCAGGGACAAACTCCTCATAATGTCTCTGTTCTCAGTGGCCATTATAGAATCCTGCCCAAATCTTGAACACTGTTGCAGCTGAAGCAGAATTTGGTGCAGGCTACTGCTGGCCCTTTTGTTTTGTGTACAACACTGAAATCTTGTACAGACTCAGCTAAAATATTCTCTGGCAATTTTAATTTTCACTCAGTCTGCAGGCTATTTTTAGAAACAATTCAAATACAAGATTTTGAAAATTTGGTGATGTTAGTGAGTGGTCTTCCTTCTCATCCTGCCCCAATTCCTGAAAGCACAGTGCAGTCTAGAACAGCAAAAAAGGGCAGCTGCAATGGCTGGGAGTTGCTGAGAGTTAAGACACCTGCTTATTAGTGCAGCAACAGAATTTTCTCTCACCAGTGGCTTGACAATTGTGGTTTGCTTTTTTCCCCATACATAACCACTGATGTTATTTCTAGAAATGATAGAATTTTTTTCACAGGGATGTTGTAAGACAGACAGTATGTGCCAGAAAAAATAATTGTAGAGACATCAGGGCAGCATATGTATTCTCTGCAGATCATTTGTGGACAACAGTGCTGTTATCTAAGGAGGGAGATGATAGTTCTTTAATATTCAATGACACCACGATTTGTTTACCCTCTTGTTATTGTGAACTATTATTTCTCAAATGTCAGTGTTTTCATTTTGATTGCTGTGTGTGGGTACAAATTGCTTTATACTGTTCCTTTTTCTTTAGTCTATTCATCAAAGATCTGGCTGTCTCCATGACTGTCCCCCATATTACATATTTCTGCAACCCCTCCCATGAGAGGCTTGAGTCACTGAGTTCTTTCTATTTCAGAAGTAATTACCACATAAGCAGATGGGAGTAAAAAACCAACAATCAGAAACCAAATGGTACCAGTAGTTCTTCCTGAAAGCAGTATAAGCTCTCTGCCACTGCTGACCAAATCCTGGCACTGCTGTCTGCCACTGGCCACTGTGTGCACCTCTAGTGGCAGCTAGCACTTCAGCAGGGGAAAAATGCTTGATACGATTTCTCTGCAATTTTACTTCTTACCCCTTCTCTGTCAGTAATCCTCCTCTTATTGGAGTGGTATTGTAGCTGGGAAACACACAATTCTGCTGCATCTCTGCATAAGCAAATCTTTCATAATGCCTGTTTTCAGCAAAAATGACCAAGCAGCTTGGAGACCACCATGTGCTGACCCTACATTTCAGCCCACTGTAGACTGACTTGTCTGTGATAGAGATATGGTTTATTAATAGGGAGAGCGTAATAAGGGAAGTTTTCTTTAAGTTTTGTATGTAACCAAAAATATGGGGAGGTTCTTTTTTTCTGCAATGATCCAGCAACTTTTCAATTGTTTTTTAAATGTGATTTCTCCCTGACTACAGTAGGTACTAAACTGCACCAGCACAATCGGCTTTAGTTCACAGATGTGAGAAGGTGAGAACTCTTATTTGGGAACTGGAAGTAGGGAAGCTTCCAGCTGAAATTGTTTGAAAAGAGTTTGGCTAACCAGAGTTCCTTGGAGAAGGGTAGGCTTTGCACAGAGGGTAAGCCATAGGAGACAGGGAAGGGTGAATCTGGGAGTTCAGTCCATAAATCAGGGTTAAGAAGCTTTTTTGGAGGCACTGCAAATCCAACTTGGCTGGTCTTGAGAGCTCTTTGTGAACTACTTTGTGTTCAGATTCTGTGGGGAAGAACAAGAGGAACAGAGGTGGGCTGACCTTTTCAAGCTACCTGGCCTTGAAGCCATAAACCCCAAGAGGAAGCTGCAAATGCAGCTGGAAGAACTAAGGCAGAGCAGCTGCTGGATTGTGCCTTGCCACAGAGTTGCAGCCTAATGCCATTTACAGGGCTACATTCAGATTGTTGGAGAGGTCACTGATAGAATCTTTTCATCTCAGTGGAAAAGATTTTGGTTTTGCTACATATTATAAAAAAAACTTGTGTTTGACAGGACTTTTCTAAACCATCCTTTCTGGTCTGGCCCTTGTGTACTTCACCCAGCCCTGGGACACTCCCTCTCCTGCTGTGGGGCTGAACAGCCCAGTGTTAGAGCTTGCTGGCTGCGCCCTACAGTTTGTGCCTTTGCTGTTCACCATAGATCTTGGCTACCCTACAAAATTAGAACTACCCATGAGGTGAATTATTCACTTCTACGGCACAACAGAAACCATGTTGATTTGATTTACTGTTTTCTATTTTGTCTATTGATTTTTGAGTAGTCCCAAGAGTAGGCTCCCATGAAAGGCCACACAGAACTTTGTACTCAGTTTAACAATTTTATTTCCAAAGGGTCTTCTTGCCTCCCGTCCCCTTGCCAAGTTGCTGCAGGCACGAAGAACTATATTTAATTTTTATGATTAATAGAGCACACAGAAGATATATATTACACAATTCTCTCCCTGCCTTGTTGTTTGGGGTGCCAAAATTGCGGTGCACTCTCTGAGAGCAGCTAAGAAGTGGGAGAGCTCCCCTCTGACAGATCTTTGCTGTTAAAAGGCAAAAAGAACATAGATGGTTGAAACCAGAGTTTCGTGCAAAATGAGCAAACAGTTTTTACCTGCATATCTAAGCAGATATATTTGTTGCAGGTACCAGTACAAAAATAGTGCCCTAAAAATGCTTCTGAGACAAACATGTTTTCAGATGTTGCAGCCACTGAGAAGCAATATTAAACCAGAGACCCAGGGCTCACACTGTGCAGGGGAGGGTGTGTAGCGAAGGCTTCTATGGACTCAGATCTTACAGTGTGATATTGCCTTTTGAAAGGCAGGTACTGCAAATGGATGGACACTCAAATGAAAAATCAATAGTTGTTCTCTGTATCCCATCACTTATACCATTACCTAGCATGCCTAGTGGGCAAGCAGAGCATATTTTGAGCATTGAGAATTGCCTTCCCCAAGATGTTTTCAGGAATTGTCACTATCATTCCCCACATGACAATGGGGAAAAAAATAAAATCACTCAACTTATTAACAATACCCAACAGCTTTGTTCTGTGCATGCCTCCTTTGTGGTAACTCAAACCCTAGACCTGTGTCTGCACTCAAAGAAAAGTGGGACTTTACCTTTCCAATTTCTGAGTAGTCTATTCCTCTATCCTCATGCTGGCCTTGGAAACCTAGGTGATCTTTCAGATAATTTAAAGAAGCCCAGGTGAGCCTTTGTAAAGATGTCTTAAAGTCATTAATGCCTTGCTGACTATGCCCCTGGTCTTTTAACTCTCCTGGCATTTCCCAAAAACAGTCTGTTTATCTTGTAGGCAGCAGAGTACCTGTTCTTGCAGTGCACTCTGTATTCCTGTAGATGAGCTAAAACCTAATTCCACCCATAGCTCCCCACCAAAGAACAGGACAATGAGTTCTTTTCCCATCATTGTGAAAGAAATCTTATACTCATTTGGACTTTAATTAAATTTTACCCAGGCATTATCTTTCCCTTTTTCTGTTAGACAATTTTCTCAGTTTCCTGGAAGTCCAAGAGTCCATGGTCTTTCTGCTATTTTTGCCTGTAATTTATAAAAATCTGTGAACAGAAGTAAATTATCAGCAGCAAGAGGTTGCCTTGGGTCTGGGTGAGCTGGAGCTCATTTTCCACATTTCCACATTCCTCCCTGAGCTGTGCTGTGTTGGTACCTAGAAAGGTGCTGCTCACACCCCAGTGTTTTGGCTATGGCTGAGCAGTGCTGGTACTGCAGCAATGCTGTCTCTCCAACACTCCCCTCTTGCCTGTGGGCAGGCAAGACCTTGGCAGGGGCCATAGCCTGGACAGCTGATCCAGCTGACAGAAGGGATATTCCATACCATACGATGTCTGCTCAGCAATAAAAGCTAAGAGAAAGGAAGAGGTGGGGGGCATTTGTTCTTTCAGTGTTTGTCTTCTGGAATAATTGCTGTGCCTACTGAAGCCCTGCCTCCTGGGAAGTCGCTGGCCAACTCCTGCTGATGGGAAGTAGAGAGTAAGTCTTTTCTTTTCCTCTGCTTCCACACACACCTTTTCTTTCGTTTTATTAAACTGCCTTTATCTTGGGTCACAGGTTTTTTCCATCCTATTTTGTCCTTTCCCCTCTTATCCTGCTGAGGAGGGGAGGGATGGAGAAGCTTGGTGGGTAGCTGGCATCCAGCCAAAGGCAGGACTCTCAAGGTGGGAAGGTTGCTTTCCCCATAGTTCAATGTGACAGAATCCCGAGAGATTAATATTGGATAGGTTTTCCTTTTTCTAGAAGTGACTGGAGGGCAATTCAGAGCTGGGCCATAAGCCAGGTGAACTTTCTGCATATTTCACACACAAAACTTGTGGCAGAAATGTTTGAAAGCTTTAGGATGAGCTGATGCCTTTGGAAAGAAAGTACCTGGGTCGTAAACTGATATGTTTTCTCCATTAGGCTTCCCAGGAATACAACTGAGGTAAGCTTTTGGTAGAGAATAAACAAGGGACACAGAGAGAGAGAGAGAGAGAGGCCAAATTTCCCTCCAGATCCACAAGTGTAATGTTTTGATAACTTCAAGTGAAATAGCCTTAGCTATAAAGAAAAAACAATTATTGCTCAATGGAATACTTCGAACTGTTCTCTCTGGTTTAACACTGCATGTAAAGCAAAACAAACCTGAGAGAAAAAAGTTTTGTGAATGATTTGCTATGTGTCTCTGTCTGACTCCCCATGCCCTAGGGACAGAGAATGAGATGTCTCATGCTTCACACCTTATACTGTTCTAGGATGATTCCTCTTCTTCCATGGAAGCTGCATTATCACACAACAGGGCAGCCAAATCGCCTCTAGCAATTGGCCATAATAAAGGATCACGCAACTACCATCGTGTGAGAACATCTCCACTGGCCATGAATCTGAGTGTTAGGGTCCAATTTTCAGAAATAAATTCCCTAGCTTGCAAGTGCCTAGCATTCACAGAAACACAGTCCTAAGGCTAAGGAAGGATACCAAATGAGTAGCCCTCTTTGGACTAGCATCTGCTTCCCAGTGGGAAAATTTCCTTTCTCTCCTTTACACTGCATATTCATTCATAATACGCTCTCAGGAACTGGTGAACTAATCAAAGTAATCTCTCTGCAAAGGCATGTACATTAACACCAAATCTAATGAAGCAAGAAGACAGACAGCTTCTATAATGTCTAATTTACTTTAAAAAAATATTATATTTATTCTGTGATTTCATTACTCTGCCAAATATATTACGGGCTCTCCTAAAAATGCCAAAAAAGTTGATGCTTCCAGGCTAACTGGAAATGAAATATTTTCAGTGCATTGACTTGTTGTTGAGAGGAAATAAGAAGGAAGAAAAATGTCATCTGTGACTCAAGGAAAAGGAAAACTTTATGCACAAGCTGTAGGTAAACAGATTGAGTGTTGGCATTGTCCAAAACTAAGACATAAAGCAGAAAACAAAGAGGATCTAAGCAAAGAAAATGAGAATGTCAAGTCAAAGATCATATCTGATCTAGCATTTATGCTTGTCTTGAAGATTGTATGTCTCGAACTTTGTCCTATCAGTTTGACAAGATCAGGATGTAACTGTAAGCAACTCCTTTGAGCACAGAGTTCACACATGGGAGACCTCCCATTGTCTCATTTCTCTGCAGGTCAATCATTTATGTATTTTCTGCTCTACTCCCTCAATAAGCTTTATTTGAAGATAGTATGAGCCTTTGCCAGTTTCATATTGTGGCTTTCTCTAATGATGTCTCCTGACTATTTAGTAGTAAAATGCAAAATTATCTTCCAAAAAGGTTCTGTCCCTCAAAATGTCCAACACCATTGTTTGCTGCAACATCCTTACAGTGCAAGCACTGTGTATGTGCTTGGGATGGATTTCGAGTTCACATTGATGTCTTTTGAAGTTCATACCATTAATGTCACATCCACCATTGCCCTGATATTCATGTGTCTGATGTCACACACAGAGAAGGGAAAAGCACACTCTAAAAAGTGACCATAGAATCTCAGACATTGGCAAAGGTCAGTCGATCAGCCACCTCTGCAGTTCTGCCACAGCTGGTTGAAATCTTGCTTGGCTGTGTCTACCAACACTGCAGGGCAGGGACACTCAATGAAACCTCTCTGCCTTTCATAATGGGCCTGCTAATTACTATTCTTAAGGTGCCACAGTTTGAGAGCCTGTAGAGTCTAAGGGGCATTTGTGCTGGTTAATGTTCAGTGGCCTGGTGACAACAAGGATGGCTTCCCTCCTTAAATGACTTTCAAGGGAAATGCAACGCTATAGGTGTGTGCCTTTCATTAGAGGCACAGCTCCCATTCATGCAAAAAAATGCAATCCTTCCGTTTATGGTTAGGTAATGCAGGTGTTCATTTAAGGAAAGGTACATGTGCAGAGCTGGGGGAATGCAGTTCCCACCATTACTAACACAGCCTTCTCACAAAGGCTTTCCAGGAACAGTTCACGTCATCTATTTTTAATACCAGCTGCAGTGAAGCTAATAGTTTGCATCAGGGTCATTTTGACAGTGGGTGGAAGGCCTAAATTCTGTAATACTCAGGCTGCAGTATCTGCTAGAAGAGCTTTGTCACACACTGTGACTAATTCTCTGTTGCAATTAAACTTCACTTTACAACAGTAATGGGCCTTCAACTGGGAATACAGCAATTCATCTCTCTTTGCACAGTGGAATGTAAAGCCAGATTTGTGTGAATAAGTGTCTGTTCATGTGTACTTTACACAAACACAACTGAAAAGAAAGCAGGCAACTCTTGAAACAGGTGGATAGTTGCTCTTTTCTGCCTAGGGTATTTGTGTGGGTTGGTTTGGTTTGGGTTTTTTTAACTAGAGAGCAGAAAAGAATGATGTCAGGTTTTATCCGTATGTTTTGTTTATTTTTAGAAGTGGACCAACAAACAACCATGACCTAAATTCTACAAGACAGAAGTGCACACAAGCACATTGTTAAATATCAGAATCTATTTGAGTTCTGACAATTTCAGCAGAACTGTACACATGCATCTTCTTTAAAAGCAGACTGCAAAAAACTAATTCCCCAATATGGTGAAAAAGAACCATAAGGTCCAATATTTAAGACTCCACCTTTTAACTTCTTTGTCTTCATACAGAGATAGTATGGTTATAGCATTAGAATTCAGACATAAATTTGTCAAAGGCAAAAAACCAGATAACAGCACTTTTAAGTGAGCATCAGTTTTATACTGTCATTAAAGTGAAGCTGGAATCAGGATGGAGCAAGCTTCAAACTGGGCATGTGCGGATTCTGCCCTCTCCTGTATTTAAATGGAAGCTGCTGCTGCTGCCCTTTGCTAAGCTGATGATGGACTGAAGCAATCTGAAGCTCTAGCGAGAAACTCTGCACTGGATCTCACACCATTCCAAGGAATCTAACAACCTGCTTCACACACACACACACACACGAAGGTAAAGTGGCTGACTTAAATTCAGAGGACAGCTCTTCTTTCTTGGTTTTTGCTTAGATTTTGTTCACCTGAATAATCAGCCCATTCAGAAGGGGATCTCCTGTCCCTCTGAAGACACCAAGAGCACCAAAACTGTGGAGTCCTTCAATGCATGGAACGACTCAGAAGCCAATGCCTACACCCTGATGGATCTGCCTCTTAGACCCCCAACAGTAAGTGTTTTCTGTCACTTAAAGCTGTAGCATGTAGATCTCTGGCAAGGCTGGCATTTATAGGACTGTAAATGGACAATTAAGGAGCGTGTACACATTTAATGCTGTACTGCAAAAATGAACAACATAATGAAAATTTTTAAATCTTGTTTTTATTCCTTTAACTATTTATTTAATTCAGAAAAGGCTGTATAAGCAGTGTTTTTCAGTACAGCTGCATGGGCAGAAGACAAGCAAAAACAGCAAAGTGCATCAAATATGTTGCAAACTATCAAAACAAGATGTTCTTGTACATTATAGCAGTTCAAACATAATGCTCTCTTGTGTGGTTATTCAGGGTGGAAATCCCCATAATTTCTGTCATAATCTGTAAGTGCAGTGGAGTGCTTATGTAAATGTTAAAAGAGTTGTTACATGCAGTTACCCAAGAAAGTTGTTTGGACCATTTTCTCAGGTAAGTCTTATCAAAGCTCTTTCTGAGTTTTTATATACTAAAGAGAAAGAAATTTTCCTTGGAAGTGGGAAGGTGAGAATCTGTTATGATGACACTTCAGGATGGAATTTTTTGGGTTTGCTAAAAATTTTCTCTATCCCACCCCACAAGCCTGAACCAAAGGAGTTCAGAAGTCCTCTTTCTGACTTTGCCTCTCAGAATATTATTAGGACTGCAGGTTTTGTTCATGTGCTGTTTTTACAAAAGTCTGTTTAAAAGTTTATAATAAAAACACAAAGCAACCTAATTTTTCAAGTTTTTAAAATCTATTTTTTAATAAAACCTGGATATCTGCAGTATATTACAGAAAAATAAAGAAGTGTCCTGAGCCAAGGCGCTTACAAGACTAAATTAGATGGATAACACACGAGAAAGGACAGCAGAACATAGCAGGGAGAGAGAAAGGGACTGGAGAGCTCATGGCAAAATGGAAAAGCATTCTGGGGACACAGTGATTTACACTGGAAAATTAAAAATTGATCTTGTCCTTATTCTACTGAAAGATCTAATTAGTTGTCCCTTTCCTCTCCCTAGGACAAGTGTCTGTATTGCCAAAATTTTACATTTTAACTTGACATAAAGACTGGCTTAAGAGAGTTTCAGGAGTGAAAGCAGTGTGTGCTGCTTGTGGCTGAGATTAAATCCGGAAGATAGGATACAAAATCTGTTATCCAAATTGCTCAACAGGACAAGCATCATCTATGGAAAGCCCTGCTGTCTACTGGAAAGAGGGCTTAGCAGTTAGCGTCACCCTGCTGAAACCATAATTGAGGGGGGATTACACTCCTCTCTGTGCTGCCTGTCGTCACAGAGCAAGTGCCCACAGAGGCAAGCTCAGAAATCAGAGCAAAGACCTGTAAAGGAAAGTAAGTGCTATCAGTTGTTTGAGGCCTCTTGTAGGTAGGCAGTACAAACACCACACAAGGAACCCCAGGAAATTACAGTGTTTCTGGTCAGATAATTTTTCTAAACTATGTAATTTGTTGTAATGTAAAAGGCCTAACACTATCATTGGCTCTGTAGTCATACTGTGTAAGTGGCTTCCTTACCTGGGTTTGTAGGGGAACAAAGACACTTGTTATATTGCCAAAGTTCATCCCGGACGTCCAAAACTTGCAATGTTTTGGAACTGGGCTCTATTCCATTATAACATTCTGCAAAACCAGTAACAGTTTGAAGTTAGATGAATTCACAAAAGCAACCATATAGCGCTCCCTATTTTCTTTTCCCTTCTGTTGTCTTGTTTTACACCAACTTAGATACAATCCATCTGCCATGTTCAGGGCAGAAGTAGCTGAAAAAGTGTCCTTGACAGAGTTTTTCTGCTCCTGGCTTTCAAATTGATGTCATACAATTAAATCAATCAGAATCAGCACTGAAATATATTCAAATGCCCAAATGACCTTATGACAATTTCTTCTTTCCCTGTAACCATAACTCTAAACCTGATTTTATATTCTTGCCATTGTGAGACTGTGAGGAGTGGGCTATATCACGTATGATTTATATTTAGCATGAGTATTTGCTTGCATGGCTTTGCTCCTGCCATCATCACTGTTAGCTTTAGTAGGACTTCAGTAATAAATACCTCCAACTGAATGGTAATTAAGTGATATGATTTTATTCCCTCACTCTGCAAAAGAACAGATGTTTTTTCTCAATAATAGTTGAATTCAATTCTTTGCATGTTGTCCTTTTATCACTTATACAAAAATATTTTTCTCATGCTATGGGGATGTGTGTTGGACTTTCAAAAATGGTATATCTTCTACTAGAAGTTATTCAGAGGTTAGCTGGTTTGGTTCATTCGGGGGTTTTTATTTAATTATGAAGTAACTATTTAGAAAACATTCTTTTTAGGAAACTGTACGATAAATGGATCCCCAAGACAAAACAGATGCAGGCATCAAATATTCCTGGGTTTAATATCTGATCTAGGCTTCCTTGTTACCTGGACAAATCACTTAAGAATCGTGATTTTGGTTTGGCCTGCAAAGGAATTCCTTTTCAACTGTCTTTCACTTAGTGTCTTGGAGGGTTTTGACAAACTTCATGGTGAAATACAAGTTCTGCCCTATGTGCCCTAATAAGTCTGCCCTGTGGCTTATTTATTTTTACTCCCTTCTCTGCTTGCACCAAACCTTAGTCTCTCTCTTCCTAAAGAAGCAAGCTGGTTCCTCTGATTGTCCCTCAAGGAAGAATTCTGCCTCCCTTGCAAGCAGCTGTGGCAGCAGGCTGTAAATGTAGAATAATAAGGAACCATATTGTGCTGCAGCAAGGATTTAGACATATTTATCTATAAAACATTTGCTTTTCTCCAAACTCCCATAAGGTATCTCAGGTTTGTAAGTCTCAGTCAAGTCTACTGAAAGACGACTGAGAACACAGTTCTGGTTTAGCTGTTTCATTGTAGGTAGTAAACAAACATTCCTTTAGGGAAAACAGTGAGCATTTTAAGAAGGCAAACTTCATGAAACTTAGCTGCTTCCCTCTACTCTAGTGCTTCTACCAGGACACACTTTAACTTGCTGGAAGGAAACACACTGACATAGAGCAACTTCATAACTTCTTGACTCTGCATCTATTGAGGCAAATGACAAAATAGGATTTAGCAAAGGATTAAACCTATATATGGAGGATTAAAATTTATGGAGGAGTAAAATTCTCCTTTCCAAGAGATAATAACTCTGGTTTAGGGTACAAACCAATTACTAAGACTACTTAAAGTCTCACACCACTGTTCATTATGCACATTTGGCATCTCTACGAAATGTCCAGTCCTGGCTAAAGGCAGGCTGGTGTTTTGTCAGGAATACTTGTCTGAACCAGTGTGGCACTTCTCAAACTGATTCTGCAAAACTATAGCGTAAATCAATAATAAATTATATGCCTTTCAGAGATTAAAAACATAAATTCTTGCACAGCTCTAGCCAAAGGCCTGTTTTCATACACACCCAAAAAAAGTTATAAAACCTGCTTTTTATCTTGACTAGAGGTTGAGAGAGTTGGATTTGTTGAGCCTGGGGTAGAGATGGCTTTGAGGAGACCTTAGAGCAGCCTTCCAGTACCTAAAGGGACTACAAGAAAGTTGGAGGGGGAAATTTTACAGGGACTTAGTGGTAGGACAAGGGGTAATGTGTTCAAACAGAAAGAGGGCATGTTTAGATTAGGTATTAGGAAGAAATTCCTTACTGTGAGGATGTGAGGCTCGGGAACACATTTCTCAGAGAAGCTGTGGATGCCTCATCCCTGGGAGTGTTCAAGGCCAGGCTGGATGGGGCTCTTAGTAACCTGCTCCAGTGGAAGGTGTCCCTGTCCATGGCGGGCGTGCTGGAACTAGAGAATCTTTAAGATCCCTTCCAACCTAAACCATTCTATGATCCTATGAACACCGCCAAGATCCTCTCCCCAGGGCTGCTCCCAATCCCTTTCCACCCAGCCTGTATTTGTGCTTGGGATTGCCCTGACCCACATGGAGGACCTTGCATGTGGCCTTGTTGAACTTCATGAGGTTTGCACAGTCCCACCTCTCAAGCCTGTCCAAGTCCCTCTCCAGGATGGAATCTCTTCCCTCCAGCATGTTGACTGCACCACACAGCTTGGTGCCATCAGCAAAGCTGCTGAGAGTGCCCTCGATCCCACTGTCCATGTTGCCAATAAAATGTTAAATAGGGCCAGTCCCAGTTCCAATATCTTCATTACGAGGTGTTTATAGAAAGAAGGTTGAACAGAAAAACATGCAAGGCAACACTGCTGTGTATTATCACTGCAATTGAAATAGCTGTTCAGAGTATTCCCAAAGGACAAGTGCTACAATATGGATTGCAACAGGGGGATTTTTATTCTCCCCTGCTAACCAAGTACTCATACTGTGGGATGACAATAGAAGACAGAATAAACAAGGCTAATGCACTGGAGAAACTAAATAGAGAAAAGCTTTAGGAATGATCTGATTTCTTGATTATCCTGCTGACCTGATTTTCTCAAAGCACTATCATTTTCTCCCTGTCCTTTCTTTTGATGTGCAATTCCCATAGAAGACACAGAGCTGAACCTGATACAGGCATGTATTTTTGTCTTCTAGTAAGGAAGCTGTGTGTATGCAAGCAACTTAGAGATGGATTTGAAGTGCTTAGGCCTGATCTAATGCCTTCTCAATCAACTAGTACCTGTCTTTGACTTTAGTAATTGTATTTCTGATGAAAACAGTGAAATGACTTCTTTTTAATAATTGATTTTTATCTCTTAGAGAACAGCCAGAGTTGAACCCTCTGGTAAAAATCCAAGGCCTACAGGAAGTCCACACTAAAATGCTAATTTATTCCTTTTGCCACGCACCTTTTCTTCATCATATATGTAGTATTATAATTTATGCCCTATCACTGCTCCGATATAAATATTATTCCTTTATTTTTTCTCACACTTGACATTTTTATTGACTCTGAACTTGTTTCATTAATGAATAAACAATTTTTAAAATCTTCTACTTTCCCCTAAATAACCTTGCCTCTCTTGTGATTTCTCTGTGTATTTATCTCTCTTTTAAATTTTTCCTTGTCCTTAGTCCCCCCTCCACAAATTTAATTCAACTTAAAGCTACTTTAATCTGTTCTTCGTAGCCAAAACAAGCTCCTTTAGTTGCTTCGTTTCTATTACATTGATCCAGTTCTGATTAAATGGATAGCTACAGGCGGAAAAAACATCAGAAATCTCCATTCCACTAATAATCATCATTAACTCTCTGCAGAATAGCAGTTTAAAAATGTTCTAGCCAAAAGGCTAAGGAGAAATAAAACCAACCCAAACCAAAGAACACCTGATCTCATTTACTTGAAAGAGTTTTATCTCAGACTCTTCCTATCTACTTGCTATTAGTATGGGATTATTTTTGTTAGTTTACTGGCAGTGTGTTGAGCACAGCAATTTCTACCTGGGCAAGATGCCCATTGATGTTAATGATGTTACACCAACTTCCACTTTGCTGCAGGAACCTGAACCATAAATGCCATGATACGGTCATTCAGTTAGTGTATCAAACTTAGCATTCTGCTCCAATTACAGTAACAGCCAGAGCTACATTTTCTTTCTCTAAGATCAGAGTATTTGTCTAGCATTTTATTGCTGCTAATGTAGAAACCCAGGGAGTGCACTCTGGTGGTTGAGGATTGCTGCGGGCAGATCTTCAGCACACAAAGCAAAGACAATCTCTTCCAGAATTCCAGGCTCCTGGGTTCACCTCTTGCTACTGGCACATTGGTTTTAAATACACACTGCTTATAATAACCTCAGCCCAATGCCACAGATGTATTCAGAAGTAATGTCTGCCTCTATTGTCGAAAAATACCCATTTCCAGTACTGCAGTCTTCAGACTTGGCTACTGAATTTTGCGGTGAGTTGTTAACTGGTTAAGACACAAATGCTTCAGTCAAGTGGTTTATTAAATAATTCACAGAGAGCAAAATACCTTGATTCAGGCAGACCGAAACTGGTGTGGAGACCAGGCATAAGGATAAAGGATTTGTGGTTTAGTTTTTCTGATCCCTAGTTTGGTTTCCAAAAGACTCTTGTTCAAGCTGCCAGGCTTTTGGTAATTAGCTCTTGAGGGCAGCTCACAATTCAGTGTTATCCAGCGGGAAAAATGAAATAGCCATACTGCTAAAGGAGTAAATGCCTATTTATCCACAGAACATTTCTACTTGCTTAGCAAAGTCTAGCTAGTGATGTCAGAGGACAACTGAAATTGTACTTCACAGGTACAGAAACTTTCCTGAAATTAAATCTATAGGAAGCTTACTTGTTAAATACTGAACTACCTGAAATCAGATGCAATGAAATGGGTCCCTTCCTGTCTTTTTTTCTCCTTTATATCCTTATTTTTCTTTTGGGAGAGAATAGGTTGCTTTTCGTCACCAGCATTCTAAATCGACAGTAAACATGCAAACCCTCCTTTGCACTGTTGATGGCATATTTATCCCCCAAAGATGATCAACAGTAAATGGAATATGAAAGCAATTCACTTATTCTGACTTTTTTTGCTTGTTGTCTTCTTGCATTCTTGACAATTTCTCCTTCTAGAGAAGCACATGCCAGCTTATTCAGAAAGGTTTGGTAATATACCTATGACCTCTTGCTTGCTCCACAGAAGATGACAGCGCAAGATGTTCCTCGCGCTTTTCCTACAGTGGATGTCCCAGACCATGCCCATTATACAATTGGAGTTGTCATTCTTATAGTGGGGATCACAGGAACTCTGGGTAATTTCCTGGTCTTCTACGCTTTCTGCAGGTACCTTTCTTTTGAAAGTCTTTTTAAATATTCAAATGTATGAACTTGAACTGTATCCTGTGCTCTGCAAACACAGTCCAGGAATACTATCAGACTACTGAGAGAGTAAAATGCACCAGAAGACACTGCTGTAGGAAAACAGTAGCAACCTGGAATTTCCCTCTTTTTCCCATTAACCACAGCCATAGCAAAATTGTTACCAAAATAGCAGAGAACCGCCCGATATTCCAAGCAATAGAAATGTAGCCAAAGCAGAAATGTTACAATGAATTTTTTTCTACTGGCTGTGTCTGCACTGGATTGATGGGCTGGTTTGCACCTCTGTATCCCGCAAATCTGCTCTATCTTAGATGTTTCCTTCTGTTTCTTACTTGTCAGTTTCTTTCTTCCCCCCTGTTCATTAGTGGCCATGTCACTTCTGTTTTTTTCACATTTTCCAACACTTGGCTTGTTTCCTTTTAGCTAAAGCCATATTCCAACTTTTATATCTGAGGGAAATTGGATCTCTGACAACAATGTCATGTGTTCACCATTCCTGTTCACTCCTCATTCTGTGTCTGATTTGTCACACTGGGACAGAGCATTGACATGATGTCCAAGCCAGTGAGCTTCTACTGTGTGATCGGTCTTTAGGCACTAATGTAATAAACCAAAGTAACAGCAACAAATTATAGGATAATTTGGCTGTGCTAACTTAGATCACTGGAGTGTGGACGAAAGTCATTCTTGGTCTCAAGCCTGTATTTATGGGGTGCATTAAGCAGTAGGTTTCAGCACATTCATTCAGAGTAGATACCAACACTTAAGAGAGAATGACAGTGGCCTTAAGAAGAGAAAAGGTGTTGGCATGCAGATCCGATATGTGAGGATGAAGTACATGAGCCAGATTAGCTTTTTGGCTGGTCCCATACAGGAAATCCAGTTATGGCACTTCCACTTCCACTGGAGGACACAGCTTGTCTTCATTTGAAGGTGATATGAAGACAGAAAGGGATACTGATAGCTAAGTAACAAGTACCTCAGAAATTCAGAAAACAGTTTAGGTGCTTATGAAGCAGCCTTAAGTAATGGCAAACCATAAGAAAACCAGCTGCCTGAAACAGAAATGTGTTCAGTAACTTTGTGGACTACAAACAAATACACACAACCCATAGGCACCTACTAATAATATATCCTTGCTCCTAAATTGACAGACAGGGGATGGTGATCCTAGTGATTGATTCTGGACCAGTGCAAAGAACCACCATTTATTCACATATTTTTCAATTATGTCTAAGACTGAAATTGAGAAAGGAGCTAAATAGTTACACTGAGCCCCAAACTGAAGAGCTCTCAGTTGAGTTTTTATGTGTACCCTTTAAAAGACTGCACTGTAATACTATCTATAACAAAAGCAGGCAGAATACACTCCTTATTGCTCTTTTAAAGACAGAATCTGGGCCAGTGAAATGAGTGTCACAGAGAAGAACTGATGTAAAACAAAGTGCTTGATGTGGTACATAGTGAGTTTGCTTAATCCTTGTATTCGGAAGTCACTGTTGATCTTATCAGCAGTGGAAAATGCATGCTCCTTCTCCTGCTTAACACAACCCAGATCCAGAAATGCATAGTGTACATCAACTTTAATTTCCTGTTAATCGTGGACATGCAGTACCCTGGGTTAGAATGCTGGGTTAGAATATTTAAAGAACAGTGTGATTTATCCCAGTCACTGAGCTGGTTATCAAAACTATCCTATAAAGTGCACAGGAGTATAAGAGTGTACAACTGAGCCTTGCTTGTGTTCCCTCATGAGGGAAACGAGAAGTACTCTGCTTTAGCTTACCATGTAGTGTTCCTTGGTATTTGTGAACTCACAGGAATGAGTAACGGCATCATTAACAGTGCAGCACTGTTTAGCAACCTTTCTTCTGATCTCTGTAGGAGTAGGAGCCTTCAAACTCCAGCCAACATACTCATCATCAATCTAGCTATTAGTGACTTCCTGATGTCCATTACACAGTCTCCGGTTTTTTTCACCAACAGCCTCTACAAACACTGGATTTTTGGTGAGAAAGGTTTGTATATATTCTTTCTAAGATTTCACTGTGTATGTTCTTACCATAGTGGCTGTTAATCCATCTACCCTCAGGTACTCTTGCAATATTGAGAACATTTCTCAACATTGTTTCAATGTTGACACACATATACTGCCATCTTGCGAGGAAAATTACATTCATGAGACAGATACAAAGGCACCACTGGCAACATGAGGCACAGCACTAACCTTCTTTCCAGTGTTCTTCCCCAATCACCTCATGACTTGGTTACTGTCAGAGTCCTCTGACAAAGAAGCACTGCCCCTCAGCACACCAGCTTAAAAGCCCTTCTGAATAACCTGCTCTGGGACTTGCACCTGGCAAAGTGAGGCAAGAAACCCTGGAAAGCCTGATTTTTCACAGAGTTAACAGAAATGTTAACACTTCCTGTGTAGTAAGAAAATGTGAAATGAAGGTGCTTTCATTCTTCCAATATAACTGTTGTAAGAAGAAGACTAATCTTTGCCTCTTGAACAGGTACTGACAGAGAGGAAACTCACAGAAGTAAAATTGCTATTTTGATCTCTGATGACCAAAAGCATATTTTATTTTACTTCCATTAAGTGTTCATTTGCATACATGTTAAAACTAATCCAAACCACTGCTTTTAATCATTAGGTTGTTTGAACAATTAAATCACTCATTAATGTATTCATAGTCTGAATATTTACTTCAGCTAAATTACTCATTAATGTATTCATATTTACTTCAGTTTTACTGCCCTTGAGATATGAACAGTTCCATGACACCAAAGTAACTATATCCCATTGTTGAGCAAAACAGCTGCTTCTATGGGACCTGCAGTAAAACTGGAGTTAAACAAGATATTAATGGACTGCTGAAATGATCCCACTAGAAACATCAGAAATCAGTGAGTGACAATATGTTAAGTATCACTGTCTCCAGCAATTGAAGCAAACAAAATCTTTGAAGTTTATCTCCATGGATAATGTAATTAACAAGACAGACAGCAGCTTTGAAGTAGCATTATCACTGCAGGAAAACTCAAGTTTCATTGCTTTACAAATTCCAGAAGACATTAGTTCATAAGTTCAGACTTGAACTCTCCTAGAAATTAATTAGCATGGGTAGATTAATTTCACTGCTACTTCTGTCATCTTCATTGCAAGGCTGTGAGCTGTATGCCTTCTGCGGAGCTCTTTTTGGCATAACATCTATGATCACTTTGATGGTGATTGCCTTGGACAGATATTTTGTCATCACAAAACCTCTGGCTTCTGTTGGAGTGACGTCTAAGAAGAAGGCCCTAATAATCCTGGTAGGAGTCTGGCTGTACTCTTTGGCTTGGAGTCTCCCACCCTTCTTTGGATGGAGTAAGTGAAATGGAATTAAACTTTTTTGCCCTCATAGTATCGGATTAAAGACCACTTAAAGGTACAGAAGAGGGTTGAATAAACCAATTTGAAAAAAAAAGATGAAATACATATTAAAACTGAAGGTCTCAATCAAATCAAAATCAATCTCAATAAAAAAAGAATGCAGTGTGCATTACAGCATATTATATGACAGTGCCATATAATAGTGCTTTTCCTTGAGTGCATTACTTACTGCATAAAGAACAGTAGATAAATTTATGGCCAAAATTTATGAAGAATGCGCCTGCTCGTTATCCCATGTCTATTCCATTGAACCAAATTCAACAATATAAAAGTTAAATAAATGTATTTGTGTTATGTTTGATGAATTTTCATCCTCAAAGGTGCTGTCTAAGACAGCAGTGTCAATCTACTTCTTTTTATTCACATAAAGGAGGAATACAGTCTGAGCATTTGCGCAAGTAGACCTTCAGTAAGTCTTGACTGTGTTCTGGATGGAAAAATTGCAGTTGGTGTTGTCCACATTCTCCATTCGGTCATTGGTGTTGTCACTGGCTTCCAATAAGGATGGCATTTAGTAGTAACGGAAATACTTTTGTAAATGTGAATTTTACGCGTGGAAATCGGAACATTCAGGAACATTCATACAGCACCTTGATCGTTGCAATTTGTGACAAAGAGAGTTTCTGTTATTCTTCCTCATTTGAATCTGCCTCACTACCATTAAGTTTATTTTCTGTGAGTCACCAGTTCCAGTCACTAAGTTAGAATGAACTCATCATTCAAAACCGCAGCCCATCATTATGCTCCCTAATTCCAGAAAAGAATGTGTCTGCCAACGGAGGTGAGAACATAGAAATGTTTGACTAGTAAAGGATGCAACAACCAACTCAAGTACTGAGTAGAATTTCAGTAGAGTTTTGTTACTGTCATATTATTGCTGTTCTGGTCCCCCACAAACATGAAGCATGTTTAAGCAGGCAAACTGCAATACTGACAGAAGCAGTCTTTAGTTGAGTGAGGAGCTGTTAGAATAACAAAATGACAGTACAGCCTTAGATTATAGATTTTCAGTTGAAGAAGGTGGAATAACTGCTTGCAGGGTGTTATTATCTTGTAATTAGATTGTAATAGTGCCCACAGTATGAACTCTCACACTGTAATTAGATGCATTTCAGAACATCTGGTGCAATATTTTTAAGAGCTGAGCAGAAAATATCAGCATAAACAGCTAAAATTAAAATTACAAAGTAAAAAGACATTGCTGTTGCCAATTCATTTACTAGCAGTTCAAAATAGTTCCTTTAAAGAGAATACATTTTATTTCAGGCAGAACATTATGTATGCATGTTTTGTTTGGTTTTTTTTTTTTTTTTTACTTCTACTCAGCTTTACTTCGTGACAAAATAATTTGGACCACACATTAAATCTTTTTCCTTTGCTGTGGGGTATGCCCAGCCACTGCCCTGGAGGGACGTCTGCGGAGACAAGGCGATTGAGCAATCTCCCATCAGGACCCCCCCCCGGGAAGGCAGCTACTTTTCAGTTACGGCGAGAAGACAGACCCAGAATCCTCTGAGAGACCCTATGCAGATCCTCTGTAACCCATTGGCCTTTACCCTCTGACACCTACCCCCTGTATCCCTATAAAGCTAGCCCCCTGCCCCTGCAAAGGTAGAGAGAGCTGCCCGTCCCTAGCTCCCCTTCGCCGGAGTACAGACCAATAAAGCTCCCTCATGTGGAACAGCTACACGGGCCTCTCGTCTCTCCCTGGTCTGGCCTGGAGGCTGCCCTGCAGAGCTGAGCTGGAATCACGAGCTGACAATCACTAAAGAGCTGACAGCTTCTGCACGGGCCCTCCAGCCAGCAGCTGAGGAAGACACCGGGCCTCGGGAAGGCGATTCCTTTCGGGACCATCTCTCCCGACCAGTCACAGCTTCCTCGGTCAGAGCTACTGACCCCTAACCAGCTGTCATACTTTACCCAGTAAATTTCTCTTACCTGCACATTCTTAGAAAAGTGGTACCTAGAGCAACTGGTTTGACTCCTAAGGAAGAAAGCAATTTGACAGGAAATGGAGATACTTAAAGCCTACATAGGTCTGGTCCAAGACCCAAATAAGTATTTGGAGAGATTCCCTTTGACTATGATGAGTTTTAAACAATATTCAAGAACTGAAGCAAAATTATTCAGTTTGCTGAAGCCTTAGACCACTAAACATAAATACAATAGGGAAACAAAAGAAAATAGGAAAGTGCTTTACACGAAGAATTGTTTATCCTTTTAAACCTTTTTTTCCCTTTTAGAGAATAGGACTAAATCCCATGTTATTCTGAGTATCTTCTGTAATTTCTGCACCCAGAATAACAATCACTTCATGCTTTATGCCTTCTCCTGTCTTTCTTCCTAGGTGCATATGTTCCTGAGGGTTTGCTGACTTCCTGTTCCTGGGACTACATGACTTTCACACCATCAGTCCGTGCCTACACAATGCTGCTTTTCTGCTTTGTCTTTTTCATTCCTTTGATTGCTATCATATACAGCTATGTCTCTATATTTGAGGCTATCAAGAAGGCCAACAAGTAAGTAGCCAACAGTCCCAAATTTTTATCCTTGTGTTTAAGTGACTGTTTTCTTAAAACAAAGAAAGAACAGAAGAAAGCTGGGGCATTTCTCACATTTATTTTGTATGCACAACTGAAACAGGAAACCAAACGAGAATTCTGTGAATAGTCAACATGGTAAGAAGTGTGATTCTTAGAAGAACCATTCCTGAATTTAGGCCAGAGCTGATCGGTATATTATCTAATGACATGGAAAAGAGTACAGAAATTAACCAACCAGAATAAATACAAAAGGGACCTCAGAAACACCTAATGACAGTGTATCAATAATTATTTCACAGAAAAATAGATGGAATTCAACTACAAATTTTAAAAAAGAGAAAAGGGTGAAAAGGAGAACAAAAATTTAGTAACAGGACTCTGAAACAAAAAGCGATTGCTTTAAAAGTAAAGGGCAGCCTGCCACTCCATGTGCCATCTATAGGTACCAATCCTGTAGATCCCAGTGGATCTGGTCACTTAGTTCAGAAGTACAAAGTGACAGCAAGGTAGCAAAACTGGACCAAGGAAAGCAAAGACTCCTCTAACTGTCTTTAACTCCGCATTATTCAATTGGCTTGAATACTTGGTTTATGTGGAAATTCTTTTGCTCCAGGGTTATTTTCTTCACTGAAGCACATGTGGATTTTCCCATTGATTAGTGCAACAGAAGTACATCGAATTGTGAAGGACGGGTCACATACTTGCATTAACATACAATAAAAGTGCAGGAATTTTAGCCTAAAGTATCAGAAGAGTAATTGTTTCCCCACTTCATGAAGCTATTTGCTCATTTCCCTACCTTCATTTTTTGCTGTTGTACGTTTATTTTCCCTAGGTCTGTTCAGACATTTGGATGCAAACGTGGAAATAAAGAGTTCCAGAAACAGTATCAGAGGATGAAAAATGAGTGGAAGATGGCCAAAATTGCACTGATCGTCATCTTGTTTTTTGTCGTTTCCTGGTCACCATACTCTGTTGTTGCTCTGGTAGCTTTTGCTGGGTAATTATAAATGTATCAGCAGAGGAACATTCAGTGAATGCAAAAGATGTGAAATTGTAAAAGA
The DNA here is from genome assembly GCF_000691975.1 of Corvus brachyrhynchos. Lineage (NCBI taxonomy): Eukaryota > Metazoa > Chordata > Aves > Passeriformes > Corvidae > Corvus > Corvus brachyrhynchos. The sequence goes on from NW_008246060.1 coordinate 5,818,597, forward strand.
CAGATGAAAGTCAAAGCTACTTGTCAAGTTTAATGTCTGAAATGTGTCCAAAACATTCACTATTTAGGAATGATATTTAACAAATGGGGCACATGCTGACTGGTTTTTTTCTTAGTTTGAATTTAAGAAAATTAAAAAAAAAAGGAGAAAGAAAACAAGAATATTATTACTGGCAACATAAACTGCCATGCTGAAGATTTCTGAATGCATTCTCTGTGCTAGGATATTTGAACTATCTTAACTTTATTTAGCACCAAAATGCTAAATAAAGGGCCCCAAAAAGATCCTCCCAGGGGTTGATTCTCTTTTTTTCTCTACTTCCTTAACTTAAAAAAGTATATTCATTTTTTTGTGTTACATCAAACTGCTGAAATTCCTTACATATATAAGCAAGTTCAAAATTAGTACATACATGAATTCGGAGCTTTTTGATGCTAGATATAAAAGATCATAAATATAAATCATCAAAGCACTTCCTTCATCTATTTAGTTGTCAGTATTTTATACAGTAATTTCAACAGAAGCATGACAGTATTAAAACACATAGCCTGACACCAGACTATAGTTGATACAATCCAGGCACAAGTAACCGATTGGGAATCCAGATGCCTTGGCTCTACATGGCTATTTCTCCCACCCTAACATGTGAATTTTCCTGTGCTTCAGTTTAGCCTCTCTAAAATGTGTGTGACTATCTGCTTTAGGAAGCCTTGTTACCCGCAAAACCCCAAGTGGAAGATTCCTATGATAGTACAATACATTCCTCTTTGAATTTTTCAAGTCAGAAATAAAAAGTAGGTGTTCCTAAAACTGACACACAGTCCAAATTTATTTATGATGGAACATTTTGGGAGACGAGGGTGCTTTTTGTTACACACCCAAGGAAGAGGCCATTGCAGGTCCTCATCTCAAACCCAGCTTAGGAAGGCGATTTCCTAAACACAACACTTCTAAATTCTTAGGTTTAAGGAGAAAAAATACTGAGGGAAGTGGATTCTCTCCCTTTGTATGCAGAGGAGTAATTCCAAGCTGCCAACAAACATTTTCTCCATGAAGGTAAACATGTTTCTCACTCAGAAATACGAATCCTTCACACATGTCCTAGTGTCCCATCTCCTGTCAAAGGGGAACTTAGGTGCTGGACATTCAACACTGGTGACATGTGACCAGTTAGACACAGAGGAGGAGCAAGGAGACATGGAAATGCAGTACAGCTACCTTGCAGTACTGCAACAGACCTAAAAGAAAATCAATTAGGGGATGCTTTAAGTTTACCACTTTAGCTACATAGAACTGTTGGGCTGTCACGTACAATTCAGCATCTACCTAACTGAACAAATGGACAATTTTATAACTCTGCAGTATCTTATAAATTAGTATTTTCAAATTCTGCTTATGAAGATATCTGGGGAGCAACATAGCTTCATTCAGGTTTTTTCCATTTCTGAACTATGTCTTTTAGGCAATCCTTCTGGGATTTTTCAGAGATTAACAGACCAAGCCTGGATGTCTTCTGTGAAATTTTATTGCAATCGACTCAGATAAAATCACTGCATGCTACATATGGGAGGCAGACATGGAGTCTGTGGCTATAGACTTGGAATAAAGACAACTCATCTGACAGAGCAATACCATATGAAAAAAGAAGGAAGAACCTTAATTCCTTTAGAAAATATTTTGAATGGAGAATAGTGTGCCAGCACACAGTTATGCTCACTAATATTGTTGGTCTACAGGTTTCATTTTCTGGGAATGATTAGCTTAAACACAAGAATGATTAGCTTAAACTCAAGGCTTTGCCATTGTTTGTTTCTGTTAGCTGAACTCTCCATCAGCCTTACCAAAGCACCGTCTCAGCTCAGGGTCAAAAACTCCATTTCAGTAAGGTCACACTGTTGCGTGTTATCCAGAATCTGTGAAGATTTATACCTCTAATCAATGCTTTTAAAGTATGATCAGGAGAAGCCATGTTAAAAATTGCACATGGAGAACATCCTTATCAGAGAAAAGCCTTAGAGGTGAAATGGCATCTCAACATTCAGGGAGCTGACAAAATGATTCCTGTATTGCAATTGGCAAACCATTTCCACCTTATGACAGAGCAAAAATATTCCCACAGTATGATGAAAAACTTCCTCACCAGGGTGGTGAAGCCTTCTTAAAGGCTGACATTGTTCCTAGGAAAACAACACAGTAGTTACCACCATCCTGGGTCACACTAGTGAAGTGCTGCAAGAGAAGCCCCAAGAAAACCGTATTTTTCAGAAATGCAGTTAGGCTGATGTTGATCTTTACAGGCAAAGGATGTAGAATTTGTTCTCTCGCTGTTTTGGTACCAAACTCCCCTTTTACTCTGTGGAGTACAGCCTTAATAAAGCCATTTTCTTGCCACTGTATAACTGCATAGACAATGTAGAACTCAATAGTAAATATATGATGTGCTTGCATTACTCTAGGTATTCCCATGTCCTAACACCCTTCATGCACTCCATACCAGCTGTGATTGCCAAAGCTTCTGTCATCCATAACCCCATCATTTATGCCATCACTCACCCCAAATACAGGTAAGTTCACTCTATTAAACAAGGCATGTTTAATATAGAAAAGAAAATCTGAGAGTAACTTTGTCAGTTTTAAGTCTAGTACCTGAACTCTCCTTCACCTGCTCATTTTAACTCTGTAGGACAGCCTTGCCCTCCCCAGGAACACTTCTCAATGCCACAGAAATGTCAGTGGAATTTGTACTTGGAACAAACTACTAAGCAGATGGTAGTTAGAGATGCTTATGGATACTGATCTGTATTTACCTGTTGCATGATAAAAGATGGAAACATTTCCATCTCAAAGGAAAGCACCATAAATTTTTAACTGTCTTTGTGGGAGAGGCAGACATTGGGCAGTGTTGCAAATAGCACTTTGTTACATTAACCAGGTTAGTGAGAGAGGCAATACAGTAAGCCAAACCACCTCTTCCCTATTTTGTGCATCCTCCTCATGTTTCTCGAGGCTTTCATATTTCAGATAATATTTCCTCTGACAGGTCATAACATGGAGGGTCATTATCATTCCAAGTTCAGATGCAGGCAGTGAGATTTGATGGATGGCAGCAAAGCCACAGATAGGCTGTTGTTTCACCACTTACAAAGAACTACCGAGGAACTGGATAAAGAAGAGGTGGGCAGGAACATCTACATGGGGAAGACTGGCAGGAAGAGGAAAGCTAGGCCAGTTTCCTAACGCTGCATATGAGCAAAGTAATACAGTAATATAAATGCACATTCTGTACAACTCTACAGATAGCCAGCAAACAGATGTGTAAGAGGAGCTAGAATAGCTGCTTAGGGGAAGATTAAAATAATTCATTATGTAGTACTTCTGCGAGGTTCAGTTTAAAGGGACAGAATGGGTTTTTTGCCCTGATTAAGCTGAAAGCAGATAAAACATCGTTGTAATAGCTCCCTTCAGTTCCAAGAGTTATATTTTAATGCCCTTATCCCTTCCAAGCAATAAATCTGAGTCCTGCAGAACACTGTGAATAAGTGATCTTGCAGGGTGATTGTAGATGAGATATCTGATATCTGGAAAACTCTTTTTGTACCCAGTAATTTTCCAGTCCATGCAGCATTACTTCATCTCTCTGAATAAATGCATTGTTTTGATGATTGAATTTTTGTGCTAACAGAAAAAAATCTGACTGGTTCTCCCTCTTATCCATTAGAAGAGCCATTGCAACACATGTTCCTTGCCTTCGACCCCTACTGAGAATTTCTCCTAAAGACTCACGGTCTTTCAGCAGTTACCACTCCTCCAGACGAGCGACCGTAACCAGCCAGTCTTCTGAGATAAGTGGGCTGCAGAAAGGAAAAATGAGACTGTCTTCTCTCTCTGACAGTGAATCAGTAAGGGAGCCACTTCCCATACACCCATTTTTAATTGCAAAGTAATTCATTTTCATATAGAGTCCTTCCAAGTGGTAGATTCTTTAGATGAAATGCATTATGGTGCTCATTATAAAAGCTCCAGAGAAAGTGGAGGGACAAAGCAAAATTAAAGACAGAAGGCTGAAGTGAAAAAGCAGAACGTAGATAATTTTCTTCTTGATGGTTGGTGACACTGAAGGAAGAGTGGAAAGATGGAACAACAGGAATTATAGAAAGTTAAAGGAGGATAGTCAGAGCTCCGTTGAAAAGTCCAATTGTACTTCCAATCGTAATTGTGCTTGTCTGACCACAAATTTGCAGTCTGGACACAGAAAGAAGAAACTGCTAGTCACTAAATAGTTCTCTAGTGAAAGCAAGATTGCAATGAAATAGATAATGCTTTCTGAAAGTGGGATGTATTTGGAAACATATTAATCATCAGATTTAGACAAATCAGTAAATCCATTACAGAATCTTTCTCACAGAAGACCCCAACAGCTTGCTGCTGCCAGTCTAAGTGGAAACAAATGTTTTGCACAGCAGCTGAAAACAGGGCAAGTATTTGGCATCCAGGCTCTCTCCTGTAACTTAAAGTTATATTACTAAATAAGCATATTAGTTAGTTCATTGCAATCATTTTAAACAAAATTTCCAAATAACTGAAAAGATTACATTTTCTTGGCAATTCAGTTTACAGTCAGGATAATAATTGTATCTAATCCAGCTAAGCACTAAATTCTGACAGTTGTTTTTAACAATGAAATTTCAATTTCTTTGCCTTCTCTGTTCTTTTAACTTCTCAGCCCAGTCAAAATGAAATTCTTCTGGCTGGTAGCCTCCAGTCAAGTGGAAGGTTTTAAAACTGGGTAACAGAAAAGGAACATTTTTATATTGCGTCTCTTACACTGCAAGTCTTGATTCTTAAAAAACAGACTCCCTCAGTAACAGGGTTTTGTTTTCCCATTAATTGGAACAAAGTTTATAAACCCAGGACTCTGTCCTGAAACAAAGTATTTCTAACTGATTCTGCAGTCCTGAGACATTTCCTTCCATTTATTTCTGCTTCCGCCCAAGCCACTTTGGAAACTTTGTCCCTAATTCCTCCAAATACCTGTGCTTCCTAAGTCGGTAGTACTGTGGAAACACTATCTCCTTGGAACTACGAGAGGCATTGGAGAAGTTTCAACAATAGATTGTAACAAAACACTATTTCTTTCAAATTTTGCAGTGCATCCTGTGGAGGAAAAAAAAAGTAAGCCAAATTTTAGATGCAACAGACTTGATAGTTTTGTTTGTGCTTCTTACAAGCAAACATTTTCTGAAGTCATATATGGCAGAGCTTTTGTTAAATGTCCTTTATACAATGCCTATCTCTTTTACAATTTCTGTCTAGGTAAAACTGGGGAAAATTGGATGATAGTCTAAGAGACCTAGGGTAAATGTTTTTGCTGTATTAATTTTAGGGGTGTACTGAAACAGAAACTGATACTCCCAGTATGTTCTCCAGACTTGCCAGAAGACGAATTTCCTATGAAATGGAAAAAGATACAACTCAGACTAGTGACATAAGAGCCAAACTGACAAGCCAGGATTCTGGGAATTGTGAGAAGGTAATAGACTGTGTGATACCTAAATTCTCTGACAACTGGCAAGTTAACAAATCTGCACATTGTATCATAATTAATAATGAAGGTTCCTGCCAAGAAGATGCGGATAAGCTACGAGTTAACACAATGAGTAATGACTTAGAGGCTGTAAAAGGCCATCAGCTTTTTATTCCCACCCTGGTTCATTATTCAGTTGTCTTCATTGCATTTCTGCTGCTGTTTTAGAGAACTTAGCATCTGAATGGAGAGTTGTCTCATGTTTGGTTTTAAGTGTGTATTTAGTAATATTTGTCTTTCACTGTCCAAATTACTTGGTTGATCTTTCTGTTGTCTCACCATTTGCTACCAAATGAACATGTGGTAAGATGTAAAAAACAGGGCTGTCTTTAACATATCACTGCTTTTCAGTCAGTCCTCTGCTTTCCTCTTTCTTTCCCCTATGCATTTTGCATGTCAGATATTATGACATACCTATATGCCATTTATATCTTTCTTATCTGTGTTCATTTTTCAGACAGCTGTAGATGTTGATGACATATTGATGGTGGAACTGAATGTCATGGAGTACATGGCTACACCTACTGTAAGAACTATTATTTTAATATTTGGCAACAAAAAATAAGGAGGACAATCCCAGTCCCTGAGCACAAATTAAGTTGTTTTTGAGGTGTAAAAACTACACAATATTCCCAGCACAATGCAGAAAACATGACCACAAAGGGTAGACCATTGCTGAAACTAAGCAGAAGGAGAACATAGGTACTATAGAATTCTTCTGAAGTCCAACTTCTTCCAGGAACCTGAGTATTTTCTTGAATTTAATAAGTTCTCTGATGAGGTCTGAGATTTCCTTAGTGGAGCATGGAAGCATTAATTTTGTGCCATCTTTATATTTATGATGTATATGCTAAGCTGAGACTGCCATTCTGATGGCTGTACCTATGAGACAGCCTTAGTCCTGTGGCAAGTACTGCTGTACAAAGCAATGTTGTTTACTATTTAATGTTCTCTGTTTTGTGTTGCAGGAAACATCTAAAATATGCAGCTTGGAAGAAAGCAAGGTCAGTTTTTGAAACATACCATGTCACCTATTCATTAAGATGTTGTGCTAGTGTCTGTTTCTTCTTCATCTAACACAGCTACAGCATATGGGTAAAAATATTTGACAACTCCCACAAGTGATTCAACTTGCCTTAATTCTCAGCAGACATGGAAATAAAAGCAAAGAGCCAGCAGGTGAAAACAAGGCTTTGCAGCACTATCTTTGCAGCACTAACCCCAGTGTAATACAACCACCTTACATTGTCTCTATTGTTAGCAGTGATTCTTATGAGCTATTGTGAGCCTCATCCTAACTGATTTTTTGGTCCTGTGCAAGTGACAGCTAACATGGCTTATTGTCAAAAAATGCTAATTAATCTTTCCCTCAATTTTTACCTCATTATGTAGTTTGCTTCCCCCTTCAAACTACCCATGCTGTTAATGCTACATTTTACATACTCTTGCCCAATGACCCTAAGCAGTCCCTCTTTCTGGAGAAACTCCTTACCTGATTGAATTCATAGGCTGTCTGAGCATATTCATAGTATTTCTGTTCATAGGTGAATGTGCTGTCATTAGCCTAGGTGGTCTTTATTCAAAGTAGACCAGCTCTTAATTAGCAATTGCAAAGTCTTTAATGCTTTAGTAAATTAAATTGTTTAACAGGTGGGGTTTTCTTTCATAAGTTATTAATGAAATATTAAAAAAAATGTTCAGATCTACTCTCCCCTCCATCACTTAAGTTTGCTTTTGAATCAGCTATGGGGAGCAGCAAAGTGCTTATCTAAATATATGCCACCTTTTTATAGATGATTCAATGCGGTCTCCTTGTAGATGTTTGTGTTGTCCATTTCTTCTAAATCTTTGCATCCTTTAGAAAGGTGAGAGCCTGAACAGTATTGGACAAAGAAAAGGAGAGTCTCACCAGGGATTATCTTCAGCCCAGATACCCAGTATTACAATAACATGCAGCAGTGTCCAAGGAGTAGAGCTGCCTTCTAGATACAACTCTGGCTTCCTGTACCCTAAGTCCAACAGTCACAAGCAGAACAAGAAGTCCAGCAGTTAAGTGAGTGGTGCAAGCCTGAATATCACCTTTGCCAACAGCTCTGGAACAGCTGTGGACTGGCTGAATCCAGAATAACTTCCTAGACTGGTCTCAAATGCTCCTACAAAGACACAGCAAAAGACAAGCAAGGATAAAAAACCGAGGAGTGATCTTTTCAGCATCAGAACTCTCTCCAGTGGATCACATCTTGATCTGAGTCACACGTAATTTTAGTATTTCTTCTTCATGCAGCTCATAAAAAAATTCCTTTTATTTGGATTTTACTCTGCTCACATATATTCCCATCACTACACAGACCTTACCTAGAAGCCTCCTAGGATTAACCTGAGAGGGAAGGGAAGTATGATATTCAGAACTGGCTTTGTTCACTTAGTGTATTAACTTCAAAGCTACTATAGAGTTAAAGCTGAGAAATTTGGGGGGAAATGGACATTATTTCCTGAAGATAGTTTCTTCATTAATGTGAAGTTTCTCGACCAAATGTAAACTTAAATACACAGTCGGTGCTCCCTTCTCTCATTAATGACATATTTTCCCCCATTTTCTTCTACGATCCAATGACAGGCAATGCACTTTAGCAGTAATTTGAAGTCTCAGATCTTTATTTTAATTTCTGAGACCAGGGAAAGA